>NC_142063.1:123749131-124061392 GCF_059756535.1 Pantherophis guttatus | reverse complement strand
TATCTTAATTTTACTGCATTGTCAAACGTATACTCTTAATAACATCATGTAATTTACTTAATCTTTGATTCCGGTTCTCAGTCAACAATGAGGCTTCATCTGCATATGAAAATTCATGAATATTCACATTCCTGACCAATATGCCACTAACATCTCCAAAGCATTATTTATAAGTTTGTACATAAATTCAATATTTATTCATTATTTAAAGCGCCTGAGGGCAGGACAAGAAGCAATGGATGGAAACTAATCAAGGAGAGAAGCAACCTAGAACTAAGAGGAAATATCCTGATAGATAGAATAGTTAATCAGTGGAACAATTTGCCTCCAGAAGTTGTAAATGCTCCAACACTGGAATTTTTTTTAGAAGAGATTGGACAACCATATGTCTGAAATGGTTCAGGGTTTCCTGCCTGAGCAGGGGATTGGATTAGAAGACCTCCAAGGTCCCTTCCAACTCTTCTCTTCTCTTCTCTTCTCTTCTCTTCTCTTCTCTTCTCTTCTCTTCTCTTCTCTTCTCTTCTCTTCTCTTCTCTTCTCTTCTCTTCTCTCCTCTCCTCTCCTCTCCTCTCCTCTCCTCTCCTCTCCTCTCCTCTCCTCTCTTCTCTTCTCTTCTCTTCTCTTCTCTTCTCTTCTCTTCTCTTCTCTTCTCTTCTCTTCCCTTCCCTTCCCTTCCCTTCCCTTCCCTTCCCTTCCCCTCTCTTCTCCTCCCTTCCCTTCCCTTCCCTTCCCTTCCCTTCCCTTCCCTTCCATTCCATTCCATTCCATTCCATTCACATATCTTTATCTTATTCCCAGCTCACTTTTGAAACATTTGCAAAGAATTCTGTTTATTCTCATACATGTTTTATTTCCATCATATTCCATTCCTATGGAATATCCCACTTTCAGCTCCATATTCATGTAAAACATTCCATAATAAAAGCCTCTGAAGTAGCAAATGTGTAGTTTCCATTCAACACATTCAAATGTTTCTCAGTGATCAGCCAAAAGGAAGAAAAAAAATCCTGTGCTCAGAGGTGGGTTTCAGCAGGTTCTGACCAGTTCTGGAAAACCGGTAGCAATTTTTACCGGTAGTAAAAATTCTGACTGGCCCCACCCCCATCTATTCTCTGCCTCCCAAGTTCCAGCTGATTGGGAGGGAATGGGGATTTTGCAGTAACTTTCCCCTGGAGTGGGGTGGGAATGGAGATTTTACAGTATCCTTCCCCTGCCACACCCACCAAGCCACACCCACAGAACCGGTAGTAATTTTTTTTGAAACCCACCACTGCCTGTGCTCTTCCCCTATTCCTGATCACCCAATGGATACATACATACAGTTGCTGAGAAATGCAATTGCAGTTGTTTTCTTTCGGTATGTTTTTTCAGTTTTCCAGTCCAACGTACAGTTCTAGGGTTCATGAGTAGTTTCACCTCAACCAGATGTTACCACCCATTAAGGCTGTCTATACTATAAATAATGTCAATACAGCATTACTATATACACACATTATTTATACTATAAATAATGTCGATACAGGGGTCCATCAGGGTGCAGCATTGATGATGTTATCTAGTTTAGGTAATGAAACATTTGCAAGGAAACAACCAAGCTCAGAGAGCACTGGTGACCCCCTCATTTCAACCCTGAGCTACAAATATTCTCCTTTACTGAAAATGTCAAAACAGTATGTGATTACGAATATAGTATATTAAAGAAGAACTAATGGATTATTGGCAATACTTACATGCAAAAGAATTTGATTTGTTCTCTTCTCAGAACAGATTTCCCCTAATCAGAACACCTAAATTAGTTTTCATACCCAACTTTAAGAAATAACTTATCTATAATATTTCAATGCAACTTTATTCAATACACTGTATATGTTTTAAAAAACATCTTTCCCAAAATCACTTGGAGAGTTTGTGTATTATCTTTTTCTGCGCCACAAATTATTTTATTTTGCTAATTCACATCCTTTCAATGTTGAAAAAAAGGATGAAAGATTCATTTTACGTCTGTATTTCAAGCCTCCAGAACAGAGCTGGGATTTAACATTGAGGGTGATGGAATCTCCACTTGTCAATAATATCTATTGTATATTATATCTGTTGTATATTGTGAAAGAAAAAAAGAAAGAAGGAAAGAAAGAAAAAGAGAGAGAGAGAGAGAAAGAAAAGAAAGAAAGAAAGAAAAAAGAAAGAAAGAAAGAAAGAAAGAAAGAAAGAAAGAAAGAAAGAAAGAAAGAAAGAAAGAAAGAGATTTTGAAAATGTAATTCTGGTAAAATAAGTAAGCGGAGCTGAACTGGAGTGATGGCTCACATGCCATCACGTGCCATAGGTTCTAGAGGTTCATTTCCCATGAAGCCATATGAATGACTGTAAGGATACCAAGCTCATTTATTCTATTCTTAGTCTCTAAACGAGCTTAGCTGATACACTTCTTAGCATTACTATGTACACACAGTGTAGGTAAATATATTTTTGAATAAGTCATTTAAATAATGACTTTTCCCCCTCAGATTAGAGTGCTATGTCATATCAATGGAAAAGTTAAAAAACAAAACAATTACATTCTAATCACAATGATTAATATCACTTAGCACTTTTACCAAGCTTTTCATCCTCAAAGCTCTTTTCTAATTAATCTTCACAACTGGATCAGGATGAATTACATGGTGTGAATAAATTATCTGACAAACCAGCTTTCCCCTTTGTTCCTGAATAATTGGAAACAGATCCTGATTTTGTGTATGTGAAAGTTTCAATTACTTAACCTGTTTTTGCTCTTTCTCCATTTCCATTCAATGAAGTATATTTACAAATTATTGTTTCTTCCTGAAAAGTAATTTGTATGGTTTCCTCTCATCCTCTTTTATCTTTGGTCCCTGAAAAGTTTGTGGTATAAGTAGAAGCTCTATCGAAGTTGTTGGGGCAAAAGGTGAATCATGCTAACATGGAAAATATAACCAGGGATTTGTATGCATTGAAGTTTTTTATGGATGCTGAGGACCATTAGGCTCACATTGCTATGTGTGCTCGACGTGATAAAAGTTTAGTTTTCTGCTGTTCTTGACTTATCCAAACCCAAACCAGATGCATTTCTCCTCTGTATAGAAAACAGGTTACTTTACTTCTTTATTACCCTGCAGTGGATTTTAATAGCCTGAATGGTTACCATATATCTTTAAATATCCTATTGCTGAAATCTGTACCTGTTTCTTCGTTAAAGAAATTGGATTGCTTTTGTAGCTTGTTGTGTCTAAAAGTTTCTTCACACTTTTTAAATGAAGGTGCCAAGATAAAATTTGTTTGAATTTGTAAAACTTGGATCGACTTCAATAAAACTAGATCTATAACCTACGTAAACTAAGTTGTTCTACAGCCCTGGTTCTGTGAAATCTCATTCACAAGTTTCTGGGCCTTTTTTCTGCTGACAAACTGCAACTCTGTGTTGCTCTCTGGGACGCCTTAAAAGGCAGAAATAGCTATCTGAGTCTCCCAGAGAGCAACCCAGTTTGTCAGCCTATGAAAAAGAAAAAGACACATTGTACCTTTACAGGGAGGATATCTGAGAAGTGGGTGTGGCTCACTGATGACGCCTTAAAAGACAGAAATAGCTATCTGAGTCTCCCAGAGAGCAACACAGAGTTGCAGTTTGTCAGCAGAAAAAAGGCCCAGAAACTTGTGAATGAGATTTCACAGAACCAGGGCTGTAGAACAACTTAGTTTATGTAGGTAAAACCTGGCTAGAAAGAATATGCACATAAAAGCCTACGAAAAAGAAAAAGACACATTGTACCTTTACAGGGAGGATATCTGAGAAGTGGGTGTGGCTCACTGATGATGCCTTAAAAGGCAGAAATAGCTATCTGAGTCTCCCAGACAGCAACACAGAGTTGCAGTTTGTCAGCAGAAAAAAGGCCCAGAAACTTGTGAATGAGATTTCACAGAACCAGGGCTGTAGAACAACTTAGTTTACGTAGGTAAAACCTGGCTAGAAAGAATATGCACATAAAAGCCTACGAAAAAGAAAAAGACACATTGTACCTTTACAGGGAGGATATCTGAGAAGTGGGTGTGGCTCACTGATGATGCCTTAAAAGGCAGAAATAGCTATCTGAGTCTCCCAGAGAGCAACACAGAGTTGCAGTTTGTCAGCAGAAAAAAGGCCCAGAAACTTGTGAATGAGATTTCACAGAACCAGGGCTGTAGAACAACTTAGTTTACGTAGGTAAAACCTGGCTAGAAAGAATATGCATATATATATATATATATATATATATATATATATATATATATATATATATATATATATGATGATGATGATGATGACTTGGAACCTCAACCTTCATTTCAACTAGCCACAGGAGTTGCATAGTATTTTCAATATCTTGCACTGCATGTGTCATAGCATTATATTATCCTAAGCAATAGGAATGAGACATTCAATCATGAATGTTCTTTGCCCAGTTCCCTTTTCCCCATGCAAGTAACTCTGAACTGGATATCTAGAAGGATAGCTATTTATTACAATATTTTTTTGTAGTGGGTCTATAAAGTGGCTTATTCTCTGAATGAAAGAACCTTTTATATTACTACAGCTGTACACCATTCCAATAAGAGAAGAGGGAAACCTAGGAAACTGTGGGGGATTCATAGAAGACTTTTTATTGGATTAAGAGTTAAAAGGAACCTATATGAAGAGCCCTGAATACACTTTACTGGTTTAAAGTGCAGTATTGCAGGCTAACTTTGCCCACTGCTAGGAGTTCGATCCTGACGTGGCTCAAGGTTGACTCAGCCTTCCATCCTTCTGAGGTCGGTAAAACGAGGGCCCAGATTGTGGGGCAAATAATACTTCTACATTGTAAACCACCCAGAGAGTGCCAGACATGGCTATAGGATGTATACAAAACTATATGCTGCTGCTGCTATATAGAATATGGATGATGGGTTTAGTCATTATGGAAATGTACTAGCAATTGATCAGTATGTGCAAAAAAAAAATGAAAAAAGAAAGATCAATGCACAAAAGATACTTAGGCTTGCAGGTGAAGCTAAAAGCAACAAAAGGGGCTTTTTGCAATGGCTGTAGCAAAAGAAAGAAAAAGGAAAGGATCAGCCTGATTCTAGAAGATGGTAGGAGAGTAATATGATGAAGAACTTAGTTCCTGTCTTCTAAATTTGCATTAGTTTTCTTTCAAAAGAGAGAAATTGATCTATTCAGAACAATTAACAGATTTATTTATTTATTTAATTTTTATACCGCCCTTCTCCAACAGGACTCAGGGCAGTGAACAGCCGAGATAAAACATAGCATATAAAATTTAAAAACAGTTTAAAATTTCAAATTAAAACTGAAAGGATGGGATCAAGCCAGCCTGGCTAGATGAAATAAATGAGTTTTCAGGGCCCGACGAAAAGTCCAGAGGTCTGGTATCATGTGTATCTCTGGGGGTAGGTCATTCCAGAGGGCAGGTGCTGCCACAAAGAAGGCTCTCCCCCTGGGGGTTGCCAGCCGACATTGTCTGGCCGACGGCACCCTGAGGAGGCCTTCTCTGTGCGAGCGTACTGGCTAGTGGGAGGCTATTGGCGGCAGAAGGCGGTCTCGTCGATACCCCGGCCCTAAGCCATGGAGATGGTCACCAACACCTTGATGCACACCCGGAAGACCACCGGGAGCCAGTGCAGCTTGTGCAGGAGAGGTGTCACATGGGAGCGCCCCGTTGCTCCCATAATTCCCTGCACGGCCACATTCTGGACCAGCTGGAGCCTCCGGGTGCACCCCAAGGGGAGCCCCATGTAGAGAGCATTGCAGTAGTCCAGGCGGGAAGTGACGAGTGCCTGAGTGACCGTGCGTAGGGAGTCCCAATCCAGAAAGGGATGCAACTGGCATATCAGGCGAACCTGATAAAAAGCCCCCCTGGCCATGGCCGTCATATGCTCTTCTAAAGACAGCCGTGCATCTAGGAGGACGCCCAAGTTGCGAGCCCTCTCCGTGGGGGCCAATGATTCGCCCCCGATAACCAGCGATGGCACCAGCTGGCTATATCGGGACGCCAGAAGCCACAGCCATTCAGTCTTGGAAGGGTTGAGTTGGAGCCTGTTTCTCCCCATCCAGGCCCGCACGGCCTCCAGGCACCAGGACATCACTTCAAGGGCATCGTTGGGGTGGCCTGGGGTGGAGATGTACAGCTGAGTGTCATCACTGTAATTTTCTGTTTTGACATACAGTGTCAAATAAGATATGGGAAAGCATAGGTGTGGAACAAGTTCCATGATTCCTCAACCTTCCCAGTTTTTTTTCCCCCTGTAGTGGCTCTGTAGAGGTTCTGTGGAGCAGTTCTATACACAGAACTGATCATTCAAGTACATCTGTTGTGAGACTAATGGGGAGCCCGGAAAGATTCCTATTTAAAATGTAACAATAACTTCCCAATGTAGGGATTTCTGGATCACTGATAAACTGGCTGCTCTTGCATTCTCCTTAGTTTTACTTTTTACAGTCAGGGGATATCACTGCAGATACACAATGTACGAAAAGACTTTATATTTATGTTCACTGAGGGCATAATTTCAGTGTGTGTGTGTGTGTGAGAGAGAGAGAGAGAGACTCCCCAACGGACCATCATCCATACCATTTGGATTAACTGACATCCAGAAGAGTCCTATTCTCTTCCTCCCAATATGCTGGACTTCAATTTACTCTGCTCTCTCTCATTGAAGTCGCTGCTTTATCTGAGGATCTCTCAGAGCACCCCAAGACGACTGTATGGTGTTGTTTATGAGAGTCATATATAGTTAGAATGACTAGGATGTGAAGTCCCATTTTGAAAATATTGGTTAATAATATTTTATTAGCTTAGGTCCCAAATGGAAAAAATATATGAAAGCAGGAGCTGTGGGATTTTAGCCTCCATCATAAACATGATTTTAGGACAAAAGGTCTGACTACAAATGATTCTCATTTCTTTTGTGTCAACTAACATTATATGAACAGCAGAATTTTATGGAATGGAAAGAAAGGAGGGGGGAAACAGAAAATATACATATGCTGCAGATAATTGGAAACGTTACCACAGGCCTTGAATTTTGAAATACGTTTTTTTTAAAAGGAAAGTACTTTTTCCATAAATGGCATTACCATTTTTGAACAAGCAAACAAAACTCAAGATCGGCTAGTGAAGGATGGGTAAACATACCCTCCCATAGCAAACAATGTTTAGAAACAGAGGTCAACACATTTCTCTCCGTAGAACTCTTGTAGGAGCCGAATATCACAGAGATTAAAATCTTAAATCATTTACATTTTTCATCTCTGGAGGCTAAGAAAGCGACCATGTATTGCAGTCCTACCCTTTCTGGCCTTAATCTTCTTTCTAGTGTTGAGAAGCCAAGCTGCTGAATGAAACTGAAAAATGTAGCTGAAAGAAGTTACAGTGTTTTCTGTGACCTTGTGGAAATTATACCTTCCTTTCATTGCAAACAATACTTAGAAGGGAATCTGCCTATAACCTCAATATTGTGAGAGAGTGGGTGTATCTTGCAATCTATATAGAAGAGTCCAGGCAAAAAGGCAGAAGTGGAATATCCTTGTTCCTTTCCATATATTTCCATATACTATATTTTGGAAAAGCCAGAGGAGAAGCAAATAATAATAATAATAATAATAATAATAATAATAATAATAATAATAATAATAATAACAACAACAACAACTACTACTACTACTACTACTACTACTACTACTACTACTATTACTACTACTACTACTACTACTACTACTACTACTACTTTAGGATTTTTTTAGGATTTTAGGATTTGGGACTTTAGGATTCAGACTGACAGGCACTTGGTCCACAACACACCTGACATAACAATCGTTGAAAAGAAAAAAGGATGGTTCATTGACATTGCAATACCTGGTGATGCACAGATTGAAGATAAGCAGCAAGAAAGTACCGAGATTTGCAAATTGAAGTTGAGCGACTGTGGAAAAAGAAATCGTGTGTTGTCCCGATTGTAATTGGAGCCCTTGGAGCAATACCCAAAGCTACCCCGCTATTTAGAAATTCTAAATTTGCCGGACTTGAACATTTTGACTCTACAAAAAACCACCTTACTCGGAGCAGCTTACATCCTCCAATGATACCTTAACAGTTCCTAGGTCCTTGGTTAGGACTCGAGCTGCTGAGCTATTAACCAGCCTCAAAGGCTGTGAATCTCACTAAAGATTAACCAATAATAATAATAATAATAATAATAATAATAATAATAATAATAATAATAATCGGTCATTATGTAAAAAATATGACTTACCTGTATCCAAAAAATCATGGGAACATAAAGTGGAAAAGGTTATAGAAAATGAGAAGGTGAAGATCATGTGGGACTTTCAAATACAGACAAATCGTCATTTGGAACACAACATAACAGATATCACAGTTGTCGAAAACCGAAACGTACAATTTATTGACATCACGGTACCAGGAGATGCCAGAGTCATAGAAAAAGAACTGGAAAAAAATCATAAAATATCGCGACCTGGCCATTGAAACTACACGGCTATGGATGAAACATGTAACAGTGCTACCCATTGTCATCGACTTGGTACCATGTCCAAGAATTTTATAAGATACATCAACAAATTGCAGCTTCCTGCAATAACACCAGTGGAACTGCAAAAAAACGTGCTACTTGGAACATCGTACATCTTAAGAAGGTATTTGGTTGATACCTAGGACGCTGGCAGAAACGTATCAACTATTAGCACCAGTCAATGATATTTGTGATGCATTTTTTGAATGTTTAGTTGACTGAGTTTCATATTTAATGAATAAAGATAATGATGATGATGATGATGATGATGATGATGATGATGATGATGATGATGATGTAACTTTAGTGTTACCTTAGTGGTCAAATTCCCACTGTAATTCAGTACAGTACAATACAAATACACCAACCAAATCTGATCTCCTTACCAGTGGTTCTGGCAGCACATGCTCCCCCACAATGATGATGAGCTTCAAATTGTTTTATTGCTTCCTGTTGAGTAAGGACTAGTTAAGCCTGATGAGCAGCTTGCCAACAGATACTCGTATTGCATCTTTTATGTATTCCTGAATCTCATTGAACCACTTATGTGTAGATGGTTCTATTAACAGCAATTTCATTTCCTATATTCATGTGGAAAACAACTCGAAACTGAATCACGTTGAATTCATCAAAATAATATTTTGTCTCACATAGCCTAGCTGTGTGAAAAACAGAATTCGGAAAGTCATATTTAATTTGAGTGTGGAATAAAAAGATGATGTTGAAAGCAATAGGTCAGAGTTACAGTGAGTCAGTTTAGGCAGAATCTTTTTCCAAACTTATACTTTGCATGGTTCCCACATCTAGGCTGTATTACTTGTTCTAACCTAAACTGCACACTTCCTTTGTTTCCTTCCCACAATCTTTCACACTGTGAGGGGCCATGTATCCATCAAATAACCATAGAAAAACAAACTATCACAATCTGCAATTTTTTTGTATTAGATTACAGACCACAAATCTCTATTTTTCTGACTCATTAGTCTGATCAACCTCCAGTGCAACTGAGATAAAGATGTTTCTGAAGCTTTGGATAAATAAAGTATTACAAAGCCTATCACTGAAGCTGATATACCTGAACGTTTTAGCCTTAACTTTTGCATGAAATTTGTAGGCTCAATATCTTTGCTCCGGGAAAAACTAAATTTATTATACCTGTCAAGAGAGAACCCAATCTTCTATCCAGCTCAAATTTCTGTTTTACAAGTACAGAATGTTATGTGTTTTAGCATTGCATTTGTAGTCAAGAAGATTAGGATAAAACCCTTAACCAACCAAAGTCTATAATATAAATTTGATTATTTTAAAAACTAGCAGGGATTGTTGAAATCATGACAGCAAGGGATTTGGGTTCTAAAGTAAAGTAGGTAGGAAAAATGGAAAAAATAAATCAAGAATGTCTAAAATAATTAGAACAGGGGTCCCCAATCCCCGGTCCATGGACTGGCACTGGTCCGTGGCATGCCAGCAACAGGTGCATGCAAACAAGTGAATCTGCCGGTCTGTGGAAAACCTTTCTCATGGAACTAGTCCCTGGTGCCCAAAAGGTTATCGGGGTGTGTGGGGGTGTGACTGAATTAGAGTACATTTAAAAGATGCTGTTATTAAGATAATCTACACGTGTTTTTCATCTGATAAGCAAAAGGTTACTGCAGGAAAAACCACATGGCTAGAATTTTTTTTTAAATGGACTGGATGAAGCTATAAAAACTATAAAAAATAGCATGCTATAGTATATACAATTTTTCCACTGTTTCTGCCTACTTTACTTTAGAGTCCAAATCCCCTTTTGTCATGATTTCAATACTTACTGCCAGTTTTTTAAAAAAGTCAAATTTATGATTTATTGGTTAAGGGTTTTCATCCTAGTCTTCTTGAATACAAATACCGACTGCCAGCAATTTGGCAGTTCAATTCTCACCTCTCAAGGTTGACTCAGCCTTCCATCGTTCCGAGGTGGGTAAAATGAGGGCCCAGATTGTTGTTGGGGGCAATAGGCTGACTCTGTAAACCGCTTAGAGAGGGCTGTAAAGCACTATGAAGCTGTATATAAGTCTAAGTGCTATTGCTATTCTGTACTTGTAAAACAAAAAATTGAGCTGGATACAAGACTCCCTCTTGACAGGAATTATTTCACCTTACCATGAATCTGAGAAGGAACTCAGGGACTGTATTGGAATTTTGTCATTCTATAACCAGATTGGTTTTCTCTTCTCACTGTAAACTACATCTAACTTGCTTTGTGCATAGTGAGAAAAAAAAAATTAATTCCCTATTCCTCCCTCCCTCTCCCAGTAGAGCAAGAAGGAATGAAAAAGGAAAGTTCTTCCTGTCTTCCAAAATGCAGATTTTAATCAGATTTGAAGCTAACATTTAATGCACATTATTTGTAGCGGGCAAGTTCAAGGCAGATTTATTGAACTGTTATTGTACCTTTTCTCATCTAGTTATAAGGACATTTTCTATGGGCAATTGGTTCACAATCTTAGCTAGAGTTGCAACAGCAGCTTTCAGCAGTGGATAAAAAGCATCCATTGTTTAAGACCTTGGAATATTGTTTACCAGTTAGAAAATAATAAGAGCTCACAAACATCCTTTCTCATTTGGGACATATAACCTGGTGAGAATAGCCTAGCTGGAGCTTATACTGAAAGCCAAATCTTTGTAGTAAATAAACAAACAAAAAGGGATGGCCACCAGCATTAAATAATAAACACAAAGTCTTTATTTATTTATTTATTTATTTATTTATTTATTTATTTATTTATTTATTTATTAGTTCGATTTATATGCCGCCCTTCTCCGGAGACTCAGGGTGGCTTACAATGCGTTAAGCAATAGCCTTCATATTTTTGTATATACCTGCTTAGTAGGGCTTTCGGGCCTCCCCCCAAGCGGTGTTCTTTTTTATACAAAGTCAATTTATTGCCCCCACAATCTGGGTCCTCATTTTACCTACCTCGAAAGGATGGAAGGCTGAGTCAACCTTGAGCCTGGTGAGATTTGAACTTGCAGTAATTGCAGGCAGCTGGTGTTACTTAACAGTGCTTTAGTCTGCTGCGCCACCAAGGCTCTTTATTTGATTTAATTTGATTTAATTTGTAAATGTTATAGAGTCAACTGGGGTGTGTTCTGGAAATATAGGAATAGAGAGATCCAGTTTGGTGCAGTGGTTAAGGTGCCACGCTAGAAATCAGGAAACTATGAGTTCTAGTCTCATTTTAGGCATGAAAGCTGACTTGGATGACCTTTGGGCCAGTCTCTCTTTCTCAGCTCAAATCAACTCACAGGATTCTTGATGTGGGCAAAACAGGAGGAGAAGGAATATCAGGCAAGTTTGTTGCCTTGAGTTATTTATAAAAATAATAAAGGCAGGGTTTTAAAAAAATCTAAAACTCCTTTCTTTTTTAAAAAAGAAGTTCTTTTAAAAAGTTGTTAAAAAAACAAATGTTTCTACCCTAGGAGTTGGCCTGCCCAGCTTGCTTTCAGTTGCTTGGGTAGTTTGATCAAACCAGAGCCTTGTTATACTATGGTTAAAGTCCAATGTTTGGACTGCATTGGTTTTCAGATGCAGCATTTACATGCTCTCAAAATATGCTGTGATTTCCTTATACCACACCACCAGATTTCCTATTAAAGGGCATGTTATGTGCCTTTATCCTTTTTTTCGATTTGCTAAATTTATTTCTCCTTCTTCTCCTTCTTCTCCTTCTCCTTCTCCTTCTCCTTCTCCTTCTCCTTCTCCTTCTCCTTCTCCTTCTCCTTCTCCTTCTCCTTCTCCTTCTTCTTCTTCTTCTTCTTCTTCTTCTTCTTCCTCCTCCTCCTCCTCCTCCTCCTCCTCTTCCTCCTCCTCCTCCTTCTGGAATTAAGCCAAGATTTTTGTGGTTTTATTTATTATTTTTTTATGCCATCCATCCTCTTTCCCCATTATGCAAGGAGATACTATTTCTCTGAGCCTTTTCCATCACTTTCTCTATGATGCCACAAAGGAACCGGCATGCCTGACCTTTGGAAAGATATTCCTCCTGAGAATGTCTGGTGGTATGGATCCTATTAGCATTTCACAGACCCATGAAGGCCTGGCTTTTGTCCTGTGCAGTGGATCAAGATGATAGATAAGGCTATTCTTTTGGGGAAGTGAGTCTTTCTTATACCCAGTCTGGGCTATGTGTTGATCATATTTCATTACATTGGTTCTGCATTGTATTCCCCTCCTCCCCACTTGTGCTTACTGATGTAATCCACACAGAGTCACAAATTGAAAGTAGGTCAGTCTTATAAATTCAATAAATAAAGGGGAAAAAAATAAACTTTGTGAAGGATACAAAATGGGGACCAAACTGGGAAAACGGCAGGTATTTCAGACGTAAATTGCAAGAACATCAGAAAAAAATATAAGGAAATTGCATTACTTCTGACACTCTGTTCTTCCTCCCCTAGAAAAAAAGGTGACTTTTTTTTTTTTATTGTGGTGTTGGGACAAATAGGTTTGCTCTAGTTTGTACTCTTCTAAATCTGGTCACTCTGTCTACAGAACTGCTGTCAGATTTTGGTTTAAGGTGCCCTGGTATTTCTCAAAAAAAAAAAAAGAAAAGAAAAGAAAAGAAAAGAAAGAAAAAGAAAAAGAAAAAGAAAGAAAGAAAAGAAAAGCAGAATAGGGAATGAATTTTTCTTCTTCTCATTTTGAACTTGCTGCTGCAAAACTGATTGAAGGGAAGACATGTAGGCAGTGAATATTAGTTGAAGGCAATTTGTTGTATCCATGAGGAAGGCCTGGGTGGTGAGACAGTTTGCAAGAATCCTTTGACATAAAAGTAAATGAGAATGTAGTGCTATGGTTTCACGTATAGATCATAAATAAGAATCTAATTTCTCTATGTGACATTTATACTTGTGAAATGTATTTGTAAAATCTATTTTTCTTGATTTGTACATTTGGCTCAAGTCATTAACATCTTAGTCAAGCAATGGAGATCAGGCTGAGCAGGAAAGAAAAATAGAAAAAAAAAACATATATAAAGACCCAGAGCTCACTGTTTTCTTTCAGAGCCTTTCTTTTTTCAAAAGCTAGCAAATTTGCATTTGTATAATGTAAAAAAAAAAGCACCGTATTCATTATCCTTGGGTACTTCTTGTCTGTCTACAAATAATGCAATTTGTTACCTTGTATGATCACTGTTTTTCATTGCCCCTGCTTTGAATTTTTATTTATTTATTAAATTTCTAGACCACCCATCTCAGTAACCAAAGTGACACCGGATAGACTCGGCTTACAATGCCACAAAATCATAAATATAAAACATGACAATTAACAACAAATAAAAACTACAAAAGAAGAGCATGAATGGTATGGGGAAGGACTCTAATCTATCACTCCACCAACCACCTGCTGACTTTTGAATAACAAAGATATTAATTAGGAAGAGGATGGTGCCTGCTTTTCTTGAAAAAGACTAAGGATGCCAATAGCCACTCTACTCAGTGCTCACCAGGTACCTACTACTGGTATACTTGTGTTTTCACATTAGATGATGATGATGATGATGATAATGATGATGATGATGATGATGATGATGATGATGATGATGATGATAATGATAATGATGAAACCACCAGCTTCCAACATCATGGAGTTTTGGAATAGCCTCAAGAGCTTCTACTAATTCTCTAGCTTTTGATGGAATGTCTATGTCATCCAGGCCATGGTTGTCCCATAAGAGTTTTTTCAAGAGGCAACTGGAATGAAACTTTCAAACTGACCATAAGCTAAAAGGAAATACTTATTAGTAAACTTAATAAATTCAGTTTTTAATTAATTTGAAACCAATTGCATGCACACAGTGTGATTGCATCTTTCAGATTCCCACATTTTATTTTTCAGTTAAACAATAATTAAAACAGTCTAATAAGGAAAAGAAAGGGGAGTAATTGGGGATGAACCACAAACCGTTGAACTGGTGCTATTTTTTATGGAATTTTGAAAAACACTATACTTTATTGAAGAGTTTATTAGCATTTTAATTTCTGGGAAAACCAAGGTAAATTGTGGGTTTCTGGAGCCTGGTTCATAAAGCCTTTATGGTAGAAGAGGAGGAACCAAGTCTTCAGAGGCTCATATATTATATAGCACAAAATGTGCAATCTTATGTATTTTTTATGTTATTTCTTTCATTTTTTAAGTGTGGATTAAAATTTTAAAAATGTTACATGCCTGTCTTAAAAGGGTTTTTTTTAGTAGTAACCTATAACTGAAAGACAATTGACTCCCCAGTTTGTGAATTGGCAAAATTAAGAGGTCAGTTTTGCTGAACTCTGAGAAATGTTTGTCCAAAACAAAATAATGCCAAGATTTTACTATTTCCTTTACATAGCGAGTCTCAAATTCCAATCATCATGAGTGTCACATGAGGAGCAATTCATTAGCCTCGAGTCTGTAACACTGAAACCTTTTCACATATTGATGCAAAAGTCTCTAGTAAGTGCAAGCGAAGGAAATGAAGAGTATAATTGTATGCTGCTTTAAAAAAGCAAAACAAACAAAAAAAAACCCCAAAAAAACTTGATTGCAAATCTGTGCTATTTGTAAAACAAACCTGGGAACAAAGAGCCATTTCATTTTCAATGTTTTTCATTAAGCAGAAGACCATTTTCTTTTATTGGATTGATATGAATTAGTTTTTCAAAATCACAGCTCAGATGATAAAATCTAAGGGACATCCTGCTAAGACCAGTCTCAATCTTCTCCCCACCTCACCCCCAAGCTTCTCTTTCCCTTTTTTCATTCTTCTTTCACTTCCCTTTGGTCTTTCACTGTCCCTTGTGTTTCTCCTTATCTACAGTACAAGTCTTTCTTCCTTTTCCTTTCTAGCCCAGAAACTTTGTTTGCTGTCTTCTCCACTCCTTGCCTGTCAGGGGTCTTGGTAGTGGGTCAGTCTTACCTGTCCCACTTTCGTTTGGGCAGTCCTGTCTTTCTATCCTATCTGCAACTGACACTGATGGTATAGCACTATTACACATGCCTCAACAGATTTGATTAAGGTAGGCTATGAAGCTGCCACCACTAGACCACTCTTCTTGCTGGACAATTTCCAATGGTACTCATTCCAATGATGCATCCAAATGGCACTCAGCATACTAATATGGATATTTCCATGATGATGATGATGATGATGATGATGATGATGATGATGATGATGATGATATCCATTCAGTTGTGCCTGACTCCTGGTGAATTTATTGGCCAGATCATTCCACATCTTCTGATCTTGATCTTGCACTACTTCTTTGCGTTTTTCTATGTCCTGCCTGGTGTCACCTTTGATGGTGGGGCATATGAAATATTGTTGTAGGCTCCTAGTTTGCGATTTCTGTTTTACAACTTAAGACAAGCATTTTCTTTATTAATAATAGCACAGGATGGCCAAGAGACAGATTCCGGTAGACAAGCCATGCAAATCAATAATTTATTTGC
This sequence comes from Pantherophis guttatus, assembly GCF_059756535.1. Lineage (NCBI taxonomy): Eukaryota > Metazoa > Chordata > Lepidosauria > Squamata > Colubridae > Pantherophis > Pantherophis guttatus. The sequence goes on along the minus strand of NC_142063.1, from coordinate 124,045,337 downwards.
TTTGGCCTTTGAAGGAGACTGGTAGTTGTCCATGTTCCTTCTGTTGCTTTTCTTCTGTTTGAACAAATTATATCCATTGATTTCTATATTCCAATCATAAGAGTCATGCCACCAGGCCTCCATTATACTCATTAATTCACACCTGCTTTCCTCTATTTAAGATTTCAAGTGCATCTAGTTAATGTCCCATATTCTTAGCATTAGTATATAAACTAGAATGATCATGAGCTATTCTTCTGGCAGATGGTGCAGTTCCCAAACTGATGGGTACAGGACAAGCCATTAGTTTCAGTTATGCATAGTATTGAGCTACTAGCTACCACAATTTTCTATCTTCTTGCAGAGCACAGTTGCATCCTTCCTACCCTTCAGGAAGCCACTATCCTATCTCCTGTTTAACAATCCTTCTTGAAGGCTTAGAGCTTGTTTCTTCTGTGAGGCCTTCAAAGCTGTTCAGTAGTGTGCAATACTTTGTTTGCTTCCAGTTGTTATTTTTGCCTAGACTAGTGCTTGATTATCTTCAAACAAATTCCTGTTGTACCATGTCCTTTGTTTGATCTGATAAATATTCACCATCTCCTGTGAGTTAACGCATGGCTACTTGCTGCTCCAAACTTCATGTTTTTTTTTTCTTCAAGTACTGCTACAAACTATTGCAAATATATGCAAAGAAGGAATAGAAACATGCCACATGCGTTGCGGGTCACGATTGCAGAGTCCTGTCTGTTCATAGCTGATAAATGTTGGTGGTTAATATTTGAATTGATTCTTTTTTTTTTTTTTTTAAGGAAGAAGACCATTTTCACATAATATCCAAATTTTATCAAGCTGTTTGCAGTGTGACTACATGCATTTTATTTATACATTTATTTATTGCCATATGCATATTAATATATAAGTTACAGAGTTCTGTTTTTTTTTTATTTCTATGCTATTTTCATGCAATGAAATTGAATTTACATATTTTGAAAATGTAACACAGAAACATATCATAGGATCTCTCTCAATCTCTCCAACCATATCATCTCTATCTTTAACATATTGACTGATCTATATATATATAAGCGAAATCCACTCACTCATCATGAAATCTCCAGAACGGTAAAGCCTACAAACTCGAAATTTGGCACGTATGTACTTCTTGGCTTCTAGGTGCTTGCTAAGAAAGGATTTTTCGAAATGACCATCAGATCATTAGTATTTCAGATACAATATTATATTCACATGCTCTGATGCTAAGGAGTTAGATGTTCTACTTCCCCTCCCGACTTGAAAGGAACTCTGTCCCAACTGCCACTTGTTGTGGTTCACCAGCAGCCTGCAGAGCTGGCAGTGGAGTTGGACAGTAAGGAGGCTGGGGAGGAACATGAGCCAATCCTGGAGTCTGGGGAAGGCCCGGACAAGGGCTCTGCATCAGAAGCAGAGATGGGGCCAGGACCATCTGGGAGTTATGCGCCGGAGCCTCCTGAGTCAGAGAGCAGAGAGGCAGAGGAACAGGAGGAGCTTGTTCCTAGTGCGCGCATGTATGGAGCTGCCAGAAGGCATGAACAGTTAAAACAAAAGTGATGACTCAGGAGTAAGGCCTGGAGATGATGGGCCACTCCCAAAAGGCTTAAAAGAGGAGCAAAGGCACGTGGGCACTTTGCAGGAAAGCAACATTGTTAATTCTGTTCCCAGTCGGCTTTTCTGTTTGATTCTGGAATCTGTGTGGCTTTGCCAAGTAGGTCTTTGGCAGAGTGTCAAGGGAGATAAAGGTTGGTGATTATCCCGAAGGCCTTCTCCCAAAGGACTTTTTGCAACTAATGAGTTGCCTAATTGGGACTCAGCTGTGAATGAACGTAATTCACAGCTGTTGCAATAAAAGAGGTTTTTGGGACTACTTGTGTGTTTTAATGACTCAGGAAGGTCACAACACCTGCCTTATATTAACACACTCTGATGTTACCCCTTTGCTAAACCGGGCATGGTCAGTGCACGACTCATCTGGGACATTCTACTTCCCCTCATCATCTCTATCTTTAATATATTGACTAATCTAGCTATAGTCCTTTCCTATCTCTTCCATTCTCTGTGGCTTCCCAGAACCTCCTCCTTCCTCACTAAACAGGGCTCTGTCCAGGATTTCTAGGGATGATCTGTGTTCATTGAGAAGGAAGAGGAATTATTTTTATTATCTTTGCAAATATGTTATAACAGAACTAGGGACTTACAACATCATGTTTTCTGAACTGATGATAATAATCCTTAGAGCCTGTATAGAGTTCTCTTTGAAGGCTTGGTACAGAGCCTTGGTACTACAGTGGTTTAAAGCACCCTGTTATTAACACAGCTGCCTGCAATTTACTGCTGGTTCGAATCTCTCCAAGGCTCAAGGTTGACTCAGCCTTCCATCCTTTCTAAGGTAGGTTAAATGAGGACCCAGTTTGTGGGGGCAATAAGCTGACTTTGTATAAATATACAAAAGTATGAAGGCTATTGCTTAACGCACTGTAAGCCGCCCTGAGTCTCCGGAGAAGGGCGGCATATAAATCAAATTAAATAAAAATAAAAATAAATAAATAAAGGCTAGCTGAGAATGCAAGGGAGGCCACAGAGTAAGCTTTCTTAGATTTTGCATTCTTTTCTTGTAATGAAGAAACATGGGATGATACTTAATGTTTATTGTTTAAATAACAGCAACAACAACATGTCACCCAAAATTTCTGAGGTACCATTTTGTTCTGCAGTTCTGAAATTTTTGTTTTTCTTGATTATTTTTGTAGACATGTAAACCATTGTAATGTAAGGAAAATGGTATATGTTAAGTGGTAGTTTCCTGATAAGACAACATATGAACCCAAATTGTGTAGGTCCAAATTTAGTTTATTTGCTTATTTGTATTCTGCCTTTATTATTTTTACAAATAACTGGATATGTTCGACACACCTTCCTCCTCCTCTTTTCCCCAAAACAACAACCCTATAAAGTGACTTGGGCTAAGAGACAGTGACTGATCCAAAGTCACCCAACTGTTTGGCTAAGGTTGGACATGAATTCATAGTCTCCTGCCTTCTTGCCTGGAGCCTTAACCACTGAAAGTCTTTTCTTCTGCAGACTTTCCACTGGAATGTGCCCTATTCAATGAATATATATGAATATATAAGTGGATTTAAAAATCTGAAGATTTTATCTGAGATTGATCAAGCTGTACTGTTTTAATTTAATATTAAAACTGATTTAAAACATGGCTGAGATGCCATCAAAATGATTTCACAATTGGATGCAGTTAGGAAAAAATAACACATACTTTAAATTAATCATACAGTTCTTGAAGAATTGATAGTATGATTCTTGGATGAGAAAATATCGGCTTCCCTTTCAGGTCCTAACTGTAATAATAACAATAATAGAAGCCCCAGTGGCATGGTGGTTAGAATCAGGGATGGGTTCTACTTACCTTTACTACTGGTTCGCAGCGGGAGCTTCTGCACATGTGCAGTTCATCAATTATGATGTCCGGGTGAGTGGGCGGAGCCTCCCTCCACTTTTACTTCCGGTTCTAAAGAACCGGACAGAACCGAGAGCAACCCACCACTAGTTAGAATGCAGTATTGCAGACAAACTCTGCCCACAAGTGGGAGTTCGATCTTGACTGGCTGACTCAGCCTTCCATCCTTCTGAGGTTGGTAAAACGAGGAACCATATTGTTAGGGGCAATATGCTGACATGATAAACTGCCCAGAGAGTGCTGTAAAGCACCATGGAGCAGTCTATAAGTCTAAGTGCTATTGCTATTGCTATTGTTATTGCTATTGCTATTGCTATTGCTATTGCTAGTAATAATAATAAAGGGCATGAAAACCAGTATATCCAAAAGACAAACAAATAAAAGCCTTCTTTCAGTGGATTTGCCTTTGAACAATCATTCCTACTTTCATCTTGTTAAATAAATGTATCTCTGACAACCACTGCCGTAGGTTCTAACAGTTAGATAGGACTTACAGCAGTGATTGTCAGTGATTGGAACAGCAGATAGACAAAAAAGAGCTGAGAACTAGAAAATTCAAACACAAAAGCAGAACGTTTTTCTTTTCTTCTTTTATCACAGACTGAAAAGGTTTCAAGTTCAAAGTTAATTTGAGCACATTCCATTTTTCTTTTGCTGGTAATAAGATAATTCTCCACCAGCAGCATTTACTGCCCATTTTACAGCAGCCTTCCCAGATATATCCAAGTAAACATATTGTTGCTTATTCTGACAGGGAACATTTCTTCCAGTCATAAATGTCTAAATACTTTTGTAAATTACTAGACTTACTGAAATCTCTTCTGTCAGCACATTCATTACTTGGAGGCAGCCGTGGGTTTTTCTTTCCTGGAAGGGTAGCGGAAAAAAATGGAAACATTATTCTCTAATATATTGCAACCATTTATATTGTCTCTTATCTCTTTTTTAATCCTTTCAGTTTTTATTCATTGAAGTAATCTCTTCTTGAACCTAACTATTGCCAGGTAGAGATTAAAACACTACGTCTAAGAAACTGAGTTCCTAAATAATTATCTGTATCCTTTTGTGTTAGCACAACCACTTGGAGGAATCAATATTGCTGAAAAATGAAACAGTTCGAAGCTGGCATGCTAACTAGGTTTAATTCTCCTGCATCCAAACAAATCAAAGCTGGAAACTGTCTAAATTGTGAGCACATCGAGAAGAATACAGAACATTGGATTTCTACTGATGCACACACTCATATTTTCAGCTGCGTACATAAGCAAACAGAAGCGCTGGTTTTCCAAAGTGCAGATGTTCTCATTTTGCCTCTTTCTCAGGTTAATTAAGCATTATTTATGAAGAGATCAGATGCATGGACCTTCTGCATGGCCGATGGTTACTATAGCTCTGCAGAGCTTCAAAAGGACACCAAAGTTCAGGCAAGCTGCATGAAAGAGATTCCCACCAGCGTTCATTTCACAATCAGATTGCCTGCCCAAACACTGAAGTCCTTTTCCACCAGAGCAAAGAATTCAGCTGAACTGCATGCTGGCTGAAGGCCATAAGAAAATCAGGGAGGGAGAGTCAAAGAAAGAAGTGGAATGGAAAGTCGTCATTACCCTCTACAGAATTAAGCATTTGTAGGCCTGGAACTTCAAGCTTTATTACTCTTTGAAAGATTCAGTGCACAACTTATAATCAGGTTTAAGAATTGATCCAATAGCTGACTTTTAAACAGTACTTCTAATTGTCAGCCTGGAAAGCAATTCACTCCATTACGGCTCAAGATTCTAGCAACTCTTTTCACGTAGCTTTTCATGGCATGCTGGAGACTCGGTATCTTTTTACTCTAACATTATTGATATCATTTCTATATTCAAACAGAAACAAAATTTACAATTTATCAGTTTGGTTCCCATTTTGATTGGCAAGGGAAAGAATAGTAATAAGAAAATGCATGTGGCTTTCATTTTTTCCCCCGAGCTGTAAGTGGCTAAAATAGCAGCAGAAATGTCCCTAAGGAGCATAACGATATTGTGACAAATTTCCAGCAGAGTGGCTGAAATCTTGCTTTGCAACAAATCCATTAAAACATTGAGATTGCATAGTACTTTGCAAAGCTAAAGGAAATAGGAAGAGAGAAAAAAAAAGAACATTAAGAGATTAAAAATAGAAGAACTTTTTAGCTTTGTACACTTCATGCCTTTTAGTGGTGCTATTAGGGAAATTAATGAAACCCATTTTGTTTACTCTGGGTGCTGGAGAAGTCATTAGATTCGAATGAATACATAATACTACATCAATCTAATTTGAAGAGAGGGAATCACAAGGCAGATGCAGTTTCAGAGGGATTCACCCTAATGGTAGTGATGCAAGTTTCATAAATTGTAGCAGAAGGCAAATTGCAGAAAACACAAAGAGACATTGATTCAGCATGGCGCAAAGATTGCAATTAAGCATGTCTATATTCGGCATCACCTTGACAATTAAGACCGCACAATGCTAATCTGCAGATTTGTCTCCTTTTATTTATTATATGTTTTCTTCTCAACAAGGCTTTGGAAACTGATGTTTTTAAAATACTAACAGCTTTAAAATTTTAGTGAAGAATAAGCTACAAAACAGTAAGCTAATTTTGACCGGTAAAGGAAATGAAACTAATTCTTTCTGATCACTGCTAAAGCCATACAGATTTCTATTTTAAATATACGAAGTTTATTTTTAAATTTCAGACTGTTTTTCAAAGATGAACTTGACCCTGAGGTCCTTTTCAGTTAGTATTTCAGTGGATAATATCTACCTATCAAGAAGAAGAAGAACATCTGGAACACAAATGTTATTTTGGTAGCTATGCCCATACAGAGGCTGACTACCTTCAATGAAGACTTTTGGATGGTTTAGAGCCCTACTTTGTTCGTTGTGTGGAAAATCATTGTGGACAGAGGATGAAGGAAAATAAGAGTGAGGATAGAACTAGCATGTCCAGTTGAATAATTTTTTGGTGGGCCAAGACTTCACTTAACATTTGTTGGGTAAATGAGGTGCCCAGATGGAGGGTGAACAATAGGAATGCTTCACACAAATGGACCTAAACAAAATTTTTCTGGGTTTTGTTTTTTGTTTTAGCTAAGTATGGGGAAGAGAGGGTTGAGAACTTCCTCTTACTATTTTTTTTAAACAAATGAACAGACAAAACAACTATTGTGTGTTACTTTTAGGGATTACTTTAGTGTTTGATTTTCCCATCTCAAAGGAACAAAGAGATATGATGTGCAAGTAACTCATGAAGACTTAATGGCAGGTTAATTTGATAATAAATATCTTATCAAAAGGGTCTACCTAATAATGAATCAAATTACTAGCACAGAGTGATGTGCCACTATTAACTTTGTGTGAGAATTAAAGCAAGACCCAGTATTCCTCAAGACAGAACTGTCAGCAGTCTCTGGGAATGAAAATAAAAACGAACACAATTGTGGCGTTCTAACCCTGGCCCTTTATATATGTGAGTCTAAAAGAGATTGTGATACCAGGCCCATCATCTTGCAGATTTTGACATCTCCTGAAGAGATGCTGATGATTGGGAGTAAACATTTAAGAGCTTCTCAGCTTCAAGGCTACCAACCACACATTAATTGGATTAAAGAAACTTTCTTTAATCAATTGAAGGGAAACAATTGAATACACTTTTTATTTTAAATGGTGCTCAGAATTTTGTCATTATAGTGAGGATAAGGATAAGGGAGTCTCTGTGGATTTTACTCCGCTAGTCATTGCCAACTAAATGAGCGGCACTCATCTCAGTTTCAAGGCCATTGAGCCAACGCTGTCCAAGACATTTTGATGATCGTGTGGCCATGATGTCATGGAGCACTGTTACCTTCACACCAAAGTGGTACCTATTTATCTATTTGCATTAGCATGCTTTTGAACTGCTAGCAGAGATGGGTTTCAGCAGGTTCTGACCAGTTCTGGAGAACCGATAGTGAAAATTTTGAGTAGTTCGGAGAACTGGTAGTAAAAATTCTGACTGGCCCGGCCCGCATCTATTCTCTGCCTCCCAAATTCCAGCTGATTGGGAGGAAATGGGGATTTTGCAGTAACCTTCCCCTGGAGTGGGGTGGGAATGAAGATTTTATAGTATCCTTCCCCTGCCAAGCCCACCAAGCCACGCCCACCAAGCCATGCCCACCAAGCCATGCCACACTCACCAAGCCACACCCACAGAACCAGTAGTAAAAATTTTTGAAACCCATCACTGACTGCTAGGTTGGCAGGAACTGCGGTGAGGATGGGAGCTCACCCCCTGACATGATGCTCCGGTCTTAAACTTGTGCTGCCAGCTTCCCAGCTGATAAGAGCAGCATCTTCACCACTGAGACACTCAGTAAAGTGAGAGGGAATAATAATTAAATCTTTAACATATTATAGCAACAGAATGAGGAGACACAAATGATTTGGGATAGAATTCGTAAGAGTTTCTGAATTGTCAGAGACACTTGTTTGCAAGGAGCTCAGAGCTAATAATGAATTAAAATTTGCGGTCATCCGGATATACTGGCTGTGCAAACATTTCACACTGACAGGAAACTGGCGGTGAAAATTGGCCAAAAAGGGCTCATACTCAGAGAAGATACTGTACGTGAGAAAACAGATCTCACGTATTGAGCTTAGTAATCACTGGTGTGATGATTGTGACAGATACTTTCTAACAAGCAGCAGCATCCAAGTATCAAGGGGAGAGTTGCTCAGGGTTTTAGAAGACAGATGGTTATCAACAATCCCCATCAATCCTCACTTAAGTTTTAGTTTGACAGCTGATGTACTATCCACAATACACATGCTTGAGTTTGGTATATATTATATCTTCTCAAGAAAGTGTAATAGTTTGCAGAGTGGAAACTGTCATTCCACTAAATTTAATGAAAGTCAAGGATAGAGAGGAGATTTACTAGCTGATGGCTTTATTGTCATTCCTGTTTCTGATGCTCTAATAAGTTCTTCATGTTCTTCCTGGATGAAAACACCACAAGGTAAAGATAACTTAATGGAAAAGTTTCAGGCCATTTATACACGTCAAGAAAGGAAAGGAACCAAAATATGTGGTCTATCATTTGTCCATCTTCCTACCCATTCCATTTCAGTTATGCAGCTTTCCAGATGGCAAAACTAATAACTTTAACTGCTGAGAGAAGTGCAAAACTACAATGCCGTGAAGCTATGAGGTTATGAGAAGCTAAAAAGGCATAGTTTTTTTTAAAATAGCTTTTTCTTCCCTAGATATTATTTTATTATTTAATCAATGAAAAGTTCTTGTTTTGTGTTGGTATTATTTTTTAATAAAAGATAAGGAAATATAGATATTCTATATCTGGTCTATATCAATCTCATCTGAACCTGTTTCACTCCTGTTATTCTGTAATCCCAAGAAAATTCAATTATTCCTCTTGGTTCTCTGTAAAATTTTTGTACATATTGTATTTGTGCATCTTTATATGCAATTTTGAGATACTATTGCAAGACTTGGTAAGTTGTGTACTTTTTTCACTTCATCCATACAGCTAAATCAGAAGCATAATTCACCTTTGATGTCCCAAGATGCTAATGAAGCTTCTGTTTTATGAGATTATAGGATACTGCTTTGTGGAAAATCTTTCTACCTTCCATTGAGGATCTGTATACTGCACGAGTCAAAAAGAGGGCTGTGAAAATATTTACAGACCCCTCGCATCCTGGACATAAACTGTTTCAACTCTTACCCTCAAAATGATGCTATAGAGTACTGCACACCAGAATAACTAGACACAAGAACAGTTTTTTCCCGAATGCCATCACTCTGCTAAACAAATAATTCCCTCAATACTGTCTAACTATTTACTAAGTCTGCACTATTATTAATCTTCTCATTGTTCCCACCACCCATCTCCTTCCACTTATGACAATATGACTGTAACTTTGTTGCTTGTATTCTTGATTTATATTGATATTGTTTCCTGATTGCTTATTTGTACCCTATGACTGTCATTAAGTGTTGTACCTTATGATTCTTGATGAACGTATCTTTTCTTTTATGTACACTGAGAGCATGTGTACCAAGACAAATTCCTTATGTGTCCAATCACATTTGGCCAATAAAAAATTCTATTCTATTCTATTCTGAAGTTCATGTCTTCTCTTTCTCTGCCTCAGAATACAGGTAATCCTCAATTTACGACCAAATTGAGCCTAAAATTTCTGTTGCTATTTGTTAAGTGAGTTTTGCCCCATGTTGTGACCCTTCTTGCCACACTGGTTAAATGAATTGCTGCAGTTGTAACATTGGTAACATGGTTGTTAAGTGAATCTGGCTTCTCCATTGACTTTGCTTTTCAGAAGGTTGGAAAAAGTGATCGTGATTCCAGAACACCCTAACCTTCCTAAATATGAGTCAGTTGCCAAAGCTTCTGAATTTTGATCATATGACCTTGAGGATGCTGCAATGGTTGTAAATGTGAAAAATGATCATGTCACTTTTTTTCAGTGCTGTTGTAACTTTGAATAGTCCCTAATGAACTGTTGTAAGTCAAAGACTTCTTGAACCTGGTTTTGAAAGCAAGTCAATCGCACTGAATTGAGAAATACGTCTAATCATTTGAAAGATAGAAAAGAATAATATGATTCTTTTATGTTTTATCATTTAGTAAAGAATTGTTGGGCTGTGAAATGCTTTGTTGCCTATATATCCTGCATCGTTTATTCAATTTTCATTTGAAAATTGCCTTCATAACCATGTAGTGGATATAAACTTTTCCCTTTACCATGAAGTGGTATTTTATTTGTGTAATAACACTATCAGTAACAACAGCTACAGTAGCTACAGGATTCTAATATTTTAATACAAAGTGATAAATAAGTAAATGAGAAAATTGTGGCTGTAAAAGGAAGGGGGCAATTTAGAATGTAGATAGCTATAACAGTTATGAAATTATAACATTTCTTTATTATCAAATAAATAGCCTTAGGGTTTTGCTGACTAGCTTAGGGACAATGCTGACTCGCAACTACAGTTCACTAGGAATGGGACTGAAAGTAAACTCTGTCAACATTATTACACCTTCATAAAATCTGCAGTATGACTGCAACTGATTTACCATATAGAGTTTTGGATGACACAATTGCAAAAAAAAAAAAAAAGAAGAAGAAGAAGAAGAAGAAGAAGAAGAAGAAGAAGAAGAAGAAGAAGAAGAAGAAGAAGAAGAAGAAGAAATGAAGAAAAAGCTGGAAAAAGTGAAAAAGAAGCCAACCCAAATGATGAGAGGATCTAAACACTTTCTTTTTGGGAAAAGACTAGAACAGTTTGGATTCTTTAGCTTAGAAAAAAAGTTCCGATAATCGCACAGCACAGCTGATTACCACACAGCTGATCATTGGAATTTTTTTTATTTATTTATTTTACTTTTTAAGCATTTTTTTAACCACTGGTTCACCGGAACCAGTAGTAAAAAAATGCTAAAGAAAGTAAAAAAAAAAAAAAAGTTCCCACGATCAGCTGTGTGATAATCAGCTGTGCTGCGTGATTTATCGCACAGCACAGCTGTCTTCCCCCCCGCCCCATTTTACTTACCTTTGCAGACTCAGAAAAGGCTTCTTAGCACCTGTGGTAGCAGACTTCAAAGCATTTCACCCCTGAATGTATCTATGGAAATGTGTCAGAATTGTACCATTTTGGTGCTCAATATTCTTTTAAGTATGCTTGAATTCAGCATTCTGAGAAAAAATGATTTGTTTATAGATGTAAATGTTTGTTTGTAAATGTAAATATTTATATTTATAGATGCAGAAAATTGATATTTGAACCTAGTGAGTTCATGGGAAAAGATAAATGTAAAAAAAATATTATATATGTATACACACACATATACTTATATCTATATCTACATCTACAAAAGCATATACATAGTTTTAGAAGAATTCGTATGTTAATGCCTTTAAGATATTTCAAGCAGGCGAGTAGGTCACTTGGTTTTCATGAGAAGAAAAAAACCCTTAGGGTTTTTTTTAAATTAAATACAATTTTCATAAGAAGATGGGGATTTTATCTCTCCTTACTTCCACTTTTAACATTGGGTACACAATTTGACTTCTGTTTCTTAATGAAATCCAAGCTATCAATTAAAAAAAAAACCTATCATATGCTGATTTATAAAATCATTATGTGATTCTTTTGCTTTCATGGTAGGAACTTGACTCCTTTTTTGTAGTCTATATTCCAGAGGTGAAATCCAGCAGGTTCTGACAGGTTCTGGAGAACTGGTAGCAGAAATTATGAGTAGTTCAGAGAACTGGCAAATATCACCTCTGGCTGGCCCCAGAGTAGGATGGGAATGGAGATTTTACAATAACCTTCCCTGGAATGGGGTGGAAATGGAGATTTTGCAGTATCCTTCCCCTGGAGTGGGGTGGGAATGGAGATTTTGCAGTATCCTTCCCCTGGAGTGGGGTGGGAATGGAGATTTTGCAGTATCCTTCTTCTGCCATGCCCACCAAGCCACGCCCAAGACACACCATGCCCACCAAGCCACGCCCACAGAACCGGTAGTAAAAAAAATTTGGATTTCACCACTGCTATATTCTATTATATCCTAACACTGTCTTAAGCCATATTTTTTCTCTTTATTGCTTTAGTAACAGATCTGGTCTACCTGTATCAAGGTTATCTTCCTTACTTTTCTACACCTTGTGAACTGCAGGCTATCTATTATTCATTATCTGGATCTGGATGAAAATAATTTATTCTTCAATTGACATCATGGAACTGTGCAGCCCATGACAATGTATTATTGCACCATAACAAAAAAAATCATAGGACTGCACAAAGCTTTAATTCAATAATTTGATTGGAACACAGTTCAACTGAATCACCCCTTTAAATTGAATCTTCAAATTTAATTCTCAAATTGATCCAATGTATCAAATTACATTGGGTATGCTTGAATTGAGTACAAGATAATGCAAGTACTCTCTGGGGCTTCAATGTACTCTGCGCTGTATCATCTACCTTATCTTGGATCTAGCATCATTCTTGGGTGTGGTATATGGTAGCTTACACATGCACAAACACATAGACATACCAGAAAATTAAGAAAACTCTCAATTTTTTTCTTAAATGAGGAGAAACAAGTATCTCTGAATATTTGGGTTTTTCTTTTCTTTTCTTTTCAGATATTTTATCTGCATTCTAGCCTTGTATGCAGTGAATTGCATTTGTCCTGAAATAAAAGTATGATTTAGAATTATGTTCCACGTGTTTAATCAGGAATATTCCTGACAATAACACTAAGGTAAATTTAATATATGTCATGTTCACTATTTAATCCAAACCATTAAATCCTAATTTGGTTACAAAAATTGCATATTAAAATAGATTATCAAATATCATGCAGTGAGCATCACATACTGAATATAATATGTAGACCAAAACATTAAATGCTATTCATAAATATTGAATAATATTGAAATCTCAAATATTTAGTGTTAATATTTAAATTGAAATGTTCAATATTTTGCAGATGATTTAATCCTGGAATATGCAGATATGAAGTTGTCTTTATCTCAAAGAGTGGAGAGCATATCTATAAAGAGGCCCAATGAGTTTTGGCATTAATTCAATTTAAAAAATAATCTTTCTACATGTATTTGCTAGGGAACAGAACCAAGTTACAGAGCTATATTTTACAGCATTAATCTTACATTATTAGGTCTAAATCAGAATCTTCCACTAGTTGTTCCCATCCATGGCTGATAAAAGCAACTTTAATCCCATCTTTTGAATACTGCCAATCTTTGAGATTATCCAGATAAGGAAACTGACTCCACAAGAAGTTTATAACAATATTGAGTTAAGATAACATACTTACCTAATCGATGACTGAATTACTGTGTATCAATTAAACTTTGTGGACAATCTCTCTCCCTCCCTCCCTCCCTCCCTCCCTCCCTCTCTCTTTCTCTCTCTCTCCCCTTCCCTCCCTCCCTCTCTTCCTCCCTCCACCACCGGATAGACCACACAGTAATCAAATTAATATTACACAGTCATCAAACTGATATTAGATGTAAAGCAGAAGTGGAAACCAACAAGTTTTCATGATGTGTCGTGATCTATACCTCCAATTTTCAAGGAGAACATTAGGAATTGCTTGAAAGTCTGAATTTCACTTGAAGAGAATCAGAGGAATAAAACATTGTTTAAGGATTGATCTGAAAAAAGACTGGCAAAGATCAAGAAATGGAAGAGAACAACCTGGATATTAACACAAACCATGGAAATTGTCAAGAAGAAGAAAAAAGAAGCCAAAGCCAAGAAAAAAAAAATCCCAGGAAACAACAAAGAATTTCAGAGACCTGTTAGAAAAGACAAAAATAGTATTACAGCAATATTTGTAAAAGTTTCCCAGAAGGGAAAGGAAACAGGAAATCAAAAGAAATCTTCTAAAAGGTCTCTTAACTCAGAAGGAGCTTTCAGCCTTGAATTGGTATGTTAGAAGATGTCAATAGACTGGTAGTAACTGATTCCAAGAAAATCAAACAAAGATGGAAGGACTATAATTTGCTTATTTTTATATTATTTTATAGTCCTTAATTTCACACACAAACAAAATAATGCTTAGAATCATCTAACACAGATTAGAGCTGTGCATGCCAGATGTTTGAACTATCTTTGGGGAAGTCCAAGGAATACAGGCTATTATTGCTGATGAATGCTGGATAATTAAGAAAACCAAAGAATTTTTTTTTAAAAAAATCAGTATATAATTCATTGGTTATAGACTGATCTTACAAAATGGGGAATCCCAGAAAAACTAATTTCCCTCATGCAAAACCTATTTATAAGTCAGGAAGCCACAGTATGTACAGAACATAGCAAAACACTCTGAGTTTGCATAAGCAAACAAGGAAGACAAGACCATATATTCTTCTCTTCTTTACTCTTTATTTACCTAAATATGCAGAATTTATATTGAGAGAAGCTGGGTTGAACTGAGGAAATGCTATTAAAATATGGTTCCCTAACCTGATCCTCTCCAAATGTATTGGACTTCAAATTCCTAATCACTTTAACCAAATATTTGGGTGATACCAGGTTAGGGAGCCTGCCGGAAAAGATGTATGAAGAACCATGAACCATAAGTCATAAGGAAAATTGTACCTTAATGCTCTATAATAGAACACTTAAAGAGACCCAAAACATGGAGAGATGGGGAGGTGACAGCTGCTTAATTTAACTGCCCAGGATAATTTAACAACAAACCTATTTTGCAGGTGGAACAGGGCTTTTAAAGTCATTTATAATACTGTGTATTTTCCTCAATGGCTTGCAATTAACAAAACACCTGCTCAGAGCTACACACCTCATATATGAGGAAAAAAATCCAGTGGGAACACTCTGTGGTCCTCATTAGTTTCTTGGTGCTTTTATCTGGTGGGCATTTTTAGACTAATTGTATATTAAACTCCACTTTCTTCAGGTAAATGACTCGAGTGCTAGACAACCTCAAGCTTTCTTCCATGCTTTCCAGTCTGAATGAAATAATATAGGTTCTCAGGCTTCTTTTCTGCCTTACTTTAGAACCTTACCAGAAGTGGGTTTCAGCAGGTTCTGACCAGTTCTGGAGAACCGGTAGCAGAAATTTTGAGTAGTTCGGAGAACCGGTAGTAAAAATTCTGACTGGCCCCGCCCTATCTATTCTCTGCCTCCCAAGTCCCAGCTGATTGGGAGGAAATGCGGATTTTGCAGTAACCCTCCCCTGGATTAGGGAGGGAATGGAGATTTTACAGTATCCTTCTGCTGCCATTTTTTACTAGAAGTAAAAATTTTTGAAACCCACCACTGCTGTGCTCTTCCCCTACTCCTGATCACCTGATGGATACATACATGCAGTTGCTGAGGAATGCAATTGTTTTCCGGTATCATTGTCATTAGGATCAGTTGACCAATGTATTTTTATTGCCTCTTTCACTCAGACACGAATGTAGACAGAAATGGTCAGGAGTGTTTTAAGGTCAATATCTATTGCAAGATAGACTCTTCCATATCTCAGTCTTCTTCATAAGCTGATGCTTACAATCTAGAGCAGGGGTCTCCAACCTTGGCAACTTTTAAGACTTGTGGACTTCAGCTTTGCTGACTGAGGAATTCGGGGGGTTGAAATCCACAAGTCTTAAAGTTGGCAAGGTTGGAGACCCCTGCTCTAGACAAAGCCTACTAGCACTAGAGTTATGAAGACATTATCCCAAGTTGTAATGTGTGATGGAGAACCCGTAGCCTCCCAGTGTTGGTGGACATCTAGAAGCCTCAAACAGGAGAAGATAAACCAAAACACTACATCAGGAACAAGAAAGTGTTGCTTTCAGACCTAGGGAAAATGTTGCTATTGGACGGAACCAATCCTTCAGCATGATATAGGAAGTTTCTTTAAGGATGGACTATTAGTCTTTGGAGAACATCATCAAAATTACTGGAACTCTATTGCTATAGGATATAATAAGAGAATATTGAAAGCCTTGAAAGCCTGACAGAGTGTCTCTCCATCCATCTTATGCCAGAGACATTCAAGGCAAGGCAATCTTGAGTTTCTTCCTTATCCCCCTCCTGTCTTTCCAGGCTGAACTAATGTTTTCCTAATGGCTGCAGCATATTTTTGTCTAGGCTATTCCCCAGGCTTTTTCTACATTTTAAGCCAACTGACCTAATTGACGGAGATGCAGACTGGAATACAGTCTTTGTTTAGATTGCACACATTTCCAAAATGTGTGATATGGTTTTGATTCAGAGATTATATACAAGCATGTGTACTGAGGCAAACACTATACAAAAAAATAGGCTATTGACATTGTTCCAAACTGTTGTAGAAATTGATCAGGATGGATATAAGCTTCAATGCATGTGACAAGATATGTCAGATATATTCATTTATTCTTCTACTCCATCCATTTTCATGTTTATATTTAAAGAAACCCTAAAGAAAATCTGGAAGCATTTGTTGTGTGCAATTTTGCTTCATAAATAGTGTATCAGATATAACTTTTCACGTTATATACTGTGAAAAACTGCTAGTACTATGCACTTTTTGTACATAAATTTCCATAAAATGTGCTTCTGTCTCTGCACGCACAAGTTTGAGTTCCCCCAAATATATTCTTTTTAAAAAATACACATTTTCCATAATGATACTGTTTTGTAGAAAAATTTTGAGCCAAGAATGACAGATGAAAGTAGGGTCTATACGTAAATGCAGTTTATGATGTAAAGATGCTATATTGGCAGATAATGCCATTTAACTCTAAAAAAAATTCCATGGCGATTTCATTTTCATCTCTAAATATGAATTGACATAAACTGAAACTAGGCTGATTAATCCACCAGTTCCATCAGTGAGAAATGGGAAGAAAATTCTGTTTGACTGGAAATGTTTGTGTCATACTTTCCCAGAATATTCGAAGGTTCTTGGGAAGAAAAAATACATACTATATTCAATAGATAATGTAATCTAATTAAATTACTATAGAATACAGAAATATTGTTTATCAACTTTTTATAGCTGTAGACTTGGGTTGGGTTTTTTCCCCCTTTCATTTTGTTCCCAAATAAAGATATTTCTATTATTTGTTTGTTTGTTTGCTTTATATGTTCTTTTAATATTTACTTTTTTGTTAAGGATGCGCAAAGCCTGATCAACCTGTTTTTAGCCAAACCTCAGCTCTGAAGAAATTCAGATCTGTCTTTTTGGAGTCTGGAGGATGAAACATGCCAAATTTCTTATCATCCATGTGCTCACATAACTTTGGCAACTTTTCTAAATGTTTTAGTATGCCTTTCATGGTATTGTGGTCTAAGCCCTGCTCTCCTCTTCAAATTTTCCAGCAAGTTTGCTTAATGTATTAACAAACTTCACTAGGCACACACAGGCCCTATCAAATGAAACAAACAAAATGTTAAAAAGTTATGATATTTATGTAGTTACTTACCAAGCACAATTAAAGAGCTGCTGATTCAGTTCTACAGAGGAATTATTGAGTCTGTCATCTGCACCTCTATAACTGTCTCTGCAACCAAACTTGGCTCTGCAACCAAACAAGACAGACAGACTTCAACGGATAATTAGAACTGCAGAAAAAAACAATTGCTACCAACCTGCCTTCCATTGAGGACCTGTATATTGCATGAGTCAAAAAGAGGACTGTGAAAATATTTACAGACCCCTCACATCCTGGACATAAATTGTTTCAACTTCTACCCTCAAAACGATGCTATAGGGCTCTGCACACCAGAACAACTAGACACAAGGACAGTTTTTTCCCGAATGCCATCACTCTGCTAAACAACTAATTCCCACAACACTTGTCAATTATTTACTAAGACTGTATTACTATTATTCTTCTCTTCCTTACTAGGATCTATCTCTTTCCACTTATTACTATAACTGTATTTCTTGTATCTTTCAATTTATTTTGTTTTTATTGTTTCCTAGTATGATTTGATACCTTGACTATCACTAGGTATTGTATCTTTTTATTCTTGATAAATGTATTTTATTCTCCTTATGTACACTGAGAGGATATGCACCAAAGACAAATTCCTTGTGTATCCAATCACACTTGGCCAATAAAGAATTCTATTCTATTCTAAATTATGTTAAAGTAACCAAAATATTTTTACAATCATTACAATCTTTACAAGGCATGTCACAACTTTTAAGTTGTTTGGAAATTGAAAGTTGAAAAATTTGACATGCCCTACAGGAGATAGCATATATGTGGGTGGGAGTGCCACTTACAAGGCAAAAATAGGCTGGTTCACACATAGACAAACACACACACACACATCTATATTATTATTATTATTTTTTTTAAAAAAAGATTGCCTCTTTGGAGAGGATAAACAAACCAAAAAGGAGGTCTCAGTAAAAGTGAATAATTTGCTTTAACCTAAATAAATGGTTGGCCTACAATATATTGTGAAAGGAAAGTAGGAAAAAGAAAGATGTGGAAAAGGGGAAATGGAGAGTTAGATAAATGGAGTTAATCAAAGTGAAATAAAACATAAAGCAGCTGATGGTTTGTAGGAGAGAAGACTGTCCAATAAGAGAACCCAAACATGGTGAGGTATGACTTCAGCAACCATAAATCTCAGCCTCCCTCAGATCCCCCCACTCATCCAAAAGGCATGACTGACTAATGTCAAAGAGCCTTCTGTTATTCTCTTTTGCGACTTTTGTGTGTATGGTGTACATGAAGACAAAAAGCATGCATTATCTGTATATAACTTTGAGCCATTTGTGGTTGTACTGCACTGGATATCAGTGTATGAATGGCACCTGAGGGAATGGGAGAAGCAAGCAGAAACATCTTCCAAAACGTATAATCACCTAATGCTGTGTGCCAAAGGAGGTTTCAAAGTCATCTCTTGAGGCAAATCCTATTCACTACTTCAGAACACAAAGCACTGTTTCCAAGTAAAATCAAATGAAGGTGATAATTGCCCTTTCCAGAGACTCAAGAGAGGGATCTAGAAGTGGTCGTCTTGAAAATAAAATCTCTCAGTTGCTTCTTAGTTGCTTAAACACAGTGATGCATCTCTATTTAAATCTACTCTGCTTAGAGTTGAACAAAGCTTCTATTTTATACATGATGTCGTGCTCATTCCCTTGACTCATATTACTTCAGTCAATGAAGTAATTTGGCAAACTATGGCTCTCTTAATTTCAGAGTTTTAAATCAGTGTCTTTCTTAGCAGTTGGTATTGCTAGATGGTACCTAGCCATCTAGACTAGTAACCATTAAGAACCTAATATTTCATGAATATATACAACCTCCTTTAAAAACTGTCTATCCCAATGGCCATTAGGTCTTATCTGTATCTATCTTATCTGCATGTTAAAATATTCTGTGTGGACAAGACACCGAAAGATAAGGTGAATAAATAAACTATGAAACTTATAAAAGCCAGATGTAAAATAGTCCAGAGACCTAATGTACCGCATTCATTTAATCGCCGAAATAATTATTTATTATTATTTTTTCTAGGCTATGGTTTTCCCAGTTGTAATGTATGGCTATGAAAGTTGGACCATAAGGAAGGCTGAGTGCCAAAGAATTGAGGGCTTTGAACTATGGTGCTGGAGAAGACTCTTGCGAGTCCCTTGGACTGCAAGGCAATCAAACAAGTCAGTCCTAGAGGAGATCAACACTGACTGGGCTTTAGAAGGCCAGGTCCTGAAGATGAAACTCAAATACTTTGGCCACCTAATGAGGAGGAAGGACTCACTGGAGAAGAGCCTAATGCTGGGAAAGATTGAGGGCAAAAGAAGAAGGGGATGACAGAGAACAAGGTGGCTGGATGGAGTCACTGAAGCAGTAGGTGTGAGCTTAAATGGACTCCAGAGGATGGCAGAGGACAGAAAGGCCTTGAGGAAAGTTGTCCATGGGATCGTGATAGGTCAGACACCATGGGTCAGGCACGACTTCACAACTAACAACAACAATTATTTTTTCTGGTGTTTCTGCCTCTGGGTCTCTATTATTGAACGACTTAGGCTCTGCAAAACAAGAAGTAGAAGAAAAAAGAAGAATGTAGAAAGACAGAAGGTAAGAGAGATCCTCATCTATACATATAAGATTACTGCAGTATTGGCAGAAACAATGTTTTTGAACAAGTATATTTGTACCAATCATACTTTTGGGGGAAAAAATCAGCTATGTATATTCTATGCAAGACTTATCTTAAACAGCACTTCCCATAACTCAGGTTAGTAATCAATTCCATAATGCAGTTTCCATCTTTCTCTTGCCTTTTTGCAGATCATCTTTTTCCCTTTCCAAGACATTTCTTGGAAAGTGGGAAAGTATAAGAAGCATTAATGGGAACATCAGGGTCAGGAGAAGTCATCCTCTGCTTTCATATACTCACTAAGGAACAGGCTATGTGAGATTTCACAAGACAAGAATCAGCATATTTTAATGGGTGTTTAGATACATTGAATAAAATTGAATGCTTGTACGCCCTCACTATGAGTAATCTAAATTTCACACACACACACACACACACACACACACACACACACACACACACACACACATTTGTGTAGACTAAGACTTTGAAAATGCTTGATGTGGGTGTTGGCCTTACCTGTGAATCTCTGAATTTGGAAAGGGGTGATTTCACAAGTGGATCCCTATCATGGGTATTTCTGTAGAATAATTCTATATTCTAGGATAAAAATCCCTGGTTAAGCCAAAAACTACCCACAAATAAAGCATGAGATTGAAATGGATGCAGGGGCCACTCCCTCTTGTTCTGCCACTATTTCACTTTGTCCCCAAGTTGCCAAGATCCTTTTGGTCTAAGGAAGACTTGTTTTTTTCAGGAGCGATTGCACAACATTTGATTTAAAGGCAGCTAGGATCACTTTGTCACATAGCGACACATTAATCAATCCCTGGATCTATCCAGCCAGTCCCACGTAGGCTAAATCTAATAAGTTAAGATGGGTGAGGGTCAAGGGGACTTGTAATTGGCCACATGTCTTCAGCGGTATTGTCAACATTACCAGGCTGCACAAGCAGAATCTGACCCCCACAAAATTGAATAAAACAGAACATTGACTATGCCAATTTGTATCCACACTGATGTTTTAGATCACTGTGGAGATGAGCAATTTTATTTGCAAAGATCCTGGAAATTTATTACAATGGGATTTTTGAGGGTAACATGTTATCTTCTGGGGGTTATGACGGTATACAATGTTTTGGGGGTGATGACATTGGCATCACTGAAAAGATCTAAGTGATGTTTTTGAAGAGGTGATAGACTCAAGTAAATTATTTTGTTATCGTCAGCATGCAAGATGTATGGTATGTACTTAATGGTGCTCAGCAGATACGCTTCAGCTACCATCCATTCCATCTTCCAGAGTTCCATAGAAATCCAGAGACATCTGGCCTCTATAGCAAAGAAGTGTGTTGTAATTATGGACATACTTTCTCCCACTATTTCAAAAGGAAGGAGAAAATCTCAAAAGGTTTGTTTGAGCCAACAGCTTGAAACTCCAGCACAGCTTTCAGGAAATTCTGCCAGAGCATCCCTCAGATTCTTTAAGTCTCTGATAATAGAGTATTCTAACATATCCACCATTCCTCTAGAGAAGCACTGAAGCCATGGGACTAGATCTTACTATGAAATGGTCTAACAAGGAGAATGTGGGTCATTTCATTACTTCCAAGCTCAGACAATCCTGCCCCATGTATCAGGTCAGTAAAATGTGCCATGAAAGCTTGTGCTGGACCATTCTAGGTAATCTTAGTTTTTCAGATCTTATAAATAATATTTCTGCCAGTAGTGCTTATTCACTGTGTTAATTTCCTTATATCAAAGTGATTATCTAGATGGGGAAATAGGGATCAAAGAGATGGTAAGGAACATTTTAAATGGAACACAAGCTATTATATAAGACATCAAGACAAAATCAAATTGAGGTGCCTCACTACTTTCTGGGACCCTTCAATATCAACACAATAACCACATTCACAAAAATACTGTTGGTTTATAATCTAACAAACTGATTTACCCTAATATATCTCTGCTCTAATATAAAATTAAACAAGTATTGTTTTAGAATAACATTAGGTAATAAAATAAATGCCCATATAGTAAGTAATATGCCCATTCTTAGAAATGTTATTAGAAAAATATTTAAAGAGAAATGTTTTGGAGGAAGATTTGGGTTGGGTTTTTTAAAAAGCTCAATGTTTTAAAAACCATATACAGATGGGTAGATTGGTACCCACATTCATGGATCATGTTAACAGATTAACAGAGTTGGAATGGACCTTATAGGTCATCTAGTCCAACCCCCTGCTCAAGGAGGAAACCATACACCATTTCTGACAAATGGCAGTCCATTTGTACCCTTCAGATACTCAAAGATTAAATCAACCACAAAAGTTAGTCAGTTTTATGAAGAGTTGTGAATAATGGGAAATAAATTTCCACATCATCTGAAAGGCCACAATTTTCTTTGCCTTTTATATAGTTGCTGATGCCACTTTCAGACAACAAATGACTAAGAATGGTAGCAGCAAATTACATAGCCAGAATATTTAGCTCTTTGTAATTGAGGGGGAAAAAACACTTTAAATCAATGTAAGATATATAATTTATTTTAATTTAAAAAGTATTTTTGTTAAAAATATTTCCAAGGTAGGCTAACTCAATGCCAGCTAACAAAGTCAGATGAAACTGGAACATAACACTGCAAAAAGAAAAAAAAAACAGCACATCACCACTTGGACTCACAATATTTATGTCCAGCTCAACTAGTTAATCTCTTTGGAAAAGAAAAGCAAAGAAAGTTTTGACATCTAAAAAAACTCCCAACTTTTCCCCCTGAAGTTGAACTGACTCTCAAGATCTCTTGTAACAACTGAGTGAAGGCGTGTAGTAGATGTTATTCAAAGATAAGGAAAAGAGGCACCGATATAAAGTTGGTACCTAATTATGGACTCTCCACAGTTTGAAACTAATTTATTCTTTTTTTAACAGACACTGGCAGGCAAAATTTAAAATGTAAATGCCAGTGGAGCTGGAAATCCTTACTGCATGTTGTTCAAGGTTACAGTTGCCAAAAATACATATACCTGCAGGCAAATTTGACAGCTGATGTTATATGGGCTTGGATTTTTACTTGATTGTCTCCTCCTCCTCCTCCTCCTCTTTTTGGGGGCATGAGAAACCTTATGAAAAGTGCTTATCTTTTTTACTCTTAACACACTGTATCTAGAAGATAGAAGAAATAAATAGGTCTTTATAACAATAGTTTCATTATCATCTGCTATTTAAAGCACTGATGATCAACTTGAAAATCTAATTATGTACACTGGGAGCTTATGCACCAGAGACAAATTCCTTATGTGTCCAATCACACTTGGCCAATAAAGCTATTCTATTCTATTCTATTCTATTCTATTCTATTCTATTCTATTCTATTCTATTCTATTCTATTCTATTCTATTCTATTCTATTCTATTCTATTCTATTCTAAATATCTTGGAACCAGATCACTCTACATTTGTTGGAATGTGCCAGATCTTAACATTGTTCAAGAAGATCCTGTAGGCTAGTAGATCTATTTGGTTAGGGCTCCCCACCTTTATAAAATACAGCCATCATTGTACATCATATAACAATGTGGTTCCCTCCTTGACTATTTTTAAATAAAAAATAAAGACCAAGATATTGCAATCTGTATTTAAATTTGCCCATATTTATAATATCTCATTTGATTGCTATTTTAAGTACGGTGATTACTTCATTATTATTTTATTGTTTAAAGTTAACTTGTAAACTACTATAGCAATGTTTCAATGCAGAAAGTGGAACTAACAATTTAAACAAATATAAACAATTTTATCCATTTCTAACCAAGCACTTCTTTTTTAAAATAAGTATGAAAAATTAAAAAAAATCCATCACACTAGCTTCAGAGTTTACTGAGCTATTAGAATCATAAAAGTATTTCAATGAATTGCAAATCCTAAATTTAATCAGACTGATAAAAAGAGGTGAAATTTACCCAAAATACCTTTTTAATAAAATTTAATAAAATAATAAAAATAATGTAACATAAAATTTGTTAGTCAGATTTTTCATACAAAATGAGGTAAGTCTTGTCCATATCTCCCCCAAAGAAACCTG
Source organism: Pantherophis guttatus (assembly GCF_059756535.1). Lineage (NCBI taxonomy): Eukaryota > Metazoa > Chordata > Lepidosauria > Squamata > Colubridae > Pantherophis > Pantherophis guttatus. The sequence goes on along the minus strand of NC_142063.1, from coordinate 124,021,137 downwards.
GGTCACCTTAAAGCTAAAACAAACAAACAAAAAAGACAATTGAGGCTGTCAGAAACACACAGAGAGAAATAATGTGCTGCCCCTACATAAGGAGAATTTCAGGTAAGACTGAGATTCTGGGTAATTTGTTGACTGATATGTACAGGATTGTACATTAACTAAGTATTGCCTTAGTGTGATTCTTAATAGATTTAGTTTCTGCATTTTGTCTTATCACCAAGTAAACCAAGAGCTTTTGAAAACAATTTTTTTAATCACTCCATCCTATCAATGGATTTCAAGATTATGACCAAATGACTTGATTAATTCTGGCAATGGGTCTCATGTTATTGGCAGATTTAATTATTTAGCATATGGCAATTGTACATTGAAAGCCAGGGAGTCTACAATGTTTTTGTAGATTAATTTGTTTGAAGATTGCTTGTTTGTTTAGTTCAGGGGGCACACAGAGTGGCTAACAGTGTTCTACCATTTAGTGGCTTGTAGCAGAGAAATCTGACTACTATATTTACTTAGACATAAGCCAAGAAATTTAGGGGACAAGTACACCTATAAATTGGTTTATCCAACATTGGTTTTACCTGCAAGTCTATGTGGTAATACTTTTTTTCTAATTACCCATACATCCTGAATTTAGTCATGGATAAGTCTATCCATGGATAGACTTGAATTTTATCTTGAATTTTTAACCAAAACACCATGAAAAATTTGCCATCCACGATTAAGCCAATTGTGAAAATTAAAATATGAACATTTTGGAGGTTGATTTTTCCACTAATGGCACACTTTTCACAATAGTTTGGTGAAAAAATTGAGAATTGGCTTATCTGCAGATGGACCAATCTGTGAATATATGTGGCACACATTTCTTCTCTAGTTAAGTAATCCTATTTATAATCCTAGTTACCTAATGATGTCATTTGTTTCATGACAAAAAGTGTCATCAAATGTTGCCAAAGTGTGTGTATTTTTTTCCTTTAATGACCCTGTAATCCCTTGTATTGGAGTGGAGTTGTGGCGACTGAATGAAGCTGAGCATTTACTGGCCAGATGCCATTCTGATGCCTATGCAGAGTTCACAGCAGATATTTTCTTTTTGCTCCCAGAGAGATAAATATCTGCTGCTTCCTAGGATCAGACTTAACGCTTCCTGATAGTGAGGTGAGAGTTTGACTTCTAGACCACCATGCTGCTAACCAAAGTAAGTATAATAACTCTATATAATTATTTTGTTATTCTGTTATTGTGCCAATTTGCAAGGTAATGTGGGGGGGGGGCTGTTGTAAAAGAATGGAAAAAGGAACTAAAAGTTGTGGATTAAAGATTGCTCAATGGTGCTGTAACATTAAAATCATACTTGTGTTAAGACTCTTGTTTTGCTATTTAAAAAAAAGCAAGCTATGGAAAATAAAATCATGTTAGCACAGTAAAAAGACAGATTTTTTTTTTCAAAGTCAGATTGTCCCTGTTAAATCAGAATATTCTCTTTATTTTCTCTGAATTTCAGCAGAATCAAAAGGGCCTTAAGGCCATGGCTAAATGACTAAAAAGTCTGGATGGAATATGGTAAAACAGACTGGCTTCAGGGAAGTGAGAAAAGGCCATAATCTCTCCCCTTATATATTCAAACCATAAGCAGAATATATACTGTGGAAAGTTGAATTGCAAGATGATGAGCATGGTTTCAAAATTGAAGGAAGAAACATCTATAACCTGTGTTATGCTCTGATAGCTGAAAATGCAAATAGTCTGCCACCTCTAGTAATGAAAATCAAGGAGCACAGTGAAAAAGTGGGATCAAGATTAAATATAAAGAAAACCAAAGTAACGGTAACAAGTTCAGAAACCAGCCTTAGAATTGACAATGAAGATATCAAAGTGGTAGATAGCTTCTGTCTTTTATGAATAGTAAAGGAAAAGGTAATCAAGAAATATGCCACAGACCAGCACTTTTTTGAGCAGCTATAAGAAGACATTTAAATGCCATGTATGTCTGCAGCTACAAAGATTAGCATATGCAAGCTATGGTATTCTCTATGGCACTTTATGGAAGTGAAAGTTGAAATGTCTCAGATTAACAAAGTTTGGTTCAGTTGCCATGATTCAATCTTTAGACCTGGATGGTTGAGTCTTCATTAACATATCTGAAGATAGATGGAAAGAATATTGATGCTTTTGAAATTTGGTGTTGGAAAAGGCCACAAATATCCAGGAAAACAAATAAATAAATCCTTGAACACATCAACTAGATTTGTCACTTGAGGCACAATTTAGGTAGTTTCTAAGAGTCAACACTGACTAAATGGAACATAATCATTTTTTTTTTTAAAAAAAATGACTAAAACCGAATGTCAGATTACTGTTCATGAACATTTCAATAAAGTAAGCAAATAGAGCGATGAAGTTATAAATGAGAATTGAACAACCAAATTAAGCACAGTTATTGAAATATGATTGAAGGGAAACTTTTTCATTTAAATTGCTTCTTTTTTCAGTTTTTAAACTCTGCTAAGGCAACTGTCAAACCTGTACTTGATTTGATAATATAATTGTCCTCATCTTATTAAAATATATTCCTGAAGGGAATGTTGCTAGCCTTTTTCAGCAAAACAACCGATAAATCTGTGAGATTGTAAAGATTAAAATACTTATTACTACACGTATTTTAATGGATTACAATCCATTTTGTTTCTTTAACTGAATTGTCTGCTATATCCTTAGGATTTTGCTGTTTTCTGGGCAATTTACAACAAATTATTTTTCATAAAGATGAACATTTAGCCAAAATGATTTGAATTAAAGTAAAAGGTAGCCAACCACAAATCAGATTTTATCTTTTATGATGTGTTCATATATTGGTTTTATTTATCTTTATGTGTTTAAATAATTTGTATAGTTGTCCATCTCATAACAGAGACTCCAGGCAGTAATCAGAGAATTCAATCAAGCAAAATTAGAAAATAGCAATCAGACAAACAAGGTGAACACACACACACACATACATACATGCACACTTATTTTACTTCCAGGTCAAGGTCTTGAACTAAATAAATCAAACCAATCAACCAGATAGGCTCACTTGACCTGTTGCCCCTGAGAGAACAGCCAAGTCTTTGACATCTTGTAGACAAACCTTTTAGGGGTCCCTTGGGCTTGTTGTAAATAAGTTGATGCTTGTAAATAAGTTGATGCTTATTTATAGAACACAGACTGTGACAGAGAATCAAGTCCACAACATGATATTCCCTAATAGGTGGCACCTGCTCACCATGCTCACCATGCTGGTGGAGCATGAAAAGACACTGTAGGCAGGCAGTCCCACAAATAACCTGGCCCTATGCCATGTAGATGATAATAAGTAAACAGTATACCAGCTTTCTCTGGAACTGAGAAGGAGTCTGAGTGGCGCAGCAGACTAATGCTACTGTTAAAGGTAGTATTTAGCTTCCAACTGCCTGCAATTACTGCGAGTTCAATTCTCACTAGGCTCAAGGTTGACTCAGCCTTCCATCCTTTCTAAGGTAGATAAAATGAGGACCTGGTTTGTGTGGGCAATAAGCTGACTTTGTATAAAATATACAAAAGTATGAAGGCTATTGCTTAACGCCTTGTAAGCTGCCCTGAGTCTCCAGAGAAGGGCGGCATATAAATAAATAATAAAAAAAACCCCTACAGAGTAGACTATGAATCTGTAAATTAAGATATTACCCATCTGTACTGTATGTTTGGGTTAAGAAAGAAAAGCCCCATTAAAAGTGACATGTCCCTTCTTACGAAGGGGCTTCAATGAAGAGAGATGTATTTAGTTACATTACTTTAGTATGATCTAGCTGGAAGATAAAGAAGATGAGAAAGAGAGAAGTGGGAAGTGGGAAGTAAAGAGCAGCCGAGTCTTGCAAATATGTTTTTTTCTTCCATATTTACAAATCAATGAATAACAGGGATACTAAAGAAAGCAGGGCTTCAAAAAAGAGATTTACAACATTCCTTTTGAATAATTTCTCATATACTTATTTCCAAGCATTAGGAATTCATTCATTTAAAGTATCACCAAGTGACTTTCCACATGATGAACTAGAACTCCCAGCACAATAATATTTCTTTGACTGGGGTCCCCCACTCCTTGCTTTAAGTCACCCAAAGCTTAAAACAAATCAACCATATGCATGTATTTACATATATTTTTCACAGAAAGCACCCTATCACTCAGATTTATTTAATGGGCAGTGAAAACTCCCTCTAATTTAATTCTAGTTAAAATAAAGTCCAATTTAAGATCACTTAAAAAAAAAACACACCAGTAATCTTTTACCTTTCACAACACCATCATAACATGAAGCAATGTGTTACACTTATTGTTATTTTTATGTGATGGTGACTTTGAGTCATGATTCCGTGTCTTGCTCTACTTTTAATTAGATAGACTAAAATGTAACACATTTCATTGTGATAGCCTTCTGACTGCCAGCCTCTTAATTAGCTCTACATGCCTTTTCTGTCTTGCAAGCCTCCCGAATTAAGAGGAGGAAATCTAAATGAAAATGTACTACTGACCCATTTAGAGGGTTTCTCATCCTCACGGCACGCTCCCCCCCCATTGCAGTATAGAGATGAACAATTGAATTAGAAGATGAACAGCTTTGTATCGTTTAATGCAATCACACTCCATAGAACCAGCTATTTATAAACAATTTTCTCTGACTTTGTGACTGCAGTAGTAACAATAATTCTTTTTGTTTACAAGCATCTATTCAGATCTTCCCAGGTATTCCTGAGACAGAAGCTACTCTACTTATGAACCTGTCGGTTCCAAGCAGATGTCATTAATGCTTAGATAAATGGATAAATTTCCTCCTTGGGTATATTTATAGATGGTATAATAGCTATGAATGAAATATTAAGCAAATCCCTAACAGGCAGGAAAAAGCGTAATTCATTCAGAATGAATGGAGTAAAAAGGGCAGAGCTGTATTAGTGAGGAAGCAAATAAATAAAGGAGACAATTAAAACTCAATAAAATATTGGTGAGCTGCTTACAAATGGCGCAATGAAACGATCATGGACTCAGTGAAGCCATTCTTGTCAAGCAGCCTCTTCTGCACAACCATTGAATATAGTGTTCTGTGCCATCTGCTTGTCTGTGTTTACACAGCAGGCTGCTGCTTAGGCATTCTACTCAATCTTTCCTGCTGAAGATAAGGACAGGCACCCTCATTAACATCTAAGCCAAGGAACAGATCAAAGGCTCACGCTTAACATTTCATCTGGTACTCTGCATTCTGCATTCACGTGCTTGTGCAAACTTGCATAGGTACTCAACGCAGGCAGATTTTGGAACAAGGAACTACTTCCCAATAGGTAGCATGCAAAGAACAGGCACAGTGTTTCAGTCAAGGGGGAGGGGGGGAGAAATATTTCAAAGACCAAAACATAGGAGTACAACTAACCATGCAAGATGGGACATGGTGGCTCAGTGGCTAAGATGCTGAGCTTGTCGATCAAAAGGTCGGCAGTTCAGCGGTTTGAATCCCTAGTGCCACGTAATGTGGTGAGTTCCCATTACTTGTCCCAGCTTCTGCCAACCTAGCAGCTTGAAAGCACATAAAAAATGCAAGTAGAAAAATAGGGACCCCCTTGGGTGGGAAGGTAACAGGGTTCTGTGCGCCTTTGGCGTTTAGTCATGCCGGCCACATGACCATGGAGATGTCTTCGGACAGTGCTGGCTCTTTGGTTTTGAAACAGAGATGAGCACCGCCCCCTAGAGCTGGGAATGACTAGCACATATGTGCAAGGGGAATCTTTACCTTTACCTAACCATGCAAGTCCACAAGGTTTTATTTTATGTACATGTAACATATCTGATCTTTAGCACATGGTTTGGGGACTTTGTTGAAAAATCTGAATGAAGAGGTTGGAGAAAGCAAACATACTGTAAATTTGCTAAATTAAGGAAGGAATTATGGTGGAAATCACAAGAAGTTGTCATAGGGCATGAAAACGGAAGTGCTGATAAAAAAATGATAAAGAATAGAATATTCTAGAATAGAATAGAATAGAATAGAATAGAATAGAATAGAATAGAATAGAATAGAATAGAATAGAATAGACCTTGGAGGTCTTCTAGTCTAACCCCCTGCTCATGCAAGAAACCCTATACCATTTCTGACAAGTAGCTGTCCAGGCTCTTCTTGAAAGCCTCCAGTGATGAAACACCCACAACTTTTGAAGAAGCTGTTCCATTGATTAATTGTTGATTGTTCTCACTGTCAGAAAATTTACTCCTTATTTCTAGGTTGAATCTCTCCTTGATCAGTGTTCATCCATTGTTCCTTGTCTGGCCTTCAGGTAGCTTTGAAAATAGGTTATCTCCCTCTTCTCTGTGACAGCCTCTCAAATATTGGAACACTACTATCATGTCACTCCTGGCCCTTCTCTTCACTAGAGTAGCCATGTCCAGTTCTTGTAACCCTTCTTCATATGTTTTAGCTTCCAGGCCCCTAATTATCTTTGTTGCTCTTCTCTGCACTCTTTCTAGAGTCTCAACATCTTTTTTATAGTGTGGTGACCAAAACTGGATGCAGTATTCTAGGTGTGGCCTCACTAAGGCTTTATAGAGTGGTACTATTACCTCACATGATCTTGATTCAATCCCTCTGTTAATGCAATTTAGGATTGCATTGGCTTTTTTTGGCTGCTGCAGCACACTGCCAGCTGATATTTAATTGATTGTCCACTAGGACTCCAAGAGCCCTCTCAAGGTTGCTGCTAATAAGTCAGTTTTCACCTATTCTATTCCCTCATCTAAGTCATTTATGAAGATATTGAAGAGTACTGGGCCTAAGACGGAACCTTGTGGTACCCCACTGCTTATTTGCCTTCAAGTAGATGTAGTACTATTAAGGATGACTCATTGAGCATGGTTTGTCAGCCAGTTACTCATCCATCTGGTGGTAATGCTATCTCTCCCACTTTTTCTAGTTCACCACTTCTATATTGATCATAAATAAGTAGAAAAATAAAAACTATGGTACAAGCTGTGCTCTGATCTTCTCCTTTTAGTTATGAACTCAAATGGGACTAATTACTTTAGAGGACAGTACTTATATCCCAGCCTATGAGATCAACATATATGTGCTCTAATTTATACAATAGCCCCATGAGAATGAATCATAGCCCCTAAATAGCCACATTTTTTTCTTTCCAATCTTCTACCCTTTCCCACTTTATTCTGTCTTGGAACCACTAAGTTTAATTCTAAAAATAAGTGGAAGCTGAAGAAAAAAAAATAGGAGTTCACAAAAAGGATTGGAGGTGATGAATATCCTGGTCTTCTTAGATAACTGTGATACTCCATTTCTGTCCTTAAGAATTTACAGCAGTTTTCTCAAAATTCAGACCAGTGGTGAAATTAAAAAAATTTCCCTACCGGTTCTGTGGGCATGGCTTGTTGGGAGGGAGGTCATGTGACTGGGTGGGTGTGGCAACTTGACATCACTCATATTGAGGGGCTCCTCACTGGCCCCTCCCCTCCCAGCCACTCCTTGTCGCGAATGGCAGGAAAATGGGGAGGGGAATATTCCTGCCTACGATCCTTCCCTCAGTCTGTGCTGAGACTGAGGAATGGATGACAGGCAGGAAAATCCCCTTCCCTATTTTCCCGCGTTTCACAAAAACAGCTCCATTCTGGCTGCTCCCCCCGTCCCCCTCCTTCCTGGGGACTACCTTAAAAGGGATAGGCTGCAGCAGCTCCTTTGTGAATGGAGGGAGAAAAGTTAGGATTTTCTCTGCTGCCTTTAACGTTGAATTCTGTGGCAGAGGGAATGCTAACTTTTCTCCCTCCATTCAGAATGGAGCTGCTTCTCCCTTTATGGTTCCCTCCTGTCCCCCTCCCTGCTGAGGACTACCTTAAAAGGGACATGCTACAGCAGCTCCATTCTGAATGGAGGGAGAAAAGTTAGCATTTTCTCTGCTGCATTTAACATTGAATTCTGTGGAATATCGGGTGGCCGGAAGAGGTGAGCGGCAACCGGTCGGGCTTGGGTGGAGCCAACGAGGGGTGATTACTACCAGTTCAGTGAACCAATGCCAATAATCCCTAGTGGTTCACCCAAAGCGGTCCGAAGCGGTCAGATTTCATCTCTGATTCAGACACTAGTTCTATGTTTCAGCCTTTATTTAAGCCTTTGAATGTCCCTTATTCTTATCAATCTCTTTCTTCCAGCTTTTTTTTTTTTCCTGAGGAAATTCAATCTCAGGATAAGATTTTTAAAAATGGCATTACAGATTTGTACTTTCCTCATATTGCCTCACACCAGTGGGTTTTTTTTGCATCCAGTGGGTGTTCAGGTATCTTTATTTAATTTCAAACATGAAAACCAGAAGGAAAGGAGGCATACATGGTCAAAAGATTTTCCAAAACCTGGCCTGTCTAAGCTTTTAATAATCAGAATAGTCCTGGGGTTTATATTTGAGGAAAAGAGGAGAAAAGAGTAAAAAGTCTTTTCTCACATGATAATGGACAATTCACAGAATTGGCATGTCTTTGGAAAGAACAATGGGAGCTATACATAGGTTTTTTTTTTTTGCATGACTTATTATTGCTGAACCCTTTATTCTTCTGCAAATCATCAGTGCTATGCTAATTGCTTCCAAGTTACATGTTAAATAGGCAGTGAAGTACATGAAGAACTGTCTTTGTCTTTCAAAGAACTACCTCTTTTTTTTTTTTTAGCATAAATTAATTCTCAGAAGGAGGCAATTTCAGCGAACACTGTTTGGGTTACTTTTTCTATTTATGATTTTAAGTATTGTTGTACTTCTGGTTGCAGTTCACATGCAAGTTATTCAGGGGCTTTTCTAAGGATAACTTTGTAGCTTTCCTCTAATTTACCCACCCCTCATATACTTCCATATACTTGATTTTTTTAAAAAAAGAAATATAAGCTAAAAAGAACTTTTTTTTTTCTTAAAGTAAAAGCTAGGAAAAAAGTGTGGTTTATATCTCCTGTTGCTGCTAGGTACATCCTATTCAGTGGTGGGTTGCCCCCGGTTTGCACCGGTTCTATAGAACCGGTAGTAAAACCGGCGGGTGGCTCCGCCCACCGACCCCAGCATCACCAAAAAGTGGGTGGAAATGTCTGTGCATCTTATACAGCAAATGTTGCTGAAGTCCCGCCTACCCACCAGCCCCCACCCTTTGGCTTCTGCCTCCCAGCAATTTACCTCCTTGCAGCAAATAGCAAACAGCCTGCTCAGCTTCAGCACAGCCTGATTTAGCACAAGCAGCTGATTGGTGGTTGGATTGGCCTCCTGAAATACTGCCTATCAGTTGTTCCAGGCTGCAGGAATCACCACCGCCCATCGCCGCCATCACTGCCCATCGCTGCTGCCACCTATTGCCGCCTCTGCATGCCCCATTTCGGCCTCCGCATGTCCCGTTTTTGGCCTGTTCCAGGCCAGGGGGATAGGCTTCCCCCCCCTTTTCCCCCACTGTGCTATTGTAAACGCTTAAGGAATTATCTATTTGATTCTTAGTATTTATTGTTATTGTCTTTTCATTGTTTTTGTTTTCTTGTAGCTTATTTTGATTTGTCTCCTCCCCCACTCCTTCTGATTTCTCATCTGTCTTCTGAATATTTTGTTCATCTTTTCCCATCATTTGTTGAGGGTCTTCTACACTCCCTTCTTTATCTTTGAACAATCCCATCATCTCCTTATGATTCTTTGTCACACTTTCATAAAAACTTTTAGCCATCATTAACATTTCTTTATAGAACTTTATTGTCTCCTGCTGGGTCATTTTGTACCAAATTAATATATTAAAAATTACTTAATGTATCTCTAATATTCCAATATCCCAATATCTAAAAACTGCAAAAAAGTCAATTATTACTAAAGTTTGTCAATTCCAGAATTATTCATCCAAGTCCCCTAACTTTCTAGTCCTTAAAAGCTATAAATTGATACTTTATAGTTTCCAGTTTACACCTTCCCAATAGCCCAAATTTTAATATCTTTTTCTTTTCTTTTCTTCTTTTTCTCTTTTTTTTAATCACTTTTCTTCTTTTTCTTCTTCTTTTGCCTCATAGGATGATCTATCCAATGTTAGTGAATCAATTCCAGCTTGGATCACCAGGTTTCCTCAAATCTTCCAAATTCACCTTTCAATAAACAGTTCAATAAGGTTTTGGTCTTTATAGTTCAGTTTGCTTTAAAAATCTTGAAACAGCTCAGTAGATATTTCCAAGCCTCCAAATCGGCTACTAAGATGAAGTCAAGGTCAAATAGTCTTCTGGGTGTTGTTTGTTTTTCTCTTTTTCTCACTTTCATTCAAATTTCCAACATTACAGTAATCTTCTTCCTCTAGTAGATGGCTTCTCTGCTCCCAGTTCCAGCATTCAACAGAGTGTAAAAGTCAAAACAGCTGACTGTCATCCATTCAGGGGGGTTAAAGATTTAGAAAAGCAATTTCTTCCAATAATAACTTTTCACAATGTTATTTGACTTTTTCCAGGCTTTCTATGATTTTAAATATCCTTTAAATATTTCTTTTGAATCTGAGTCTTTAAGCTTCAGTCTTTCTCTTTAATTTTTAGTCTTTAATCCATTGTCTCCATAAATCCAATTGCCACTTTCTCACTATTTGGAAATTGTTTTTTTATAATTTTTAATTTGGGTTAAATCTTTGGGGTAAAGTTGGAAGTCTCACCCAGTTTCACTGCTCTGTCCATGCAACGCTCCAGCACAAAATCTTAGTGTCCTGGTTGTCTCAGCTTGTGACAGACCAAGATGGCCATTGTCCCTACTGCCATTCAGGTGAGCTTTCTTTGGATCAAAGAGGAAATTGTGATTTCCTCATGAAGCACCTCTCCTTTCTTCACCACCCCTCCAGGGCGGATTAACCCCGTAGGGTCTCCCGGCAAGCAGTTGCCGGTTGCATTTCATGGAGCCCGGCGGAGCTCTGCTATTTTCCAGCTGTTCCTGCCATGACATTAACTGGAAGTCCTTTCTCAACCTCTTGAAGTGGTAGGGGTAGTAATATCTGAAAGGCAATGAGGCTGTGGTGTCAATTCAAAATATTTTGGTTGAATAGCAATAGCAATAGCACTTAGACCTATATACCACTTGAGAGTGCTTTACAACACTGTCTGAGTGATTTACAAAGTCAGCATATTGGCCCCAACAATCTGGGTCTTTATTTTACTGACTTTGGAAGGATGGAAGGCTGAGTCAATCTTGAGCCCGACAGGATCAGACTCCAGTCTATGGGCAGAGTTAGCTGCCATATTGCATTCTAACCACTGGGCCACCAGGTCTCAGGAATTAAGCTAAGGAAGAGACTTTTTTATTTTTTTTTTATTTTAGGAGAGTAAAGGGATCATTGCCTCTACATGGAGGGCTTCTTCCAAAGCATGGCTCATATGAATCAATGGTTATCATTCAATTAACAAAACTAATCAGTTAAATGTTAATCCCCAAAGTCATTTTCTTTCTCATACACACCTTTAGCAAGTCATTGACTTCAATATGCTCAAGGGAAAGTAGTTACATTTTTAATAAGATCTGTTGGGGAGAAATGCAAATATCATTCCGCTCTTGGTTTTCTCATGGTCTTAAAGTAGCCATGACCTTAAAACATGACACAGCATAATTCAACCAGTGTAGCATAGATGAAAATGTGCAGTCTATGTAGCCATTGAGGCCTGCTGCTTTCACCCATGGCCCCAGTCCCATTTTGTAATAATTCCTCATTCCATCCTCTAAAGATGCTAAAAAATTAAAAGCCAAAGTTTCAGGCCAGTACACTTTTTAAGGTTAATCTCATTGCAGCGGAAAGTTCATATTTCTTTAATTTAATCTATGTCTCATTCAAGTGTGGACTTAAAAGTGATCTGAGTCCATCATCTTCTCCTGTAGATATCAGAAAAATTGGTAGGCATAAAATATTAACGTTTGGAGATTAGAGAGGGATAGAGTATGGGTTTTAGGTACCATGATATAATAATATATATTTTATAAACGGATACCTGTCAAAAATAAATGTGGGAACTTGAAATCAAACATGATGTCCACCTTTGGGCAATATTTGCAGGAGGTAGAAAATGGAACTCCTACTCCATTCCTTGAATCTCCATCCTTTATCCACATGAACGGAGTTGTGAACCTTCTCTGGCCTATTATTACCTACATGGGATCCTCATACAGACAGTGAAGGGCCTTTTCTTCTGCCTGGATTCAAATGGCAGAAGATGCTATGGTCAATCACCTGTGGAAATAATGCCTGGGTTGGTCTAAATCCTTTAGCCCGGCACACTGAGCAAATTGCCTCTTTAATCCTACTGTAGTGAAAGCTTCTCCAACAGACACCATTTATACATTTGCTGTAACATCCATGGTACACAGTAACTTAAGTCTGCAGATTGCTACCAAGCATGCTATTGGGCAGTTGCAATTAGACTGAATAATGAATATGAAAATGCCCAGTTCAAATGTTGATATTGTCACAAACTCATTGAGTAGTCTCCGACATGCTCTAAGGCTTCAATTAGAAAATTAGTATGCAAAACCTGAAAGGGTTTTCCAAAGATTAAATGCTATTACCTCATGATGGATGTGTAATTCTCTGGGACCATGACATTCTACTGAAATAGCTAGACCTGAATAAACAGAAAGTTATCTTTATCAAGAAGCAATTTTATGAGGATATTTCCAATTCTTAGTTTCATCATTCTCACATTAAATCCTTTACCCATAGGTTTCTGAAGTACAATTTGATTTCAATGTAAACTGAACATTATTACCATTAAAATGAAAAAAAAGATTGTTCCATATTCTTTTGGGGGAAGGGAACTGAGAATGAGCAGGATAAGGTTGATCTTTTTACACACACAAGTCTTTCTGTAACCAATATTTCAATCTGGTAATAACTTATCATTCAGGTGGATGACAGTTGTGACTTATCAAATAGGTATTGTTAGGTCTTGCACTGAAATAGACATCAGTCCTGTTACTGGGAAAGCATAGCTATCCTAAGAATACAACTGTGACTGTAATCTTCCATTACTCTCTAATAAATCATTTCTATAATATAAGGTTTGTAAGACTACACTGTAATGCTAATGGATCTCTTCAGAATTGAAAAAAAGACTTTCCTATAAATAAAGATAAACTGATTCTCCAATTGATTGCTATTCTCTTCTTGCATTTTGCCTCAATCTACATTTCTTCTCTGACATTGCTGAACCAAATAAGTCCCAAGCCTTGTATCCATCTTGATATGTACAGATTTATAAAAGTTTCAATTTCCTTTGGGTTTTTCTGATTATACAAGCTTTAAATAAAGGAAAAAAACTGGTATGTAAAAATTGGGTGCATATCCAAACAATATAATTACTCATACTTTGGCAGCATATCCAACTTTTCAGACAGAGGCCAAATAATTTATTGTTAGACATTTTAAACTCAAGATATTAAAATTTAAAACTTTTGAATTTCATGGGCAACGATCCCCAGGTTGAACTCAGAGCCCTACTTTTAGCTTTCTCTGAACTATGTAGAAGATTACTCTAAAGCAGGAGTATCAAACTCGTGTCGTCATGGCATTGTCATGTGATATGTCGTGACTTTTTTCCCCTTTGCTAAACCAGGCATGGGTGTGGCCAGCGCATGACGCATCTGGCCTGTGAGCCGCAATGTTCTGACCTAGGCTTCCTGATATAGTAAAAAGCACACAATTAGTCCCAAAAAACTTTTTTTTTTATTTTAACAGCTGTGAATTCCTTTCATTCACAGCATGTGCTGAATCACCAAGAGTTTATAAATAGTCCAATAGAAGCCTGCCACAGTCCTTCGGATAAGTCTGGTAAACACCCACCTTTATCTTCTTTGACACGCTGCCAAAGACCTAATTGGTAATTATCTTGGCAAGGCCACATGGAAACACAGAGTCAAAAATGGAGCTTCAGAGTACAAACTGACACCATCCACAATGTTGCTTCCTGCAAAGGCCCACATGCCTTTGTTCGTCCTTTATGTCTTATGGGAGGGGCCAATCATCTCCAAGCTTTACTCCCAAGTCATCCCTTTTGTTTTAACTGTTCTTGCCTTTTGGCAGCTCTGCGCATGCGTGAATTGGGAAAAGGCTCCCCCTGTTCCTCTGCCTCTCTGATGTCCGACTCTGGAGGCTCCGGAGTCCACACATAACTCCCAGATGGCCCTGGCCCCATCTTTGCCTCCAATGCAGAGCCCTCGTCCGAGCCTTCCCCAGATTCCTGGACTGGCCCATGTTCCTCCCCAGCCTTCTCACTGTCTGACTCTGCTGCCAGCTCCGCAGGCTGCTGGCGGACCACAACACACAAGTTTGACAGCTCTGTTCCAAAGTATTCTTTAACTTTTTATAGTAGAAAGTTGCAGTTGAAAGATAGGATAAGCTAACTACTGTATCAATGCCTATGAATTTATAGAAGAGAATATTTGTAGCTCAGTGTTGAACTGTGGGCTCCTTGGTGTTCTTTGAGCTTGGTTGTTTTCTTTGACCTTCCAAAAATCCTCACACCCTTCCACCACTGACAGTGATCCCTATTAGCACTGATGATGTTACCAAGTTTGGTAATGAACTGTCTTCAACCAACCCAAACAACCAAGTTCAAAAAATACCAAGGATCCCACAATTCATGTATGAATGCACTGCTTTATGCCATGAGTTTTTAGAACCTTTTAGATCTCTATCTGAGCATCTTTAGAGAGGAAAATTAAATAAATCTTTACTAGAGGAATTATTTGGGGCTTGTTGTCAAATACTATATCCCCCTCTCCCCCTTTTAGACTGTTTTAGGTAGCAAGGCCAGAAAACAATTTGTACAGGCATTGATCATCAGAAAACAGCTGACCAAATAATTTAAGTCGATCTAAGCCCATTCTATGTAAATCAGATAAATTATTTATTATAACTATTAGAGCCTATTTTATTTTGCAATTTAAAACTAAGTTTGCCTATGACTTTTGAAAGTCATATGTATATGTTAGCAAATGTATATTTATTCAAAAACTAAAGCTGCTATTCTGATTATCATTAGTTTTGTTGAAAGAAATATCCATCTGGTTCAGTTCCAAGCTGGGAAAAAGACACTGGAGACAAAATGGAGGCTGGAGGCTGATTGGAAAGAGAGTCCATTTATTTATGAAGCAGAACCATCAAACGTGTGTGATTCTGGGTAGCTGACCACATGGAGTTGAGAATGAGGGTTATTTATACCTTCTCTAGGGCCTTACCCTTGAGCTTCCTATTCCTGTGCAAGAGCATGTATTCTATTGGGTGTTGAAGGGGTAACTTTGTAGGTTGTCTGAGTTAAGTTTGGTTGAAGTGTGCTGACGCAATGAAGGGGCTTGTTGGGCAATTCCTATTGTGGCTGGGGCTAATCCTACCTTTGTTCAGAATATCCTGTCTTGAATGGATTACCAAATTTGCATTTCTAAAAGTTGGCCCCTTAGTTTCTACTGGGCTGGCTTGATCCCACAGTTTTTGGTTAAATTTAACTGATTTTAATTGGGTTTGTTTTAAATTGCAGCCAAAAATATTTAATTATTTTAAACTGTTTTTAAATTTTGTATGTTCTGTTTTTATTCTGGCTGTTCACTGCCCTGAGTCCTGCTGGAGAAGGGCGGTATACAAATTGAAACAAATAAATAAACATGTGGGGCAGAGAGCTGAGGCTCTGAGTTTCTGTCTTTAGAAATATGTTTCTCCTTTAGGGAAAATATAATATTCTGCCTTTTTAATATTTCTTAAAATATTTTATTCTTCTAAGAGGGGGTGGGTGCTAACTTTCTGCAGTTTCTTTAAATTTTTCCAACTGAAATGAAGAACTTGGATTCCTCCCTTTCTGTCTTAACAGCCATCAAAGGAGATGTAGACACAAGTAGCAAGGCCTCAACTGCCTCTCCCATTTGCCTTCTGTGACCCATTTATTTTATTGAAGTCAGAGCTGTATGGGGCCACATTGAATGGGACAGGCTTCGAAAGCCTGTCTAAAAGTTTCCATTGAAGTTTACATTTAATAAATGAGGAAGATGTCAAATACCATAGTACCACAGCTCCTTGACTTTTAATATTGCAAATTAACAGAAGCACTTTATAATATGAAATCTTTAACTTGCTGGGCAGTGTGAAATACAGGTAGTCCTCAACTTTTGACCACAATTGAACCCAAAATTTCTGTTGTTAAGTGAGACATTTGTTAAGTGAATTTTACCCTGTTTTATGATCTTTCTTGCCATAGTTGTTATGTGAATCTCTGCAGTTGACAAGTTAATGAGTAAATGAAACTGGCTTCCCCATTGACTTTGGTTGTCAGAAAGTCACGAAAAGGGATCACATGACCTTCGGACACAGCACAGAACAACGGCCATAAATATGAACCAGTTGCCAAGCATCTGAATTTTGATTACATGATCATGGGGAGGATACTAAGGTTAAAACTCTGAAAAATGGTCATAGGTCACATTTTTCAGTGCCATTATAACTTTGAATGGTCACTAAATGAACTGTTGTAAGTCAAGGACTACCTGTGCTTTTTAAAAATAACATCATATAGACCCTTCAAAATATAGGCAAAACTTATAAAAGTGCAGATTTTCTTATTTGTTGTGCATATGCTCTCAGTGTACATAAAAGAAAAGATACATTCATTAAGAATCATAAGGTACAACACTTAATGATAGTCATAGGGAACAAATAAGCAATCAAATCATATTAGGAAATAGTCAATATAAATCGTAAGGATACCAGCAACAAGGTTACAGTCATACAGTGATAAGTGAGAGGAGATGGGTGATAGGAACGATGAGAAGATTAATAGTAATGCAGACTTAGTGAATAGTTTGACAGTGTTGGAGGAATTATTTGTTTAGCAGAATGATGGTGTTCGGGGAATAAACTGTCTAGTTAGGTCTGAGGAGTGTGCCTTCTCTGTCATGCCCCCCACTCCGGGAACAGCAATCTCCCAGAGATATGGAGAGCATCTTCTCTCCTGAGGTTTTGAAAAGCACTTAAGACCTGACTTTTGTCTAAGAACTGGAGATGATGTGTTTGTGGTGTCCCGGTTTGGTTTGATTTGTTCTGTTGCAACCACTATAGTCCAGTCCACCTGTATATGTTTTTAACTGCTTTTATTCTTGCCCAGACCCTATGGCTGCTATAATAATTGTAAATAAATATGTAAATCTCTACCACACATTCTGGTAGAGAGTTGTTCTCTGAGGATGGGTTCCAGCACAAGTCCGAAAGCTCGGAAGACTAAACCTTTGGTCCCGGTGACCGACCCAGATTGGATCCTGCAACATTATTCTGGGACACTTATATTTGCCTTCATTTGTAATATGTAAATACTTTAAACAAATTATTCTTTTGAAATCATAGTATTATAGACATGAAAACAAAACAGAAATTGACTCTGAATTTTATTCCCCAAAATATTTCCGATGTGTACCAAGTACATTTTGTGTGAACATTTTAGAATGAAAGGAAGAAGTTATTGTTGGACATTTCATTTTCCAAATAGCAATGTGGATGGTCACCACTTTTACTTTTATTTGTTAATTTATTTTAATGCTTCCACTTCAGAGATATGGAAAGAGCTGCTGTGGGGTGTACAGTATATATTCTTGGTCCTTCTCTTACTTTAAAAGAAACCCAGAACTGATTACAACTGTTCCCTAATCTGACACATTGCCTAGAAGAGCTGGAAAATGTGAGCAAACTTCTCCAATAAATATTGAATGAAGGTCAAAAATTGATGCACAAATAGATGTGTCCTTGCTGATGCCCTGGGTAAAAAACATGTATACCCATCTTGAATTTAGACAGAAAGGGAAAGATTAGAAGGTAATGAAGGTGATGCTCTTATTATACTGAGTAGCAGGAAAGAGAGTTCTTCTAGATACCACGGATACACAGTTGTAGTCCACAGAGTGAGAATTAAACAGAGGAAAGTAGACAGTGAGAAACAAATGGGACTAGCTTATTTATTCTCTTACTTAAGCTTGTCCCTAGAGCTAATGGCAAAGAAATAAACACCTTACACTTCTGAGCTTCATCCTGATTTACTCAACGGGAAGGAATACAAACGCTAAGAAATCTCACTTCTGCTTATTGCCATTCAGCTTTTACTCCGAGTTGCTGCTGCTAGAGATGATTGGCAATCCCTGAGGACAGGAGTTTAAAAGGCTCCAGCGAGGGATTAATGGTGTGAAAATTGTAGTCTGAAACCTTACACTTCACTTACAGACTTTGGGTGATCTTAGAAAATCTTTTATCTTCTGCTAAAGAAAGGATAGTGCTTGATAGTGCAAGCCACAGCTGTAAATAAGTCCATGGAAAACCCAATGGCCATCAAGCTAGCGGAAGGAAATGCTCGCCTTTGCGGTCAAAGCCAGAAAATTGAATGAAGTAAAGGTAATTCATGAATAACACTAGGTTATTCTCTTGAATCCAATATCCCATATGACCTGAAGGTTATTGCTCCTCTCCTACATTTTATACATATGAGATGAAACATTTGGCAGGTATATAAAAGCTGTGATAAACCGAGAGCAAACATAAAAGGGTGCAGTTCCCTTTAATTATGCCCGCTGCCATGTTTTGGTAAAAAGGTGCCTGATGGGATAAGAGTCAAGAAGCACTTTAATGATTTGTGCCTGGATGGCTCTGTTTGTTTTGGGGATTAACAAAAGGTAGTGAGGATGGACGGAAACACAATTTGGGAGGATTTTGATTCAGAGTCTGAGCAGGGACTCTCTGATTTAAACTGGAATAATTTATTAAAGATTTAGACAGTAAAAGTGACAAGATATGCATCCATAGCAGTTATCCCTCTATTAGTTATTTGTTTAGCAAGTTTTTTTTAATTAATACAAGTAATTGAGGTAATTAAGGTAGCCCTTAAATTAAATGTTTTGGGGGACTTCAAGAACCTTTGGTCTTCTTTGCCATTTTCCTCTGCATCTGCAATTCAGTCCAGAGTTTCAAAATTCAGAATGCTTATATTAAATGCTTGTTTCTGCCTGATACCCCATATCCAGTTCCTGCTTTCTCCTCCTCCTCAATTTAGTAATCTGACATCACTGCAGAGATAGTTCCTCTCTAAGAATGTGGACACCCATTCATGTCCTTAACAGAAAGTTCCAGGATAAGACTTGAATAGGTAAGTAACTTCATTGCCAGTACCTGCTAGTTCTAATTGCAATAAAGATCAGCTTCTATTGGGTATAGCTAGCTAGCACTGTCTGTATGTTAACTCCTAAGCTTTGTTACAATGAATGGCTTGTGATCTATAGTAGTTCTTGCTTAATAACAGTTGACATAACCAATTAAAGTTATAATGTTTCTCAAAATTTTACTTTGCGTTCCTCTACTCTGGCCACGCATTTGCAATTTGGGCAACCGGCTCACATTTATGACTGGCTGCAATGTCCTGCAATTACATGATCATGAGTTGCATTCAGGACAATGGCTTTGATTAACGACCAGGTGCTACACTTAAAGGATGTGTGTGATGACTCAGGAACTAAAGATGCTGAGCTTGTCAGCTGGAGAGCTGACAACCTGGGTTCAATACCTGAGCTCCACACAATGCATCCTTTAATTTAATGGCTGAAATAGAACTTTTCAGCTCAGTGTCAGGAATCAAATGATTAGGCAGACCATGATGAGTCACCTGGAAAAGAAAGTAAAGAAGAAGGCTGCGCTCAAAGGCTGTAAGCATGAAGAAATGAAGACCAATGAAGATGAGCTGAAAAAAAAAAAAGATACTTTGAATTGACATTGAAGAAAGTCTTGTTAGGGAATATCTTTTTTTTTTTTTTAAAGGGTATGTTAATGGAATAGGGGAAATATCTATGGAGATTTTCAGTCATCCAGGTCATGGTTGTCCCAAAGGTGCTTTTTCAAGAAGCAACCGGACTTTCTGATTTTTCTTTGAAGACGTTTTGCTTCTCATCCAAAGAGCTTCTTTAGCGCTGAAGAAGCTTCCTGGATGAGAAGCAAACGTCTTCAGAGAAAAACCAGAAAGTCCAGTTGCATCTTGAAAAAGAACCTTTGGGAATAGGGGAAAGTATAACTTTCCCAAACACTGAATATCCTTGGAATTGCAAGGGGCCAGGAAAGGAGTTTCTCAAGAAAGGGTGATCCTACTTTAATGGTGTCTATCTAAAACCCCAAATAGTTCAGCAAAGGCTCTGCTATAGTCAGGAAAGTTTTAAAAAGAACACCATTGAACTTGATTGTTCAAGTGGCAGAATTCATAGAATCAATGAGTAAATAAGCATAAACAATCAAAAAACATGTCTGGAAAATCCCAGAAAACTCAGTTCATAAATCTCTGGGAAAAAAAGAGTGTGTGCTGATCCAAGTGACATTACTGTATATTCAACTTCTCATAGTGTGAAGCAAGGATAGTTAAAATATTCATGACCATCTTTCATGCTAGTCAAATGATGAGCCCCTCTGAGATCTAATTTGGTAAAAACATGTACCTTCTGCAACCATTCCAAGAGACTGGAAAAAGGAAAATGATCCTTGGTACATGTAGTTAAGAGTTCTGTACCTAATAATCATGAACTTCATCTATAGAGATATCCTTCTTGACAAAAAGAAAGGGGGGAGCATTGGCATGAGAGACAGAGGGATGGCAAATGCTTTCCCATAAATTATCATTCATACCTTTCTTCGGGCAAGGTCATCTATATTTAACCTTACGTGGTGGTAATTTGGGGATTGTACAATTGATGGGGATGAAAGTTTGTCTTTTTTTTACCCCCAAAATACATCAACATAGTCCCTAAATTTGCCAGGCAAGGCAGGAAGGTGCATTTGCTGTAAGAGTGAGTGGTGTATGTTGCATCTTAAGGAATCAAAGAGGATCTTATTCTGGGGTACAGACAGTGGTGAAATCCAAATTTTTTTTACTACCGGTTCTGTGGGAGTGGCTTGGTGGGCATGGTGTGGCTTGGTGGGCGTGGCTTGGTGGGGGTGGTAGGGGAAGGATAGTGCAAAATCTCCATTCCCTCCCCACTCTTGGGGGAAGGATATTGCAAAATCTCCATTCCCACCCCACTCTGGGCCAGCCAGAGGTGGTATTTGCCGGTTCTCCGAACTGCTCAAATTTTCCGCTACCGGTTCTCCAGAACCTGTCAGAACCTGCTGGATTTGACCCCTGGGTACAGATGACTATGAAAACCACTCATTCCTCAAACTTTTGGAAAATGTAATGCGAAATTTAAGTAAACTTACAGGAAATCCTGAAGATTGCCAATGATGAATGATCAAGATTCCATGATTAGTCCTTTTGTGGACTAATTTGTGATTAGTCCTAAGGGTAAGAGCTGACCATCAATAGTCTCAACCCTAATAGGAGGTTAGACAGACTAATGAGCAATGCACAATGCATGGAGGATTCAGTGATATTACCCAAGGAACCAGAATCTACAGGCCTGTAACTGTATTTCAGGGTCAATAGGGCAACAAAAATGACTCATTATTAATGCACACCTCCACATGTTTTGATTTCACTTAATTTCTGCTTGCCCCAGCCTCTCAGATATATAAGGCTGGGACTGTTCACTTTCTAATAAAACAGATTTGGAAGGGTTTTGGGCATTTCTGAGCAAAATGTCCCCCTTTCCCACAAATATGACATTTTAGTGCTTTTGGAATGAGATGGACCTAGGGACCAATGTTTGTGTGTGTGTGTGTGTGTGTGAGAGAGAGAGAGAGAGAGAGAGAGAGAGAGAGATGTTGGCACAATGTAGGCATCAAGCTTCTGTGAACCTTCCCCCCATCCCCCCTTGGGAGATAGTGGAGCTTTGCCAGATTACAGCTGAAGAGTCTAACTTTTAAAATCTCTGAGATGGTATTGTGAAACAAGAATGACTTCTCATCTTCATCTTCACACTTTGCTACAATTCCACAGATTTTAAAGCAGTAGACGAATGTATTTGTTGTCTTTAGGATGCCTTGATGAGGGAGTTGTCATGTATTTTCTCCTGATAGTCTGTCTTTGAATTAATCAGTTTCACTTCTGAACATACATTCCTGCACAAAATCTGTATTATGTTATAAGTGATGGATTATCTACGTAGCTGACAGTCACTTTCTTGAAAAGATCCTTGAAATTTGCTCTCAGACTAGAGGTTCTATAGCCATTGAGTTATTCTTTGATTTTTAGGCCACACCTTCCTACCTGTAATAATGGGAATAATAAGAATGAGCAACCAAGATGGCAGACCAGCCACAGCAATAAATCATAGATCTCCAGAACCTTAACACTTAATTCATCTGTAGACTTGCAGATGATTTGCAAGTATAACATGGCTAGACTAGAATTTTTATTGCAGTCAAAAATGAAGCTCAAAGATAACGTATGTTTGCCAACTGTTTTCCAAAAAAGAAAAAAAATGTTTATATTTATGTTCTAAAGATCAATATTATGCACACATCCAATTGGGGCAGGAGTTTGACCGGCATCTTGCCTTTCTTCTTCCTCCTTTCAAATCTTCCTCCTTTCAAATCTTCCTCCTTTCAAACCTTCTTCCTACTTTCAAATATTTAAGCTTTGAGCTTTTTCCTCCTAACACTTTCAGATTAATGGTGGTTTTAGGAGGTGACTGAGATGTTTTTACATAAAAGCCTTTTCAAGCTTTGGAACTGCTGGCTGCCACTCCATTAGCCTCAGTCCTTCACACCACCTGAGAGTGGCTGTTATAATGGTTCATCTTCTAGAATGCTAAGTTTTTTAAACATGGTTCCAATTTGTAGCTTCTAAAAATGGTTTTTACAAGGCAATGCAAACTGTAATAAGAAGAAGTTTGGGGAATTGGGATGCTCCACAATTTAAGGGAATGAGGTCTTAAAATTCATTAGTCATTGAGGTATAGCTCAACTAGGATTGTACTAATGACCCTTTCAAAGGAACAGATGAACCCAGGAGAACAGAATTGTGGAGGCTTGGTTTATTGCTTTGGAGTATTTGGCTCAAGGGAGCAGTTTTGCCATCTCACGTTTGGTAGCAGTAGAATATTTTTGGAGGCTTAAGCTCTTCTGTATCATTATCTTCGTAAATATGCCTTTTGATACCGCTCCAGTTTTTGGTTTGGTTTTGCTTTGCTTTTCTCTTTCTACACTATTAGTTCTCCCAGTGGTGTGTGGGGTCTTTGAATAAATATGTGCATATCCAAGTGTTAAGTTAATATTTACATGCAATGGATTGGAGCTGATACATCATCACCCAGAAGCAGTCATGCTGGAAACCAAGCAGGTTAAACAAACAAATAATAAGCTAATGATTTTCCAATAACTCAGCTGCCCTACTTACATTTTTGAGATGTTATTCTTTGCTCCTTGGCATAGGAAATGATGTGAAGCTTCACCTGTAGGAGGGCTGAGAACTTTTATTTACTGCTGCTCACCAATTGATTTGTATTTCAGCACATTTTAATTTCATGTTCCATTTTAGCTTGGCTTTACCACAACTGCATAAACCTCAGCCATAGATCAAAAGTTAGAGAATAAAATGTAGCCTGCACGAAGTCCAGCATTTCATTTATTCAGTATAAGGATTTGTAGGTTTAGGCTAAACAGAAAAGGTTAGACGCCATTTTTACTTCACAATATCATTCAATATTATCACCATTTTGCCAATAAGTGTCAGCCGATACCATGGAATGTGATCAAGAAAAGAGAGATGTTACTCAGTCCATGGTTTCCAATGAAAGGCTTTGGGCAAGGCAAAGATGGTTATTCTGATGGGGTGGGTGAGTGGGATAGAGGATACTTAAATAAGGAAGCATGACCCCCAGCCTGTACTAAACTTATTCATTTTATTTATTTTTTAAAAATATATATAGCCACTAACACACAATGATTCTGGGCGGCTTACAAAAATAAAACCCAATATAAAAGTACATCATTGTATTCAATTCTTTGTTTTCAATTGTATGAAAATTGTTTTTAAGCTATAAACTGGTAAAAATGTTTAAAAAGTCAATATATATATATATATATTGATGCAGCCATATGTACTGGTATAACAATTTGAAAATAGCTGTTCATTTATTTATCATATTTGTATATCTGCCTACCTCTGACTCTTTTTGCAGGATTTTATCTATCTATATATATCTGTATCTGTATTTACATCTATATCTACTGTCTATCTATATCTATTGTCTATCTATATATCTACTGTCTATTTATATCTATATCACCTATTTCCCTATCTCCCTATCTTCCTGTCTCTGTCTCTGTCTTTGTCTCAATTATCTCTATCTAATCTATCTCTATCACCTATATCTATCTACATCTACATTTATATCAAGATAGTACATGGTAAAAAAAAGATACAACGGAACAATTGTATTTAAACTAGAAGAAAGTCCACATTCACAGTACTCTAAATAAAATTGCTTCAGGGGAGTGAAGATAAAACAATGGAGAAATCAAAACATATTGATTTCTCTTCAGAAACAAAAGCAAAAGAGCTTAGAACTCCAGAGAAAGATTAATATGAAATTGGAGAGAGCATTCTTATTAACAAAGAACAGATGCATATTAGAGAAACAGCTCCAAATTAATCCAGTTTGGTCTAAGGAAATGCTGTCTTGAGATTTTGTGCTTACTAAAGGGAAGGCAAAGGAAAAATTATAGCCTCTTCTAATTTTATGTACAAATGTTTGGACTGACAGCTATTTCATGAACATTGTTGGTGAGACAATACCTCTGCCATACTGTAAAAAGCCAGCTAATGATTTATTGCACCTGCAACAATTTTGTCTTAATGATATGGCTTCAGCTGTTGAAGTTATGAAAAAAAGTTGGTAGATAGGAACGCAATCATGTGGTAAACACATTGATTGTTGATTGATTATGTGTTCTCAAGTCAGTGACAATTCTTAGTGGTCACAAAAATAGATTTTCTCCATAAAGATCTATCTCCAATAGAGCACCCATCACCATAACTGAACTGAATGTAACTGAATCTATTATTGAACAGATGGATGCATACTATTCTTATTTCTCCGTTCTGAAATGCTTATACTTAACAGGCTTATCTTTGTCTCTCCTAGACTGTATTCATATATTCACTATTCTATAGGGCTCAGTTCTGTTTTTCTCAATTGTTTTATTCAACTGTTTTCTTCTTCCTCTTTTCCTCTTCCTCTTTGTGTGTAAAATCACATCTTTGTATTTGCATAAATACATTTTCAAATATAAAAACCATCAAACTGAAATAATTATGATGGCTTCCCTCATGGGAAAGAGGAATGGCAACGTAGCCAAAGTTGTCTTTGGCCACTATGACATATTATATATCATTGTCTCAAATGTCTATGAAGTCCCCATGATTCTTATTTGCCCTACCTGTCAAAGTTATCAGCAGAAACCTGAATATAAATTAGTGGTCTCATTCTATTTCCTGAGACACCTGCTAAGGAAGATAAGCCTTCTAGACCTAATGGGAGCTGCTTCATTTGTTACCGGCTGGGTCAGATGAATTTATTGCAGCTTAAAACTATTTGGGTAGGAAAGAAAGTGAGTATTTTGCATACCAAAAGTGCCCTGCTGCTAGCTGAGTAGAATGGTCTTCCTGACTAACTTAGATAAACTGTTAGCAAGCTGGAAGCTCACTGGGCTGCTTTCCCACTTTGTATTGCTAAAGCCAAGCAGCAGATTAGAGAGCTTTTTCCCAAGAAATAAAAAACTGATTTTCCTTCTTTCTTATATTATTGCCAAAGAGCTTTGAAGGCTTTCTGGTTTGTGGGAAGTAAATAAGATGATTTTTAAAAAGAATTCCTATCTTGATTAAATCACCTGTGATTGAAGTTTGGATCTCACTGAGCTACATTTTAGAATTTATCCTGTCACCCAGAACTATTTTTCTGCCAGCTTTTGGAAGAATTATTTTTTTTAAGCAAAAAAGAATATCATGGAAAATTGTTTGCTTCTCTATCTCTGTAAACTAGGTGAATGGTCAACTAAATGGCGAGTTCAGTTTGATTTAAGTGTAAAGTGATGTGCAATGGGGCAAAATACACTAACTTCACATGCACATTAATGGGGTCTGAGTGGTCTGTAATTAACCAGAAAAAAATATATGCTTGGGTCATAGTGGACAATGAAGATGTCAGTTCAATGTGCAGTTACTGTGAAAAAGCCAAATGCCATGCTGGAGATCATTAGGAAATAGACTGAAAATAAAATGGGTTACACCCTAGTGTGTTTGTAGTTTATATATGCCTCTAGAATTCTGCCTATAGCTGTATGCCACACCTGTAAAGGTTGTTTACTAGAGTTGGAAAATGTGAAGAAGAGAGCAAGCCAAATTATTGGGGGCCTGAAACACTTTCCTTATGAGAAAAGGCCGAAATGTTTGTGGCTCTGTTGCTTGGAAAAGGTAAACAAAAGGGCTGTAATCAACATAGAAAATCATAGATGGAATGGAGAGAAATTTTTTCTCAAAACACTAGCAATAGAGCTCATCCAAAAAAGCTGATTTGTAAACTACATATAGACACAAAGATATACACAAGAGAACAACTCTTTAAGAATATTCATTTTTGTTTCATGGAGGACAGTATAATATTCTAAATGAATGTGATCTACTTTGGCCAAGTCCACCTTCTTTGGGAAATGGCCCAGTTGTCACAACAAAAACATTCTTAACCATCAATGCCACTTGACTAGGAGCAACAACAGAGCCCAGTCCCTACAGGCAGCTGTCATCAACAATATTTCATAATTGCATGACCAGTCCAAGAAGTACCAGGAAAAACAAATATTTTAAAACAATTTTACAAAGTAAGAAGTATTGCTCATAAGGTTATTCATTTATCTTTAAGTATAGTTTGGTGAGTTTTCCTACACAGTTTTAATTGAAAATTAGAACATATGCTAAAATCAATGAAGGCCCACAGATAATTGTGACTTTTGGTTATTATTGATTTCATATAATTTCCTCCCCCATCCCCATTTCTCATGTCATAATTCTTTTTTTTTTTCCACAAGAAAAGATCTTTAAATAAGAAAGATCTGGGCTGCCATACTAATCCTTATTTCACATATATAGGTGCCGTGGTGGTGCAGTGGTTAGAATGCAGTATTGCAAGCTACTTCTGCTGTCTGAGTTCAGCAGTTCAATTCTCACCAGCTCAAGGTTGACTCAGCCTTCCATCCTTCCAAGGTGAGTAAAATGAGGACCCAGATTGTTGGGGGCAATACACTGATTCTGTAAACCACTTAGAGAGGGCTGTAAAGCACTGTAAAGCAGTATATAAGTCTAAGTCAGGGGTCAGCAACCTGTGGCTCTGGAGCCGCATGTGGTTCTTTCATCCCTCTGCTGCGGCTCTCTGTCGCTGGTTGGCTCCACAATTGATAGGGCTTTTGGTTAGGGCAGGTAGAGGAAAAGAACGCTGCACTAGGAGGACACTCTATGTTGGGGGAACTGGACTTCCGGTCAGCAGAAGAAAAAGGATGCTGCACTAGGAGGAGACTCTATGATGGGAGAACTGAACTTCTGGCCAGCTCCATAATTGAATGGGGGGCTTCCGGTTAGGACCTTTGTGGCTCTTTGAGTGTTTAAGGTTATTGACCTCTAGTGCTTTTGCTATATATGGCGTGATATGCTGCAGGAATTGGAGCTCTATACCATGGGAACCCCATTTCAGCCCATTAGGTAGACCAAACCATACAAATGAATACAAGGAGGCTAAAAATACTTTAATTGAGATTAGATATAATAACATTGCTTGTCTGATTGTGCTGCACCTCCTCCTCCTTACAGTGCATTGAATCAAGGATATGTCTGCTTGAGCTGCTTCTGAACATCATCTGAACATTCTGGACTTAAAAAAAATGCTTTAGTCCCTTTCAGCTAAGAAACTGCATATCTCCATCAAACCAATCTTTCTTAGTCTCAAAATCATAATAGCATATTATTCTTTTGATTCAAATAATTTTGGCAACTAAAAGAACCACTCAGTTTATAATAAAGATGAATAGAATATTTTTCTTTTTCATTTCATTTTTTGTCATAAAAGATAATATTAATAAACTATTATCACTTTGTTAGCTGATAATATACTATCTAAATGCAAAGGATATGAAGATCTCTTACAGAGATGAATTTGATGCTCCATTATGCTATGAGCACCACAGTTTTATATTATCAGATCTCCATAGGCAAGACACTAGATCTGGTTTAAAACAGTTGAAGTTTTATATTGCTATACTATACAAGATCATCTGATGTAGATTAGATGGAACATGTGATGCTTAATGATGTGATGCCCAGCCTTCCCTCTCTTTAGCTTCACATAGAAGTTGTATAGGAATCTCTCAATCTTCTTCTAAAAGCTCCCCTAGAACAGAGTTTCAGATAAGCTGAACCATTTTTCAGATAAGCTGAACTTCAGATTCTTATGTCCCAGTGAGTAAAATCAACTTTAAAGGGCATTTATTTGGGGAAGAAATTGAAAAAAACCCAAACCCCTACTTCTATGATGCTTTCCTTAGGAGCTATACTCCTAAAACAAACATTGTGAATTGGCAGTGAATTCTTCTAAAATAACATTTCAAAATCACCACTCTAAATTCTTTGAGAATTATTTTCCACAAGATATTGAAGTGAAGTGAATGTCTCTGAACTTTTCTTTCCCAAAATAACGATTTAAATGTGCACAAGAAAGGGTTTTGACAATTGCCAACTCCTGCAAGCTCAGAGAACATGCAGCATATTATATAAATACATCAAACC
This sequence comes from Pantherophis guttatus, assembly GCF_059756535.1. Taxonomy (NCBI): domain Eukaryota; kingdom Metazoa; phylum Chordata; class Lepidosauria; order Squamata; family Colubridae; genus Pantherophis; species Pantherophis guttatus. Next base: position 123,992,335 of record NC_142063.1, on the reverse strand, counting down.
TCGAATAGTAACCCAATAAATGAAATTTAATTTCTGAAAATGTAACAGGCTTAAGTGGGTGTTCCAGATTTTGATTGCCCCCCTGTAGGCAGAAGAAATATGTTCTTAATAAAGCTGTATGGATTTCTATTTAGTATGTTATCTCCAAGGATCCTTTAAAAAAGTCTGTAAAATTGGATTATTGTTGTCTCTATTTTAAGTTTACTGAAGGGATAGATAAGCATCTAGTACAAGCAAGCTATTGGAAGTGCTGTATTCTAACACATGGCTTTATGACCAAATGCAAATGTGAGGTGATGAGATGACCAAGTTGTGTGTCTTCTACCTGGCTAATTTTATTTCAAGTTTTTAGCTAAACAAGAGTTCAGGCTTGGCTCATTGTTTACATTTATTAATACCATATAGATCAGACTATAGAAGTAAGCAAGACAGCAATGTTTCTCAACCGTGGCAACTTTAAGATGTGTAGACTTCAACTTCCAGAATTCATCAGACAGCCATGGGAATTGAAGATCACACATTTTAAAGTTGCCAAGGTTGAGAAACACTGCAATTGTAGAAGGACTGGCAGAACTTGTGGGGTGGAGTTAAAAGAGGGATCAGTCTAGAATCCCCATGGAGCCACAGACAAAGTCCAATCTCCATTAAATTCTGTTGACCTTATTTAACTCCAAGTAGGTGCTAACAATTAGCAGAGAATATTTCTGGGCATAGGTGGGAGCAGCAATTAATCAGTTTAATTGGACCTACATGTGGTAACCTGATATTTTTGTGATTGACAAATAAAAGTATGGAGAGATTACTGATCCTGATCTAAAACTCCAGGAGTAATCCAATTCACCTTTGTGTCTTGCTGGATTCAGAAGAAAACTGATTTTGGTTCTCTCACAGAACATAGAAAAAAATGCAAGTATTAACTGTTATGTACCTAGGACTTCTAATGAATCTTTTTTTAAAAAAAAATATTAAAACCATTTTACAGAATAAAAAATATTTAAAGAAAAAAGAAAATAAAGAAAAGTAAAAGAGGTAAAAAAAGAATAAAGAAATCAGAGAGGGACAAAAAAGAGAACCAGAAAAAGAAAGACAAAAAGTAAAGAAATTGCTTCTGATTGTCTTTAGTGCAGTTATAAATGCATTTAAATTTTATCTCTTCTCTCTAAGATTGCATCTTAATTTCCCTTTTTCCCATAATGTACACTTTCTAATTGCCAAACTCATAAATCGCAAGTACATAATTACTGTCCTTTCTCTAATTAAATAAGTCAGTTCTGCCATCTCGGCTAATTCTGTCATCTTCACCATTGTAGGCATTTCCAAGTCTTTTCATCTTTGTGCATATAGTAATCTTGCTGCAGTTACCATGTACGAAAACATTAGTCCATAAATCTTTTTTTTTCAATAATGTTATTAAAAATTATATTAAATCAATTAGACAGATACAAAACCTAATATAAACTAGGTATTCTATATTTATTTATAGTATTCACTGTTGTACCCTTCCCTTGTCAACATGTTTGAGGCATACAGTCTAAAGCAGTACTTATTTTTGTTGTATCTAATCGTGTGAAGAATGATAGTGATCTCAATTTGGTCATTATGGGTAACAGATGGTCCACCAGCCATTTGAACATAATCTATGAAGTCGAGTTTTTCCAACAGGCCTGCAGACAGTTCATTCGGTATTTTTTTTCTTATTATTGCTACTCTCTGCAGTCCATTATAACTCCTCCATCTGAAACAAATCAAGGCAACTTATTTCTGAGAATGAAACAAATGGATTGAAAAGCTTATAAGATATGAGATAATAAAGAAGCTCAGTAACTGTAGAATCACAAAACTGATTGATGTAACAAAACCCAAGACACAAACACTACTCTCAATGCTATTTATGCTTATGCATGGATGGTGAGTGATATTGTATATCCCAGAATATTCAAAATAATGAACTCAGTTATATATTTTATAGGAGATTATATCATAAGGGGTTCTATGAACTGGTCTCAGCAATAATAGATTTTTATTGGATATTTAAAGTGGTTACACTTGAAAAGTCCAATGTATGTGATCCAGGGTAGTGGGGAGGTTATAGAAAATGATAAAAGTTTCCACACTGCAGTCACTGATGTGCTTGATTAGATATCTGATTTATTCGATTAGATTACTGAAAAGGAGAAAAAAAGTTAACTTTTCTTTTTGTTCTTTTTGTTGTTTATAGATTAACAATTCACTCCCACCTCCAGTAGTGACTGGAATATTCATGAAACGAAAAGATTAATTTCATAGGAGAAACTTGGGTATTACTATCGTCAAAACTTTCTATTTTTTTTGAACCCCTTCAATTTGTATTAAGAATATTATTACATTATTTGTATTAATTTATAGATTACTCTCAATTTTTTTAATTGAGTGGGGTGAGTGGGAGGGGGGGCAGGGCGAGCAGTGACCGGGTGGGCAGGAGTGGGGCCAACCAGAGGTGGTATTTGCCGGTTCTCTGAACTACTCAAAATTTCTGCTACCAGTTCGCCCAAACTGGTCTGAACCAGTTGAATACCACCTCTGCACAGGATCAAAGTGAGAAGTTGGACATTTGTAAAAGGATGAAAATAAGATGTCTGCAAACAATATAATAGGACTGGGTGTCCATTTCTCTGGTTTAAGGCATTTGTTGTGCACTTTTATTTATACTTTGAAATTTTCCTAAGACATGTGCTTTGAAACATTGGACCAGTCAGTGTTTCTCAACTTTGGCAGCTTGAAGATGGGTGGACTTCAACTCCCAGAATTCTGCAGCCAGCAAGCTGGATCCACATCTCTTCAAGTTGCCAAGAATGAGAAACATGTTTCAGACTGTATCCTTGGATTTATATACAAGTATGGAGATTTAAGTACAAGTCTGAAGCAATAGACCTTCGGGCATTGCCAATGTCTATATGGGAGAACAAACTTTTCTTTGTTAAATTAAATGGCAAACAAGATCAATTCCTATTACAGAACATTTTTTTCTTTCTTCACCTGGGTCTTTTTTTGTATGTAGGTGTATATGAATTGATGGTAGCATTTTCCCTAACTCCAGTTTTGGCTGCATTTCTAATTGCCTGCTGTGTTTATTTGACTGGTAATAATTCAAAAGCTCTTTGTAGGTAATACTTCCTTTTCGATTCACAAGCAAAGCCTATCCAACATGGGAACTGTTAAACATCATTTTTAAGAAATCCAATTTCTCCATTGTATCTTGAATCCTACTGCATGCTTCAATTAACTGTCAGTGTTTTTAGGAGCTAGCTGAGCCTATTATTCTCAGTTACAGGAACACAACTCTTAAGTAAATGGTACTTTTGATATAACCTAATCCTAACTATGTGAAACGATACATTTGAGAGTTGTAAGCAAATCTGAAGGGATGCACCAATTTAGCGAATTTTGATGGAAGCTACCTTTAAGAATAATATTTAGATCAAAGCAGGGATTTCTTTGAAAGTTATTTATTTATTTATTTATTTATTTATTTATTTATTTATTTATTTATTTATTTATTTATTTATTTATTTCATATGCTGCACACCTCACCATTGAATAACTCTAGGTGATTTACTTTACAAAACAAGCATATAAAAATATTTTAAACATTAGAATTAACATAATTGGATTGTTGCAATATTTTCAGGATCAGACTCAATAAGATTAGTAAGAGTTAAAGGTTTAAATATATTTCCTTTTATTTACAATAGGCATTCTATATTCACTGAATATTCACAGATAGAAGCAAGGAAAAGGGTGCATGTAGCTCCTTATATATACAATGGGTGGAGCTATATGTGGGAGTGGTGAATTATGAATACATTAAGAAGTGGAGAATAAGTTAACCCCTGATACCCCGTTCATATACTATTTACACATTAGAGAATAAGGCATTTACATCTGACAAATCCCCCTCTAAATGCCGATTCGTTATGCAACACCAATTACATTCAGATTCAGGACAATACAAAACATACAACTTAGAAGTTAAATATTTATGTTGCTTAGAAGGTAAAGGCTTTGTCAATATGTCAGCTAATTGTTCTGAAGTATCACAATGCACTGCTTTGATAAATCCATCCTGAGATAACTGTCTCACATGTTTAAATTTTATATCTATGTGTCTGGACCTTTGTCCAATAGCATCAGATCTAGATATTTCAATGGCTGCTTTATTGTCTTCATGCATAACAAAAGGCAAAGCAGGTTTTTTCCAAACATCTGAAATTAAATCATTAAACCATACAAGGTTATTTGCAGCTTTGGATAAACAAACATATTCCGCTTCTGTCGTTGAAGTGGCCACTAGTTCCTGTTTACCAGTGTACCAGTAAACTGGAGAGTCATTTAAGAGGAATATATAACCAGATGTACTTTTTCTACATGAGGTGTCTCCAGCCCAGTCCGCATCTGCGTAACATGTAAGCTTTGGTTCTTTATTGTCATTAGGTTCTAACATTAAACAAAAGTCTAGTGTACTTTTCAGATATCTTAAAATTCTTTTAACAGCTTCCCAGTGATACATTGTTGGTTTGCTGACATGTCTGGATAATAAATTGAGTGGTAAGGCGATATCTGGTCTTGTCCAATTAGATATATAAAGAAGTGAACCTATGATTGATCTATAAAATGTGTTATCCTTGAATTCGGGGGAAGATTCATCAGTATTTCTTAGAAAATCAGTTTGCATAGGAGTATCACAAGGTTTGGCATTGTTTAAATTGCATTTATTTAAAAGTTCTATGATCTTATCTTTCTGAGTAAGTTTGAATCCCCTTCTAGTCTTATTAATTTGAACACCAAGATATTTGTTTACTTTGCCTAGGGATTTTAACGAGAAATGTTCATTTAGCTTAGTTACAAAAGTTTCTCTTCTCTCTTTATGTTTTCCTATGTATAAAATGTCATCCACATAAATCAATACAAATTCAATGTAATCATCACCCTTTTTGACAAAGAAACAGTTATCAGCAGTGGTAGCGTTGAAGTCCATGGTTTTAAGTACTTTTACTAAACAATCATACCATCGTTTACCAGATTGTTTTAACCCATATAAACTCTTGTTTAACAACCAAATCTCATTTTTGTTTGTGTATTGACTGTGAGGAGCTTTTACGTATATTTCCTTATCTAGTTTTGCGTGTAGATACGCAGTCTGTATGTCATATTGAAATACATCAAGATTGAGTGCTGATGCTACCACTAGAGCTGTTTTGACACTCTCTGTTCTTACTGTGGGGGAATACGTGTCAGTATAGTCCTCCGGATATTTCTGTGCATAACCTTGTGCAACTAGTCTGGCTTTGTATAGAGTATTGCCTCCCTCTAAGTTCTTAATTTTATATATCCACCTGGTACCAATAATTGTTTTATCTTTAGGTGCAATTGCAGGTGTAAATACATTTAATCCTTGTAAACTTTCCATCTCCTTTTTCATCGCTAATTCCCATTTTTCTTTTTCTTCACGAGGGAGTTTTAACACTTCCTCATATGTATTAGGTGTTGTTGGCTCACCATCCATGTGCATTATATAATCCTTGTATTTATTTGGCATTTGATTTCTGGTGTTTCTAATAGTTTTTTCAGGTTTACTATCGTTATCATGCAAATATCTTGCTTCCTTTTTTGTTAGTGTGTCTGTCTTTATTTTGTGTTGGCTATTTGTCCAAGTTTTGGTTTTGTTTTTATATTTGTTGATATTTTGCTTTTCTATGGTCCCTTTCTCATGAGATTTTGTATCTTTGTATTTATTTGGAAATATTTCATTAAGATGTAATTTAGACCAGTTGGCCTGTTCATGGAACAGAGCTGTTCTGGAGACTATAAATTTGTTATTATTATCAATGAATCTGTACCCTTTAGTGCCAGTCTCATATCCCATAAATCTGAGTCTTCTGGATACGTTTTCTCCCTTTCTTCTTAATTGCTTAGGTATGTGTACGTCTGCAGTGACTCCGAATATGTGCATGTGTGCTAATTTTGGTTTCCTATTATACATCACTTCATATGGTGTCTTATTTACAATGCTGGACCAGGTTCTATTTTGTGTGTAATTTGAATAATGTAAGGCTTCTGACCAGAATTGTTTGCTTAAGCCAGCATCTTCCAATGTGCATCTAATCATGGTTTGTAATGTTGAATTCTTCCTCTCTACAATCCCGTTCTGGAACGCAGAAAATGGACTAGATGTGTAATGTAACATTCCTTTGTCTTTTAACCATTGGGAGAATTCTTTAGACATGAATTCACATCCCCTATCTGTCATGATTTGTTTTATTTTGATATTGTGTTGTGTTTCTATGCGTTTGTAAAATTCTTTAAATTTTTGAAAGGTTTCATCTTTGTGTTTTAATGTATAAACAAATCCATAGCGGCTATAATCGTCTACTATTGTCAAGAAGTAACGTTTTCTATAAGTGATTGATGGAGTTAATGGACCAACTAAGTCCATGTGTACTAAATCAAAAATTTTGTTAGTTGATCTAGTAGATTTTCTTGGCCTGGGACTAGTTTTTAGTTTTGTAGATTTACATACTGAGCATTCCAAATAGTTTTCACAATTTTTTATTTTAACACCTTCTGCGTGTTCAGTCATTTTTTGTACTACAGGAAAACTGGCATGTCCTAACTTCCTATGTAAGATGTGAGCACACTCATCATGAATTGGCTTACCTATTTTTGGTTTTTTTTCATTGTGTGCATCTATGTGATCATGAGATATTTTACATTCATCATTATCACTGTTGCTAATATTTTCATCATCTACTTCAATACAATCTCCCATATTTGAATCAATGTTATGTAGCCATTTTTCCTTTGTTATCAGATAAGGTAGGCCTCCTTTAATCATCACAGTGCCTATATTTATCTTATTCTTCTCTAAAGTCGCTTTTCCTTTTGAAAAAACAATGTTAATGTCAGAATCTCTACTTAGTTTTATGGCACTTAGTATGTTATGAGGTATTTCAGGTATTAGTAATACCCCCTCTATTTTTCCTAGACCAGGCAGGGTTACATTCCCTCTACCTAATACTTGAACCTTTTCTTGGTTAGCTACCTTTATTACAAATTTATCTTCTGTAAATGAAGACAATATATTTTTGTTATTAGTGGTGTGATTAGTTGCTCCAGAATCAATAAGCCAATTATTGTTCTCATTTTGCTGTATGTTAGTGTTGTCTTGTTTATTTAACCCATTCAGTGAGCCAGATTTTCTATCCTTTGAATTATCTCTGCCCCCTCTATTCTCTTTGTAATTTGGTGGGCTTCTATATCTATGTCTATCTATGGAAGACTGTCTATAATTGTATTTGTTCCTATATTCTGACCTATGTCTTTCCTTTGAAATCTTGGGGCAATCTCTTCTATTGTGTTCCCTGGATCCACAATTGTGACATTTAAATGTTTCATTATATTTTTCTTGGAAAGCTACTTTCCTATATGGTTTGTGTTCTGTGTGATTGTTAGAACGATTTCTTCTTGAATTGTCTTCTGCTATCAATTTATTGGATAGACTTTCTATGGATAAGTATCCTAGATTGATTGTGTCTAAATGTGACATAAAATTGTCCCATGATGGATCAAGTGAGTTGATAATAACACTTTTCATTGTTTGGTCTGAAATCACCTCCCCCCTCAAATGCAGCTCAGCTCTTATTTTGTTTAAAGATATTAAATGCTCACTTATAGAAACCCCTGGTTTTATCCTAGATGAAAAGAAATCTTTAGACATCCTTGTGGTGGTAGCTACACTATCACTGTGAAACAAATTAAACATGCATTGAATAATTTCTGAAACAGTCAGATTTGGCTTAATGCTGTGATACATTGCAGGAGACACACTAGATATTATTAAGAAAAATGCTCTATGGTGTAAACAATCTATTTTTAGAGTCCAAGGTCTTTTTGGGGGACTAGTGATAAAAAATAGTAAGCTTTCCTTCATAAAGACAACCTGGAGCTGTTGATACCATTCTTGCAAGTTAATGCCATCAACCCTTAGCTTCGGGAAGTCACTGGGTAAATTTCCGACATTATTGGGTCCATTACTTACAACCTGAGGTAGTCCGTGGTCTCGTAAATGCAGAAAATTGCAAAACGGCGTGGGGATGCTCGCAACGAGTCTGCGCGGTCTTCTCGTCAGTTCATGTCTTCCCGGGCCGTCTGCGTAGTCTTGCGCATGCGCGTTGTCCATTTCTTCTTTAGAGTCATCGTGGAAGGTTCTCCCCATTGCGGCTCGCTCGTTCTGCTCCTCCTCGGACGAATCGGTCTCTGGTTCGATTTTGGGAGTCCTGACGACGGCGGCTGTTCTTCCTCTTCTTTTGAGGGCGTTGGTGCTTGCTTCGGTCTGTGGCGTAGGGCGGTATCGGCAAGGCTCTCTGGGTTCGGGCGTCAGCGCTCTCGTAGTCAGGATGGGAGCGGGCAGGTCTTGAGGCATTGGCTTGCTCGCTCGCTTCTTCGTTAGCTTTTTAGTAATTTTTAGTTTTGGCCCAAATGCGGCAAAAAGCGTTTTCATTGCTGATTTTATTTGGTAGTTTGTTGAATCACCTTCACTTTCTGATTCTGATTCTTCTGAGGTGTTTGAATCTTCTTTTTCATTTTCGTTGTCTGGTAATGTTTTTCGCGCCAGAAATTTTGAATTGAGCTTTTTGATTGGCTCTGCTTCGCTCATCTTGGAGGCCTGTTGAAACCAAGATGGCTGCCATTCAAAATTTCGCGCGGGATCACCGTTTTTCTTCTTCGCAATGATTTTCTCTGCAGTCATATCACTCACTATTTTTGGGTCTTTAGACTTTTCATTAGTGATGTTTTTCTCTCTCGCTGCTCCGCTGTTCTTCAGCATATCTTGGAGGTTCGCGATGAGGCTTTCATCATTCTTCTGGCTCTTTAATAATTTTAATATCTCTGACCTGAGTTCGTTATTCTCTATCTCGATTTCCTCCTGGTCATCATTTTCATCTATTATTTCTTCGTCTTCAGTGGTGTATTCTTCAGATTCTCTCGAAATTGCGTTTGTGGATTCGTTGATTATTTCTTGTTCTGTTTCCATTTCTTTGTTGTAGGCCCTGGTGTTGGGCCTATCTTTCTTAGACATTTTTAAGTTTTTATTGAGTCAATTAACCATCCTCTGCTACCAGCTTGTTGCAATATTTTCAGGATCAGACTCAATAAGATTAGTAAGAGTTAAAGGTTTAAATATATTTCCTTTTATTTACAATAGGCATTCTATATTCACTGAATATTCACAGATAGAAGCAAGGAAAAGGGTGCATGTAGCTCCTTATATATACAATGGGTGGAGCTATATGTGGGAGTGGTGAATTATGAATACATTAAGAAGTGGAGAATAAGTTAACCCCTGATACCCCGTTCATATACTATTTACACATTAGAGAATAAGGCATTTACATCTGACATGGATAAACTAGGAACCAGTACACAAGTAGGGAGGAGCTGGAATCTTCTTCTTAGTCCACTAGCCCTCTCTGGCATGGAATGCTTCTATCAGCGTTACAAGAAAATTAGCTGAGCCAGGTTTTAAGGCTCTTTTGGAAGGGCAAGAGGGTAGGTGCAAATCTCACTTCCAGTGGCACAATGTTCCAGGGGATGGTAGTCAAGGCAGAAATGGCTCTTCTCCTGGATCCCAACAGTCAAAGTTCCGTGACTGATGGGGTCCACAGTATGCCAATTTGACCAGAGCAAGTGGGGTGGGCCGATCCAGGGGTGAAATCCAGCAGGTTCTGACAGGTTCTGGAGAACCGGTAGCAGAAATTTTGAACAGTTCGGAGAACCGGTAGCGGGAATTTTGAGTAGTTTGGAGCAGGGGTGAAATGATCCCGGTTCGGACCGGATCGCCTGATCCGGTAGTGATGGCGGTGGATGGTTCGGAGAACCAGAAACAAAAATCCCTACGCCCCTCACCCCCCACCATGCCCAGCTGAGCCACAAGATCATCAGAGACTTTTTTTTAACTTTTAAAAGCATTTTTTCTACAACCTCTTCCGATGAAAAAATGCTTTCAAAAATAAAAAAGAGAAAGCCTCTAATGATCGTGCGGCTCAGCTGGGATAATCAGAGGCTTTTCAAAACATTTTTTTCTGCAACCTCTTGGCCGAAGAGGTGGTAAAAAAAATGCTTTGAAAAGTCTCTGATGATCCCAGCTGAGTTCCCTGATCGGCAGAGAAGCATTTTTTAAAGAGCCTCTCTGACAATCCCAGCTGAGTTCCTGATCGGCAGAGAGGCTTTTCAAAGCATTAGAAAAAATGCTTTGAAAAGTATATTTTAAAAATTTTGGCCACGCCCACCCAGTCACATTACCCCCCCTCACCAAGCCATGCCCACAGAACCGGTAGTAACAGTTTTTACATTTCACCCCTGTGCCAATCCCATTAGGGTGAGATGGTTCCTCAGGTACAGGGGTGAAATTTCTGATGGGTTTTGGAGAACCAGTAGTGGAAATTTTGATAACCGGCAAATACCACCTCTGGCTGGCCCCAGAGTAGGATGTGAATGGAGATTTTGCAATATCCTTTCTCCAGGAGTGGGGAGGGAATGGGGATTTTGCAGTATCCTTCCCCTGGAGTGGAGTGGGAATGGAGATTTTGCAGCATCTTTCCCCTGCGACGCCCACCAAGCCATGCCCATAGAACTGATAGTAAAAAAATTTGAATTCCACCACTGCTCAGGTAGATGATCCCATGACATAAAGAACTTTAAAAGTGGCAACCAATTCTTTGAATTGGACAACCAGTGCAGCTTGCAGAACAGCAGTGTTATATGGGCCATCCTAGGGTCTTCTAAGACTATCCATGCAGCTGCATTCTGTGCCATTTGTAGCTTGTGAATACTCTTCATGGGTAACCTCATGTAGAGAAAGTTGCAGTAGTCCAAATGTGAGATAACCATGTAACGAATGACTGAGCATATGGTCTCATGATCCAGGAAATGGTGCAGTTGGTGCTCAACATGAAGTTGCACAAAGGCACCCCTAACTATGACTGTTTTTGAGGACCTATTATCCAGGGACTGAACTCAGGTGGCTGAAACACAATCACCAGTATCAAACATGGATGTCTTCACATCTGTGGCTTTAGAGCAGATGTTTCATCTGGGACCTATAATGGTCAGTTCCTAGATTAATAATGATTTGGGATGCTTTTCTCAAACTCAGTTCCTTTAAGTTGTAAATTCTTCCACTCCCAGAATTACCTCAGTCAGAAATCGAAGTGCATTCACCTTAAAGGGGCTGAGGTTGAAAAGCATTGGTTTAGGAGAGAGTTATGTCAACAATTGCCTTCTTTTAACAAAAAGATCCATCAAAGGAATTAAAAAGAAAATAAGGACTGCTGTGTCTGGATATATTTTGGGGACTTCTTAATTTTAGAACTGAAATAGTTCAGTTGTTGGAATTCTAACCCATCCCTTTCTTCTCAATAAACTGCTATTCTATTCTATTCTATTCTATTCTGTTCTGCTCTGCTCTGCTCTGCTCTGCTCTGCTCTGCTCTGCTCTGCTCTGCTCTATTCTATTCTATTCTATTCTATTCTATTCTATTCTATTCTATTCTATTCTATTCTATTCTATTCTATTCTATTCTATAAGCCCAGCTATGCCTCTTTCCACCATCCTGGTAAATAGATTCATTTAATATCTTTGTATAATAACCTTCCGTATTGATTTCAGGTTTCTGAAATATGTAAAGAAAAAATACAGTAATAACAGATGTTTTACTATCAGTCATACATACATATATAGTCACAAAGGAAATAAAACAGTATTATAGAGGCTATTGACTGATTCAGACCTCATAATCACACAGTTGGTGGTTGAGAGAAATAAGATAAATGATACACAAGGCTTGGTTGCTTTGGGTATGGAAAAGAATTTAGTGTGTATACTGAGAGGGGAAAAGCAAGATTTTAATCTGTTCATTGGTTACCCTGATATAGGGTCTCTGCTTGAACAGGGGGGTTGATGAGAAGACCTCCAAGGTCCCTTCCACTTCTGTAGTTCTGTTATATCTTGAGAGAATTAACTAGTGGTTAGAAGGGGGAGAGGGGAGAGAAGAGAGTTGTTCATTTAGTTTCAGGATACAGGAGTTTCACTCCATAGATTTGGGAGCTGCTCTGAGCTAGTTGAAAGACCGGCAGATACATAAATGATTTAAATAAACAAACAAATACATTTCCAACTCAGATTTTTGTTCAGTCAGTCAGTCCATCTGTCCTTCCATCAGTCATCTATTTTATGTGCCATTCCATTCCCCAAAACTCCAAGCATAAGGAAGAATATAAAAATATTTCATTTCAATGCATTTTCTCTCTGGTTAGAAGGTGGATACGTTGTTCGCTGCTCACTTAATAGCAAAGTTCAGCAGACAGAACTCACAGGATCTGTTCTATCTAGGAGTGTGTGTTTGTACGTGTGTGCTAAAATGACTGTTTATTCATCCTTACTCCTATCCAATTCTTCACAGATATCAGACTTGTTTTATAATCATTTCTGAATATACGTATCTTTGCCAGCTCAGTAGCCCAGAACAGATGTTGATTGTTACTCAAATACCAGAAAATCTTGCAGTCTTTGCTTCTATCTGTCAAAATCATTCCCAACCAGAAATGACATGAATCCTTTGGGGAATCCACAGATATCGAAAAATATAGCCACATCCATTACCTTCGCTCTGTTTCTGACAAATGCAGGATGAGCTATTACTACTTGCATGCCTTCAAGGGCAATGGATGCCTACAATTTCATTCAATAGCATTCCCAATTTGCTTTGTGCCTACTTGAGTCAGTTTGCAATATTCGATCTGTCTTTTCCTAGGCTCCAACTTCACATGGTGTCCTTTGAGGTTATCACGTTTCATCTAAGCAAGTGCATTCCAATATGTAGAATTGTATATTAGGTTCTTCTAACACAATGGAAATCAAAGGCTTTGAAATTGAGTTCTGTGTCCAGGAGAGAAAGCAATGAAATATGCCTTCAGAGAAATGCTTTTCAGAGTGTATCCCCATGTCCAGCTGACAGTGGCAGGAGGTTGCCTTATTAACTACTTTTAAGGGTTAAAAATGTCATTCTCTTTTTCTCATCCAAATCCTAATTTGGTCGAATAGCAATAGTACTTAGACTTATAAACTGCTTCACAGCCCTCTCTAAGCAGTTTATAGAGTCAGCATATTGCCCCCCCAACAATCTGGGTCCCCATTTTACCCACCTCGGAAGGATTGGAAGGCTGAGTCAACCTTGAGCCTGGTGAGATTCGATCTGCCAAATTGCAGTCAGCCGGCAGTCAGCAGAAGTAGCCTGCAGTACTGCATTCTAACCACTGCACCACCGTGGCTCATATCATATGTATATTTAGATCTACTAGTTGTTAAGTAATGTCTGCTCTCATTTCCCATCACAATTCTTGCTATGGCATAATTGACAATAATTTCACTGATGATGAGGTTGGTGATGATGCAATCAAGGGCATGTTCAGTAAGTGTTCAGTTGGTCTAGTGGGTTAAGGCACCAGGCTAGAAAGCAAGAGACTGAGTTCTGGTCTCATCTTAGGCATGAATGCCAACTAAATGACCTTGGGCCACTCATTGTCTCTCAACCCAAGTCACTTCACAGGGTTGTTGTTGTGATGAAAATAGCAGGAAAGTGTATAAAATATGTTTGCCACCTTGAAATATTTATAAAAGTAATGAAGATATGTATATACTGTGTGTGTATGTATGTATACTGTATACTGTATATGTATGTGTGTGTATACATATACTCTCTCTCTCTCTCTCTCTCTCTCTCTCTCTCTGTGTGTGTGTGTGTGTGTGTGTGTGTGTGTGTGTGTGTAAATGTTTCCCCTATCCAGTTGGGTCTGACTCTAGAGAGCAGTGCTCATCTGTGTTTCTTAACCAAGGGAACTAGCATTGTCTAATGATGTTTCCATAATCATGTGACCAGCAAAGGTGCACGGGATGCTGCTACCTTCCCACCAAAGTGGTACCTATTTATCTACTTGCATTTGCATGTTTTCTAACTGCTAGGGAGGCAGGAGCTGGGGCATGTAACGGGAGTTCACCCTGTCACACATTGCGTAGGTCTCAAACCTGGGCTGTCAGCTTTCCAGCAGACAAGCTCAGTGTACACACACAGTGTACACACACACACACACACACAAACATACATACATACACATACACACACACATACATAAATAAAGTGTGGGACAGAGTCACAGCAGTATGACTATTTTAGCTTGAGTTGTAGAAGAAACTGGTTGCAATTTTCTGCAGAGGGATCTGCCTATTAATGCTCAGGTATTAACAGAAGCTCCATATATTGTAGCACACTAAAAGAATTCTAGATCTGTTTTTGAAACACAAGTTTAACACTTTTAAACATTTCTAACTTTTGTAAGAAAGCCAGACATGGTTTTCAAAAGAGTATCACCCAGGTGTAAAATGTTCCCGTTTCGGACTGGATCGCCCGATCTGGTAGCGATGGTGGCGGGTGGTTTGGAGAACCAGTAGCAAAAATCCCTGTGCCCCTCCCATGCCCAGCTGAGTTGCGCTATCATCAGAGGCTGTTTTTTTTTACTTTGAAAAGCATTTTTTCTACAACCTCTTCAGCCGAAAAAATGCTTTTAAAAGTTTTTTTAAAAAAGCCTCTGATGATCATGCGGCTCAGCTGGGATCGTCAGAAGCTTTTCAAAGCATTTTTTTCTGCAACCCCTTCGGCCGAAGAGGTTATAGGAAAAAAATGCCTTTAAAAGCTCTGGCAATCCCAGCTGACTTGCCTGATCATCAGAAGCTTCTAAAGGCCTTTTTTTCTGCAACCACTTCAGCCGAAGAGGTTGTAGGAAAAAAAATGTCTTTAAAAACCTCTGGCAATCCCAGCTGACTTGCCTGATTGTCAGAGGCTTCTTCTTTGCCTTTTTTCCTGCACACTCAAGGTTTTTCTGGGTGTCACATTTTTCTGGGTGTTGCACATATATGTCCAAAATATTCTAACTTTCACTTTTTAATCTTCTCTTTACAGATGGCTTATCACCTCCTCATTTGTGATTTTGTTAACCCAGCTGTCTGTAAATCCACATTTCAAATGCTTCTAGTTTCTTCAAGTGGTTTTCTGTCAGAGACCAACTCTCTACTCCGTAGAACAGGATAGAAAAGATGTAACATCTGACAAGCCTGATTTTCAGTTTTAGGCTTATGTTGTGACTGCAGAAGATTATAATTATTATACTTATATCAGTATATTAATAGTGTCAATTAACCAGTTTACAAAACTGTTGAGTAATAATTTACTGAAGCAAGTTATTATATTTACTCCAATATATTGAATATGATTTAACTAATTTACTAAACCATTGAATTATTAGAGTTCTTTTTGCTAAAGAGCTCTGAGAATTGTCAATGACCCAAAATATCATCAATATATAATATAAATTTATATTAGAGTATATCCATGGTGATAGACAAATATTAAATATGAAAGAAAATAAAGGGCAACCTTGACAAGTTCCATATAATCTCTTAAATTAAAAAAAATAATTCCCTTTATAATAATTTTTGCTCATGGATTATGGTACCATATTTTCACATAGCTGGTAAAAACAGGAGGGGATCCTTATCTTACTAAGTCATATTCCAACATTTTAATCTGTACCATATCAAAGGCATTTTCTGCATCCAGCAAAGCCACAACTGGTAATTCAATTTCTCTTTTTTGAATTTCTAATACATCAGTTATCAATCTGATATCATCTATAGCTTCATGCTCTTTTATGAAGTTAGGTTGAGTAGTATGAATTACTGAAAGTAATATATTTTATGGTTTCAATAAAGAAAAATTATCATCCACCGAGTTTATCTGTGGTTTTGGGGCGAGAGTCCATCAGTATGCTGATGACACTCAGCTGTACATCTCCACCCCAGACCACCCCAACGATGCCCTTGATGTGATGTCTCGCTGCCTGGAGGCTGTCCGGGTCTGGATGGGGAGAAATAGGCTCAGACTCAACCCTTCCAAGACTGAGTGGCTGTGGCTTCCGGCATCCCGATATAGTCAGCTGGTGCCATCGCTGACTATTGGGTGTGAATCGCTGCCCCCCCACAGAGAGGGCTCGCAATCTGGGTGTCTTCCTGGACGCACGGCTGTCTTTTTTTTTTTTTATTGAAAAAGTTTTACAAATACATTTCCACCCCAATTTCCCCCCCTAACCCTCCCTAACCCCCCTAACCCTCCCTAACCCCCCCTAACCCTCCCCTCCCCCCAGGACTTCCACAAGATATAATCCAAATCAAAGTCACATTTTATAAAACTTGAACCCCTCCACCCCCGTATATTATTCAAATCTTCAAAAATTCAGTTATTCTATCCCTGTATAATACATTCAGTTAAAAGCTATCTGATATTTCCTAGTTTGATATTTATTCTGCACATAATCTATCCACTTTTTCCACTCCCATACATAAGTCTCTTGTGTCCGATCTTTTAGATATGCTGAAATCTTCGCCATCTCTGCAAAATTAGCCATCTTCAAAGTCCATTCTTCAATAGTGGGCATAACTTCATTTTTCCAATACTGGCCTATCAACAATCTCGCTGCTGTTACCATATACAATATCAATTTTGTTTCACCCACTGAAAAACCCTTAACTATACCCAGTAAAAACAATTGAGGAGAAAATTGAATTTTTTTCTTTAAAACATTTTGCATAACCCACCAAATTTTTATCCAAAAAGCCTTTGCTTTCTTGCATGTCCACCGTATATGATAATATGTAGCATCTAAGCAATCACATCTCCAACATTTCGGTTGAACATTAGGATACATGCATGACAATTTCTTAGGATCTAAATGCCACCTATAAAACATTTTATAAAAGTTTTCCCTCAGATTCTGCGACTGTGTAAATTTAACGTTCTGAACCCATATTTTTTCCCATGTTTCCAACATCACTGGTTCTGCAAAATTTTGTGCCCACTTTATCATACAATCTTTAACCAGTTCAGTTTCTGAGTCCCTTTCTAACAAAACATTATAAACCCTTTTAATATGTATTGGACCTTTCTCTTTTATATGTCTAACCAATTCTTCTTCATGCATCATTATACCAGTTTTTTGGTCCTCTTTCCATCTCAGTTGGAGTTGATTATACTGTAGCCAAGTTAAATTAATCCCTTCTTCCAACAGCGTTTCTAATGTCTTCAGTTGCCATCTGCCCGCATCTGTAAAAAGAACTTCTTTATATAACCCCCCCCCGAGTGACATTATATTTGTATTCCACAAGATATGACCAAGATCCAGCCATAGCGGTATTTTATAATCCCATTTGAATCGGTGCTTCTTCCAAACTCTCATCAAGGAGTTTCTAAATATGTGGCTTTTAAATACTTTATCCACTTTATTCTCATAAAATAAGTATGCATGCCAACCAAGTTCAAGATCATAACTTTCTATATTCAATATTCCAGTCTTTTTCCTTCCAAACCAATCACTTGCTTGCGTCAAAGCTGCTGCTTCATAGTATAATTGTAGGTTTGGAAGTTTAAGGCCTCCCCTTTCTGGGACATCTTGCATAATTTTCAGCTTAACTCTCGGTTTTTTCTCATTCCATACAAACTTGTTCACTCCACTTTGCCATTCTCTCAAGACAGCATGGCTGTCTTTTGAAGAGCATATGACGGCCGTGACCAGGGGGGCTTTTTATCAGATTCGTCTGATTCACCAGTTGCAGCCCTTTCTGGACCGGGACGCCTTGTGCACGGTCACTCATGCTCTTGTCATCTCCCGGCTGGACTATTGTAATGCTCTCTACATGGGGCTCCCCTTGAAGAGCACTCGGAGGCTCCAACTGGTCCAGAATGCGGCCGCACGGGTGGTTATGGGTACAACCCGTTGTGCCCACATGACACCCCTCCTGCGCGAGCTGCACTGGCTCCCAGTGGTCTTCCGGGTGTGATTCAAGGTGTTGGTTACCACCTTTAAAGCGCTCCATGGCATAGGACCTGGGTACCTTTGAGACTGACTTCTGCTACCAGTAGCCTCCCACCGGCCAGTTCGCTCCCACAGAGAAGGTCTCCTCAGGGTGCCATCGGCCAAGTTATGTCAGCTGGTGACACCCAGGGGGAGGGCCTTCTCTGTGGGAGCCCCAGCCCTGTGGAATGAACTGTCCCCGGAAATGCGTAAGATCTCCGACCTCAGGGTATTTCGCTGTGCCCTTAAGACCCTGCTGTTCCGCCAGGCCGGGCTATCAATGTAATGATTTTAAATTGGATGTTTTAAATTTTGGGGGTTTTTAATATTGAGCCAAAATTATTTAATAATTTTAAATTATTTTAATTGTTTGTCTTTGTGCTTTTAATAGGCTGTACACCGCGGGCGGTAGAGAAATAAAATTATTATTATTATTATTATTATTATTATTATTATTATTATTATTATTATTATTATCCACATTTAATATGAAGAAATCAAGCAATAGATTACACATAAAAGAAAACCTGTACCAGGTTTCAGTATTATTGTGATATAAACATCGTAAAAATAGAAGGAGAACTATTTCAGTATATAGTTCCAACAATACAGGAATAAGAAACTCCTTGTATGTTTTACACCCATGCTTCCCAAAGCTGTATGGATCAGGGACTTTCCCTGTTTTTATATCAGTATAACAAAATAGTATATTTCAATATAATATCAGTCATTTCTTGCAATTCGGGTTTTGACCTTGTAAAATCCTTTAAAGGTTTCTATTATTCAAAATAAGTCCTGAATTATATTGTTAAATACTTTGAAAGCTGTTTTCAGTATGGTTTCTGTTTGTTAAAACCTTTAAATAATTTCAACATTTTAGATTTCATAAATCTACTAGCTTTCACTGGATAGGGATAGCAAAAACAAAATAGTACTAATATTGCTAACAATCCCACAATTTTTCACTGTAATCCCTAAATAACAACAAAAGGCAGTATCCCCTGCAGAACTGTACTTTCTTTTATAGAACAACAACAAGGTAAGCTGTCGTTTTGTTGTTGAATATATTTTTATATTTTTCATGCTGCTTGAACATTTATTTTTGGATTAAACCTCCTTGACCTTTGTCTAGCTGTGCAGAAAATGGATTGTACTCAGATGCAATCTTATTTTAAACATCACTGATTTCAGTGAGCCTGTCCTATAGAAAATGAGTCTGAGTTTTGATCAAACCATGGCCTAATGCCACTGGGTATTCTTAACTATGATGTCATGATATCATATTATCTGAATAGGAGTCTCTAACCTCCTGCAAATTATAGAACAAACAATTAATCTAACTACATAAATACCTGTGTTTCCCTGAAAATAAGACCAGGTTTTATTTTCTTTTGGGCCACAAAATAAGCACTTATTTTTGAGGGGTGTCTTATTTTTTTCCCATATATGGGAGGCCCACTTCTTCTGCTTGCTTGTGGTGGGGCAGGAGGCCATGCGGCATGCCAGTGCTGCCTCCATGAGGTGGGGGGTGAAGTTGCCTCATGTGCCCCGCACTGGCTTATCTCAGGGTCCCCGCAGCCAGGCCATCCATGCCCTGCCACCTGCTTTGCCTCGTGGTTGTGGCACCAACATGCCACTCAGCCTCCTGATCTGTTGTGGCCACGAACAAGCAGAAGTGGGCCAGTAGCCATGTGGGCTCCTGCTGCATATGGCTGCTGGTACTGCCACCGTGTGGCAGGTGGCAGGGCATGGATGGCTGGGCTGCAGGGCCCTGATATAAGCCAGTGTGGAGCACATGGGGCAGCTCCACCACCACTCTGCTTCACCTTGTGGCTGCGGCACCACAAGCAACCAGACGGAATGTGGGTGGATGGTTGCGCGGGCTCTTAAATAGGGCTTGTTTTGGGAGTAGGGCTTATATTAGGAGCACATATAAAAACATGCTAGGTCTTATTTTTTGGATAGGTCTTATTTTTGGGGAAACAGGTACTACATTAACTACAGAGGGCTCTAGATAAAACAAATTATCTGGGTCCTTTCTGGTCCATTTTCAAGATTGAGTATGGGACGCAGATTTCATTGGTTGCTGCTGTGAATGACCTGAAATGGAAGTGAAGGGAAAGGGGGATTGTGTCCCTTTTTGTTCTGCTAGATGTTTCAGCAGCATTCAGTAATATTGATCACCTTTCATTTGAGAAGGCCTGTTGGGGTTGGGGATTGGAAGCCCTGTTGAAACTACTGGTGAAGAAATTATCCATCAATACTATCAGTATGTAAATGATATCCTGCTTTACAGTTTGACCATTCAAAACACAAGATACCTCGAATCCATGAGAGACTAGATGGACTCCAGACATCCAGACTGGCATAATTTTAGAGCTCTCTTATGGTTGGAGAGCCAGTAGAAGATTTGATTAAAGGCAGACAGATTAGAAAACAAACTTGACACTAGGACTATCCTTTTTCCTCTTGGGAGCAGTTTCACAAATTCAGGCATTACTCATGGTGTAAATCATCATTTATACTCCACAATGCTAGGATCATACAACATCCTAAGCTAAAACTAAACAAATTACAATGTGAACTTTTTTTTTAAAGTTTTAAGGGGGAACCAAATAATTTTAAATGACTCTATAGCATTAACACAAATGAACAAAATCTTAGTTACTTAAATAAATCTTAATGATTTCCCCACATGTCCTCAAATATAGTTTTCTTTATATTTTATATTCAACAACATATAAAATAACTAAGTTCTATTTAAAAAAATATCCAATTTCATCTACTTTAGGAAAAGAACAATGGCACTCTGGAAGATTCTTTGTAATCATCCCATTCCTGAGACCAAAAGGAAATAAATGTCAGATGTGACTTGACAAGTAGAATTCACCTGTCAGGGGCTGACATGCCAGATATTGTACTTTTGCTACATGTAGCTTCTCTCCTACAAAGCAAACTTCTAAGGAAACCTGGCCCACATCTAAGAAAACTGAATTTGACAGCTCTTTGGGCTTTTCTCAATCTCATGTGTGGAATTGGCTTTTGGTAACCCATCTCTCTGAAACCAGAAAAACGGAGGTATGTTCAATAACTTTTTGGAAAAGACGTTTAAAAAAGCTTTCTTCCTTTTAAGCTCTGAGAAAATAAACAAACATGAACTCTCTTTCCGGCTAAATATTTAATAAGTGGAATTTCTCTACCCTACCCGAAGTGTATCTAAAATGAAAAAGAACATCAAACCAAAAAGAAACAGAAGCATTGAGCTTCATTCAAAAAATATTTAAAGGATCCAGATGGCCAAATATTATTTACTGATTACTAAATTCATTCAAAAAAAGATATACTTTAGGGAAGAAAAGGGAGCTTATAGGTCTGTAGAATAAAGTAAAGAAAAAAAAAAACGTGAGCTCAAGAGGCTGAATGAGCAACTGATTGACCCAGTTAAACCAGGATCAGAGTTTAACATATGTGGATTTATCAAAATCAGATTTAACATAGTTAAAAGGGAGATGTCAATTTCTTTATAATAAAGACACTCTTTCTTTATCAATAGTAACCACTTTCCTTGAGGGAGGAACAGAGATAGTGGGACAACCGTGTCCATGGCATGGGTAGGGTGTACTGATAAGAGCAAAATGGAAAATGCAGTGTCATAATGCAGACTCAACATCCCTTTTATATGTATTGACATTACATACATATTAAAAAAGGCATAGCTTGAATCACAATTCTGGGTCTGTCTCTTTCCTATTCTGTTCTCCCACCTGTTGTGGGCACTGATGCAGATGATCTAGTCAGGCATTGTGAACAGCCCAGTAGAATGCCTTCTATGTCAAAGACATTACTGGGAAAATATTTCATTTTGTCCAACGAGAAAGCTTTCCAGGTTTTCACATACCCAACATAGATAACCATAAAAGTTCAATTCTTGTTGGAGATACAATTCCAGAAGCATCAACTCTTTGAAACTTTTATTTATTGACCATTGCTTGTATTAGAAATACAGATAATAAGCAAAGGACCCCCTAGCTCTACTTTGTCTTACTGGAAGACTGATATTCTGATCCCTCCCCTTCAACCGTTTTCCTACAGGGAGATTATAATACTTCTTTTTCCACTTCTTTTTTTCACCTTGATGGTTAAAATCTTGGAACTGCTAAAATCTATGTTGGTTACAACCAGTTAGCTTCTGAATAGAATTTAAGATGATGGTCATTACCTATAAAGTCCTATATGGTTAAGGACTTGGATATTTGTGGGATTGACTAATCTAAAGAGATTGTACCTACAAATTCTGAATTAGCACTGTCCTTCTACCCAGAAGTCCATGGGAGGGAGCTCCAAAGTAGACATTTGTAGGGGAGCTGCCATCCTCTGGAACAGCCTGTTCCTTGTAGCAAATGTAGCTGCCACTCTGAAGGACTTGGAAGGCCTTTGGGAATGTATATATGCATGTATGTATCTGCATGTATGTGTATGTGTATAATCCCTGGTTAGCAGGGATTTATTTGATAAATGTATATATACACTATATCACTATGTAATACACTATATGTGCACTTCAGTGCTCAGGGATTTTTGCTGTATAATAAACAAAACTATTACCATTTGGGAACTTCCCAGAATGCCATGAAAAAATTACTAAGACGCCAAGGAACTGTGAACCAAGAAGATTTGGGAATCTCAGCAGATACTGTAACTATTCAGGTAAAATAGGCAGAATCTAACAGGGAAAGGGGATCCTTAAAATACCCAGATCCATATGCCATATAACTTTGTTAAAAAATAAATGATGGGCAGAGGATGTATTGGGAGGCAAGTACTTAGTCTAAAAATATGCTACTCATTCAGAATAAAGGAACTGAACAGTAGAAACTGTCCTACTTATGGAAAGGACAAGGTTGTGGTTCTCCCTGCAACTCACCCCATCTGCATTTTTCTTGACTTCATCAAAGTAATTGGAAAGGAAGCTGTTGTTTCTGTGATGGCTGGTGATGCTCCCTTTAGAATAGCTCTCTTCAGATCTTCAGATACCTGAGGGTGTGTGTGCAGAGCAAGAGAGCAGGAAGGACCTCACTTACAGGAAGTGGATCCAGGATACACAACTCTATGGTCCACATATTTTAGTCCTCACATGTTTGTTAAGAATCCTACAAGAAATAAGGAAGTTGTTTACATCCCTACCTTTTGTGTGTTGTGTCTTCACTGTATGCACAGTGAACATAACAACGAATGATTCCAGAAAATAACTGATCATAACCAGTGTAGTCCTTCTGAAAGCAATTCATCTTCACATGCCTGACCTGGTTCTAAAAATTATTCTAAAAATTAACTGAAGTAGTATAAAAGCTTAAACTTTACCAGAATATTTTGAATGTAAAGAAATAATAATTTAAATAATAATAGCAATAACACTTAGATTTATATACTGCTTCATAGTGCTTTTACAGCCCTCTCTAAGCGGTTTACAGAGTTTACAGCCTATTACCCCCAACAATTTGGGTCCTCATTTTACCCACTTCGGAAGGATGGAAGGCTGAGTCAACCTTAAGCCGGTGAGATTTGAACTGCTGAACTGCAGCTAACAGTCAGCTGAAGTAGTCTGAAGTACTGTACTCTAACCACTGCGCCACCTCGGCTCTTATAAATAATAATAATTTAAAAGAAAAAAAGATATCTCATAAAGGGATATCTCACCATTTCTTTGGCCTTTAAGATGCTGGTCTGAGCAGGATCCTGAACTATAGCCTAAGACTGTAATTCTGGACATGTCTTCTCATATAACATTTATTCTGAAGTCCTTCCCACTGATTTCAAAGGGTCTTACTCTCAAATAAGTGGGCATGAACGTCCTTAAAGCACATCAGAGATTCAGAGCTCCAAATAGCAGATCAGGGAATCAATGCATTTATTATCTTGATGTATTGATGTATTATTTAAATTCCAATTTAAATAAAAATGTGACAATAGCAACAGAGAATACATAGCAGCTCCCTTTTTATCATTATGTGCAGTCCCACACAAACCAAAGCAGGGAAAAGTGGAGGAATACAATAAACGTTTCAGATGAAGACTACGCATTCATTTTTTAAAAATATTGGCCTAAAAGAGATGCTCTGAGGAAGGGAGTCAATGTTCCCCTATCTCCACCCCCATGACATGATCCCCCGGAAATGAACTCTGCCGCAATTTCATCACTTTTAATAATATTTTTCTCTTTCCTCAGTTAACTGCCTGCTCTTTGCAGGATCAAGTAAGGTTGAAAGCAAGGGCAATGCAAGTCATGTATTTTTCCAGAGGAAACACACCAGAGAGCTGAAAGGTGGCATGGCCAAATGTTTTCTATAACACACTACAGTATTTGAAACAAAAACGTGACAGTCCCCAAATGACAACATATGCATGATGAGGTTATCACGCAAATCTGCCCATTCATACTTACTGTATGTCCTGACATTTGATACCTATAACATGATAGCAGGTATACATAAATGAAGCAATTTATTTCACGAGTGTTCATATTTTTGATTTCTTTCATTCACCAGCCGCTTCTTTTGAATTGTATTTTTGAAAGGCATAATTTCTAAGCAAAATCGAAAACTCCAGTATTATTTCATTCATTATTATTGTACAGATCAATGTTTTCATTCTTTCCTGTGTCTTGAAACTAAGGCATTTCGTTTCTTGTGATATTCTCCATCTGATTGGATGGAATGAATGCTCAGTACTTCCTGTTTTCAGTGTCTCATCAATACATTGATTATAATGTTGAAGCAAACAGGACTGCAAATGAACTTGCAGACCAAAAGCCTGAAATTTAATTGCAGTAAGACACTTTTTTTTGGCAAATTTCTATAAGGAAATCAAAAGTGGCAATGTATTGTGAAATGAATCACATCCTGTTCTTATGAAATATGTGAAAATGAATTACTTATCTGGAAATAGAACAACCAAAGCAGTTTCAATCAAGAATTTTCTGAGCTTTCAATAGGTAGGCATTTGTGAGTAAATCTATTGCCAATTTTCACAATTTCTTGGCCCAAGAAAAATATTACCAAGGACCTGGACAGTCCAGTTCAATGTTAAGATGAGCAGGAAATTGTCCAAGATTTAGTCCAAATAATCTTGCTACACATAGTAATACATCTTAGAGGTACTTTACATCTCCCCATAGCAGAAATAATTTGTAAGTCTTTGCTGCTCTTTAAAGGAACATTAATTAAGGCTTTACGCCAAATGTTCCATTGAAGCAAAATTGTGAAACGGCACGGCATCCCGCTTCTAAACAAGGAGCTATTTGCATCACTGGATCATATGTTCTTCTGTGCATCTGCCAAAGCCCCAAACATCAGCACTAACTCAACCTTTATTGGTATGCAACAACATTCTTCATTTGGGACTGGTCTTACATCACTGGCTCACATTTCCTTGTGAACTCCAAATCAAATGAATGTTACATGCATCATAAATAATAATTTCCAGGCATGTATATTGGCAGGATATATTTGCCCTAATTTTGCTCATTAATCTAAATGGATAGCACTGAGACAATGCCACCAAATAGATAACTTTTATCTAATGAATCATTGATTCGCATCCAGGAGGTTCTTGTAGTTCTTTCAACAGCTTGTAATGACTTAATTATATAAATATGTGCCATTATTTCTCAGTTCTGCTCACATTTAATACCACAAATATTGGTGTGAGTCCCTGTGTAATTAATTCATCTGAGGACTGAATTGTATCAAGGTTCAGGATCTCAGTGCATATAATAAATCCTGTCCTGAAATGAAAGAATTGTGCTGTGGTTGTCACATCTCACTAGCAAATCAAAGTGGAACAATATAACACATATTTGGATGTAACTCATTGGAGTGTTACCTGAGTTATTAAAAACTTGGCTATTGAACTACAGGAAATCCTTGAATTAGAATAGTTCATTTAGTGACTGTTCAAAGTTACAATAACATTGAAAAATGTAATTTATGACAGTTTTTCACAGTTACAACCTTTGCATCCCTATTAGAGGTGGGTTTCAGCAGGTTCTGACCAGTTCTGGAAAACCGGTAGCAGAAATTTTGAGTAGTTTGGAGAACCGGTAGTAAAAATTCTGACTGGCCCCACCCGCATCTATTCTCTGCCACCCAAGTCAAAGCTGATTGGGAGGAATGGGGATTTTGCAGTAACCTTCTCCTGGATTGGGGAGGGAATAGAGATTTTACAGTATCCTTCCCCTGCCACGCCCACCAAGCAACACCCACCAAGCCATGCCATGCCCACCAAGCCACACCCCCAGAACCAGTAGTAAAAAAATTTGAAGCCCACCACTGATCCCTATGATCATGTGATCAAAATTCAGATGTTCATATTTATGACCGTTGCTATGTCCCAAGGTCACATGATCCCCTTTTTGTGACCTTCTGACAAGCAAAGTCAATGGGGAAACCAGATTCACTTAACAACCGGGTTATTAATTTATCAGCTGCAGAGATTAACTTAACAACTGTGGAAAGAAAGGTCATAAAATGGGGCAATGCTCATTTTACAAATGTCTCACTTAACTACAGAAATTTTGGGGTTATTGTGGTCGTAAGTTGAGGTCTACCTGTATTTTGATTCATGGTATAATTCTCCCTATTTATGAATACTTCCTTATTTATGAATACTCAGTTTTTACTTGTTTTCCACAATGCCTGCAGATGTCCCAGACATGATTTCTATTAATGTGATGCCATGTTATTTCAATCAAACCACTGATCTTTCTGCAAGAACTCCTGTTATAAATTGTCTATCAAACGAACAATTCCACAAAATATTAGAGTACAACCAACATCTTTAAAATAATAAAGGAAAATACAACAGAGTAGATGGATTTTAAAAGAGTCAGGGTGGTGCAGTGCTTAGCATGTAGCGTTGCAGGCTCACTGCTCACTACCAGCAGTTCAAATCACACCAGACTCAAGGTTGACTCAGCCTTCCATCCTTCTGAGGTTGGTAAAATGAGGATCCAGATTCTGGGGGCAATATGCTGACTCTGCAAATCTCATAGAGTGTGCTGTAAAGCACTATGAAGTGGTCTATCAATCTAAGTGCTATTGCTATGTAAGAAATTATCTGCTTTCTTCTTTTTGGCAGTGCTTCATCTATAGTTGTTGGTCATAGGATCCTGAAAGCTGCTAAACTGGTAATGCTTCTATTTTTCCTCTTGCAAATGTGATATGGGAATCCTCTCTAGTTCTACACTAATCACTGCTTTTCTTTTGTTAGCTGGACTATCAGGCTTGATTCCCATTTGATTGAGACAAGGCTATTGAAAAGTCCAAATGATGGGAAGTCTACCTGGTCTTGGGCATGCAGACAAAGAAAGAACATCAATCCTTTGGCCCAGGGCAAAAGGAGAAGCAAGAGAAAGAAACTCAAAATAATTCTGCCTTGATTCTGGAGCTATAAATTGACCTGGAATATTGCTTTGATAGACTTACACTACTCTACTAGCAATAAATATTTTTGCAGAAATCCAGGTGCTTCTTTTTTTTCCCCCCTAAGCTTGACAGCTATGAATAAGTCATATGTGGGTTATGGGGATAGAAAACATGCTGAGTGGACCAGTTCAGAAATAATGACTTCAACTTCTTAAAATAGAAAAGACACTTCTTAAAAAGAGCCCTGCTGGATCAGTCCAAGAATTCAGTTAGTCCAATATTCTGGGTCACTCAAGGGACAGTAAGGTTAAATTCAGCATCCAGGCTGAACATAAGGGTGACAATGCTCTTCTACTATTGCTTAAACAATTGGTATTGAAGACAAGCATTGGACCACTTCAATAGCCCTCACTTTTTCTCTTTACAAATTGGTCTTATTATTTTATTTTTCGTCTTTTAAAAACCATGGTTTAAAAAAACCTGAAGATTTGAGCACCTGCTTAAGATGCTACTTAGTAAACTGACATTATCATTTGGTATCCTTTTTAAATCAAAGAAAAAAAAAACTAGGGAATTGAAGAAAAATAAGGCTGTTACAGGATTTCTGAATTATCAAGCAGGGATTTTTAACATTCTGATATCAGTCCATGAGCCTTGAATAATTCTGGGTATATATATATAGCAAACTAAGACAAGCTGTTAAAAGTGAGAGAGAGAAAAGTTTGCCCAACTTAAATTTTTGACCTAGACATCTTTCGGCTACATAAAGGCCACTGAGAAACAGATTAAATCAGACCAGCACCAGGTGAAAATTCATTAAATTCAGTAGTACCTACTAACCAAGCAGTAATTTCAGACATAAAACCAGATAGCTGATAGAATCCTTCCATCATACATGACTGGTAAAAGATGTGCTTGACATCACTTCGCTTGGTCACCAGTCTTAGGACAAATCCACACGTCAGCCTAAAATGCCATCTGTCTGAAATGGTATACGGTCTCTTGCCTGAGCAGGGGGGTTGCACTAGAAGACCTCCAAGGTCCCTCCCAACTCTTTTATTATGTTAGTCTGCCTGTCTCCTGTGCTGCTCCCAGCTGTTTTTGAAACCAGTCTGGATTGTGGCAATGGGGAAGGGTTTTAAGATGGCTGATGACATAGTTTGAACTTTAGCCACTGCAGTTTCAGTATTGTCATTTTCCAGCTTCTGGGCATTATGTTCTGTGGAAGTAAGGCAATTATGGGCAGGTGGTTCAATTACTGTGTGGCATCCTCTTCAGGACTTCTTCCTCCCCCCAATCTTTGCATAGGGTTTCCCAGATATTTGCACAGAGGGATACCCCACACCCCATATTCTCTTGCTTAACCTGTATATATACTGCTCAAAAAAATAAAGGGAACACAAGCAGAAGACATCCGAGATCTGAATGAATGGAATAGCCTTATTAAATACTTTGTTCTTTACATACAGTAGTTTATACACTGCTCAAACAACTAAAGGGAACATAAAACTACTGTATGTAACGAACGAAGTATTTAATAAGGCTGTTTCATTCATTCAGATCTCGGACGTCTTCTGTTTGTGTTCCCTTTATTTTTTTTTGAGCAGTGTATTATAGTCCCCATATATCTGTGATGGTGAACCTATGGCACATGTGACAGAGGTGGCACGCAGAACCCTCTCTGTGGGCATGCGCACAGTCACCAGCTGGTTTTCTGATTTCCAGCATGTGCATGTGCACCAGCCAGCTGGTTTTCATATGTGCCAAAGTGCCAAAAACCCAAAGACCAAATGGCTGGCGCACGCATGCATGCACATGTGCATATGCACATTCCAGTTTGGGCACTCGGTGCCGAAAAGGTTTGCCATCATTGCCATATATGGTACCTATTTTTCAACCCTTCATGGAACCGCCAAAGCTATGATGCCATGATGATTGCCAGATGAGATACCATATCTTTGATATGTTGTCCCTCCTCCCCCTGCATTTCAAGCACTGCACTTCTTGCAAGAGTGCCTCAAGCAGTCTAACAACCCCCATCACCAATTGATGTAGGATTTAATAGGATTTTCTTGAACCTTTGTATTATCAGGCCTTCTGAGCTTTTCTTTTTTTTAATTGCGAAACCGAGGCAAAAATACATGAGAGAAAAAGAGGAGCATATTTCACACAGTCTGGGCAGTAAATGCAACAATGCCCAGTGGGAGTTGCAAAGTTGAACAGAGTTGCCAGAGTAGATTGGAAAACATGAGAGAAGAAAGTTTATTGCTTTAACAAGCCATCAGATCCAGCTGATGTCGATCCAGTAGAGAATATAGCAGTCAGAGAATCCAGAGTGAAATGGCGGCACAAACCAGCCATTGTTGAATAGCTGGGATGGGATCCCAATCGTGGCTATTTTAAAACATTAAAACATCTGGCTGGGAATTCTGGGAGTTGAAGTCCATACATCTTTAAGCTGCCAAGATTGGAACCCCTGGAATAGGGGACACGTCAACTGTTATAACCAGAGACCTGATGCTGTCACTAGATTGGAAGGAAATACTGAAGACCATCTGCTTGGAAGCATTTAAGATGGTTGTTGCAGTGATGAAATCTAAAATTTGTTACTACCAGTTCTGTGGGCGTGGTTTGGTGGGAGGGGGGTAATGTGACTGGGTGGGCATGGCCATTTTTTTTTTTTTTACTTTTAAAACCATTTTTTCTACAACCTCTTTGGGAAAGAAGTTGTAAAAAATGCTTTCAAAAGGCTCTGATGATCTCAGCTGATCGACAGAGACTTTTTTTCTTTTAAATGCCTTTGACGATCAGGCAACTCAGCTTGGATCATCAGAGGCATTTAAAAGAAAAAAAGGATTTTTTTCTTTTAAAAGCTTTTGATGACCCCAGCTGAGCCGTGCGATCATCAGAGGCTTTTTTTTTTACTTTTAAAAGCATTTTTTCAGCCAAAGAGGTTGTAGAAAAAATGCTTTAAAAAAAAAAGCCTCTGATGATTGTGTGGCTCAGCTGGGCATGGGAGTGGAGTGGGGTGGGCAGGGATTTTTGCTACCAGTTCTCTGAACCACCTGCCTCCATCGCTACCGGATCAAGCAATCCGGTCCGAACCAGGAGCATTTCACCCCTGGGTTGATGACAGAAAACAGATTTGAAGTGGAAGTTCAAACACAAACAAAGAGTGTATTTGGGATGAACTGGGTGGAGGACGGGTGGGTTCTAAATTTTTTTAGCCCCCCCACGGAGAGGGCTCGCAACTTGGGCGTCCTCCTGGATTCACGGCTGTCTTTAGAAGAGCACTTGACAGCCGTGACCGGGAGGATTTTTTATCAGGTCTGCCTGATTCGCCAGTTGCGTCCCTTTCTGGATCAGGACTCGTTACGCACGGTCACTCATGCCCTCGTCACCTCCCGCCTGGACTATTGTAATGCTCTCTACATGGGACTCCCCTTGAGGAGCACCCGGAGGCTCCAACTGGCGCAGAGTGCGGCCGCGCGGGTGGTAATGGGAGCGACATGGCGCTCCCATGTAACACCTCTCCTGCGCGAGCTGCACTGGCTCCCGGTGGTCTTCTGGGTGCGCTTCAAGGTTTTGGTTACCACCTTTAAAGCGCTCCATGGCTTAGGGCCTGGTTATTTACGGGACCGCCTACTACCACCAATAGCCTCCCACCGGCCAGTACGCTCTCATAGAGAGGGACTCCTCCGGGTGCCGTCAGCCAAACAGTGTCGACTGGCGGCCCCTAGGGGGAGAGCCTTCTCTGTGGGGGCACCTACCATCTGGAATGAGCTCCCCCCGGAGATACGGAGGATCCTGGATCTGCGCTCCTTCCGCCGTGCTGGGAAGACCTTTTTATTCCATCAAGCGGGCTTGGCCTGATCTCTTCCCTTTTTAAATACGTAAATTTTAATCTGTTTTTAAATTATTGGGGTATTTTAATTTGTCTGGGCCAAATAATTTAATTTGATTTTATCGGGTTTTTAAATTTTGTGTATTTATGTATTTTATTGTTGGCTGTTCACCGCCCTGAGTCCTTCAGGAGTAGGGCGGTATACAAATCAAATAAACTAAACTAAACTAAACTAAACTTTACTACTGGTTCTGTGGGTGTAGCTTATTTTGTGGGTGTGGCTTGGAGGTCATGTGACTAGATGGGCGTGGCTAGCTGGTCAGAGTCATTTCTGGAAGGTCCTCGCACTTACGACCAGTCCTCACACTTACGACCCGACTCATTTGTTTGCCTTTAACACTGATCAGCTGTAGGATGGCCCTTTGAAGCCCCGCGGCAAGAGTTTAAACAGTTTTTTTCCCTCTAGTCACCAGCTGGGACTCAGGAGGCACCGATAGATTGGGGGTGGGACCAAATAAAAGGTAAAAATAATGTGGGGATGTGGGGCAGTGGGAGGGCGGGTCGGGGACAACCAGTTTGGTGACATCATATCGTCACCGCTACCGGCTCGGCCGAACCGGACCGAACCGGGAGGAACCCACCACTGGTGGAGGAGGACATTACATGTTCCTTCATTCAAGAAATGGTAGGTGGACTATACAGGCGAAAGAGATAAGCAGAAATTAATAAATCTGCCACAAAGAATTTTAATCAATCTGCAATAGTATAACAGGGCAACTTCCTGGAAAATGTTACCTTATACATCTTTTAATGCCTAAAGCATAGGAAGCGTATAATGCTAGTTTAGTCAGCTGGAAAACCTAATTGATTACTCAGTTCTTAATCAATTATCATATTTCTTCCCAGGAACATTTGATTTTATCAAAAAAAAAAAAAAAAAACCTCAAGGCTGAAAGCCTGTATCTTTTGCAGCAGGTAGGCTGATGGCTATTATGTCAAAGATCGTTTTCAAAGCCTTCCAAAATATAAAGGGGCTAATTATTCTTTACTTAATGCACATGAAAGGTCTAAGACTGCCATTAACAGATGGAGGATTTCATTTCAACTACAATCTTCTTCCAAAAGTAACTGGGTGGAAAAAGGATTGTTGAAAGGTCCCCTGGGATCAAAATTTTGAAGGTTTATTGATCTCATTTAATGTTTTTAGAGTCATTAATAGTCACCTTTCTTTTGTGATTCAATCCAAGAGTAATTGAACATTACAAAATTGTAGATCACGGAGCACTTTGTGAGAGTTCACTGAAGCAAATAGTACACAGGGGCCTTCCTGAGTAGGACTATTAAGAAATTGGTGAAGAAATAAAGTAGTGCTAAAGAAAAACAAAAGTCAATGTTACTCTACTGTGAGCTGCTCATGATAAAATACTACAGTCAGTCTTTTCAAAAGGAAAGGTAACATAAGCATCCTAGGCTTGGGGGTTTTGTGACATTTTAATTGCAGAAGAATGCTGATCATTTGGCAAGCTAGGAAGTTGGAAGACAAATGTATCTTGTTTTGAGAGTATTGAAAACAGCTGTGCCCTTGGGGAGAAAGAGGGAAGGAAGTCCTATGTTTGGTTGGAAATCAGTAGAAGAAGGATTAACAGTGGAAAATAGAATTATCTCAGGGGTGAAATCCAGCAGGTTCTGACAGGTTCTGAAGAACCGATAGTGTAAATTTTGAGTATCTCTGAGAACTGGCAAATACCACCTCTAGCTGGCCCCAGAGTGGGGTGGGAATGCCCTTCCCCTGCCACGCCCACCAAGCCACTCCCATCATATCACATCATGCCCACCAAGCCACACCCACAGAACCAGTAGTAAAAAAAAAATTGAATTTCACCACTGAATTATCTGATAAATGTGTTCCACACAATAAGCTACTTTAACTCATATTCTAGTCTGCACCGAACATCAGGGTCAATCCTGGCAAGAATGAATTATTGTGGATTTTGCCTCCTACATCTGGGGTTTTACTATCTTCTGAGTGGGGTAGCACTTCCCCAGACAGAGCTGGTGCATAATTTGGAGGTCTTCCTAGACTCTTCTATGAGAGATACAGATGGTAATTGTGATTAGATGAGCCTTTGCACAGATCCATCTTTTGTATCAATATGTTGTGGCTCTGTCCTCCGAGCCTATCTTATCGGAGGGAGAAGGCTCCGAACATGAAGGAGAGCAGTCGGCCAGTCCTCCCTCTCCAGGCCCCTCCTCTCTGGCACTGTCTCAGGTGCCGGCCGAGGAAGAGGAGATTAGCCAGGTGTCTCCGATGATAGCGATGGAGGCGATCTGTCGTTCCTGGACCCACGCCAACGAAGGCATGATAAATGGATGCAGCAGTTGAAGAGGCGTGCCAGGTATTAGGCTGAGTCACTGGACCACACCCCAGAGACTATATAAGAGAGTGTGGTGGCCATTTAAGACTCTGTGATGGACAAAAACTAACTCTGGCTAGTCACTTTGAACAACGCTTAAATCTGCCGAAGGTTTCTTGTTTTGAACTGGACTATTTGCAAACTGTGTGTATTTCTGTTTATCTGGTGAAGGGATATTAAGTAAAAGCACTTGGCAGTCGGTGTTCGTATTGCTGCCAAGTTTCTGATAAACAAACTGTGCGTGCCAAGTGTTTCCTTTAACCCTCGGCTGTGTGTGTGTGTGTGTGTGTGTGTGTGGAGACGGGGACAGAACACAATAGTGCTTGTGCCTAGCCTGGGCAGTTCTGCTCATTGTCACTCATGCTTTGATTTCTTCTCATCTGGATTATTACAATGAGCTCCTTATAGGATTGGCTTTGAAGACTACTTGGAAACCACAGGTCCTGAATGAAGCTTTGTGACTAATTATGGGCATGCCTCAATACTTCCATATAATACCTTGAGTTTTTGAGTCACATGGGCTCCCAGGAAGCTTTCAGATTCAATACAAGGTGCTGGTTATCATTTACAATACCCTTCATGGCATGGGACTGGGTTATTTAAGGGATACCTGTCTCCAATTATTTCTGCTGGCCTTGTGAGATATAACGAGTTGGATATGGTCCAGTGGCCATCTTTAAAAAGTGCCATATAATGGTGTCCAAGAAACAAACATTCTCTATTATAAAGGTTCCCTGTGGAATAGTAGACTCTCCAAGATTTAGATGGTAGATTGGCACTTTCAGAAGAATCAAGTTTTAAAACTAGGATTTTAATTTCCTTTCCTTTAAGTACTAAAATTGATTGATGATGATGATATTAGCCATTCAGTCATGTCTGACTTTTACTGATTCTAAGATCCAGGTATTTCCATATCTTCCAATCTTGTATTACTTCTATAAGTTGTTCTATGCTCTGGCTGGTGTTAGCTTTGATGGTGTCCAGCCATTATGTTTTTGATATTTTCCTTTTACTACTAACTCTTCCAAACATGATTGCTTTCTCCAGTGAATTCCCCCACATAATAGCCAAAGTAAGTGAGACACAGTTTTGTGATTTTACCTTCCAGTGATATGTATGGCATTATGCCAAAATCATCATATTTTTTTATTATTATGGTACAAAACTATGTACCAGAATTAAGAGGCCTGAACTGAATCCAGTCTTGAGTAGTGGGTAGAAAAGTTAAAGCTTTAGAGCAGGGGTCTCAAACTCAATTTCATTGAGGGCCACATCAGGGCTGTGGTTGACCTTGGGGGACCAGGTGGGCATGGCCAACTGGGTGGGCATGCCAGCTTGATGCCACCCTTCTGGGTGGCACCCTTGATGCCACCCTTCCTCTTTGCATTGGGTAGACCGGGCCGAAGCCATGCTGGCCTGATATTTCCTTTTCGTATTGGATAGACCGCGCCGAAGCCACGCTGGCTCAATATTTCCTCATTGCAATGGATAGATTGGGCCAAAGCAATGCAGGTAGCCCAGGCCGAAGCAATACTGGCCTGATGTTTCCTGTTCACAATGGGTAGTCCGGGCCAAAGTGATGCGGGTAGAACCAGGCTGAAGCGATGCGACTGGCCCCTTACATTTTCCAGGATGGCCCCGTGGGCTGGAACTGACCACATCGCAGGCAGGATTAGGCCCGCAGGCCTTGAGTTTGACACCCCTGCTTTAGAGCATATAAACATTCTCCTGTAGTGCATATACTGTATGTGTGAGTATTATCTCAGTACTGTGTTATGTTTTCAATTGAACGACCTCAATTCCCAGACATAATCATCTAAGTCACAGTGGTGTTATGAGTACTATGAAGCCATCTGTATCTTTTGCACAATTACATCATGTCATGTCACACCACCCTTCCTCTTCCCTCCCATCCCAGACATCCATGTTTACTGGAAAACTGCTTCTTCCCATGTGAGATTTGTAGTATAGTATGGGGAAAAGATAACTAATCCAAGCCATGTAAAAAGTTGATCTAACTGACTTTAGAACTTCAATGTCTAGAAAACATAAATAATGGGATAAAAGTGCATAACACAAAAAACAGTTTATGAACTATAAAAAGGTAAAGGTTCCCCTTACACATATGTGCTAATCGTTCCTGACTCTAGGGGGCGGTGCTCATCTCTGTTTCAAAGCCAAAGAGCCAGCGGTGTCTGAAGATGTCTCCGTGGTCATGTGGCTGGCATGACTAAACGCCAAAGGCACACAGAACACTATTACCTTCCCACCAAAGGTGGTCCCTATTTTTCTGCTTGCACTTTTTACATGTTTTCAAACTGCTAGGTTGGCAGAAGCTGGGACAACTAACAGGAGCTCAACCCATTATGCGCCACTAGAGATTCGAACTGCTGAACTGCCAAACTTTCGATTGACAAGCTCAGTGCCTTAGCCACTGAGCCACCGCGTCCTATCTGTATGAACCATACATACCATTCATACCATGCTGTATGAACCATACAGTAAGTGAATTCTTTTTAAAAAGTACAACTTGTTAAAAATAGTGTTTACTTTAAAGACTTTAGTCACTAAAGACTAGAATGAGTGAGTCAAAGGTCTCCAGTAGCAATTTTTTCACTCCATTTTTATTCTTGGTTGAAAGCCAAAATACAGAACATAACAAAAAAACTTCTAAAACTTTGCTACATGAATTTTATTCTGTGGTTTCAACTCGTATTCTGTATACAGTGGAACAGTTTCCATGGGATGAATCATGACAATGACAGGAAAAAAGATTTGATTGTTACTGAGAAAGCTTTCAGAGGTGCTGGAGGACCTGCATTTCAGTGATTCTCAGCTAGAAAGAAACACATCTCCAGAGAGACGCAGACTGCCACATTCAAAGCATTCCTTGACCTTCATCTGTGGAAAATAACTTTAGGCTTTGAGAAATCTGCCCTGGTTTGCTAAGACTGCACTCTTTGTGTATGATAATGTTAATGGCAATAACATTAACATTTGAACAAGACGGCAATTACAAAGTATCTATTTCAGGAACTAGAAGACATTAAAATACAGAATGTTTTAAAAATGAAGTTGGATAGAACTCTTACAGGACTGAAAATGCAGCAGACAAGCTATTTAAAAAAAAAAAAAAACACCCACAGGAGCCTGGGTCAACGATATGTGACATTACTAAGTAACCATGATACAAATGCGACAAGTTAATATTTAACAACTTGTGGTGTTCTATTAAGACAAATGAGAGAATGCTATTTGGTGAAACCTTTCTAATTGTCTGGTCTTGCATAATTGAAGGAACAGCTATTCTCAGCTATTTCTGTTCTGGTGCTGTTTTACATTATTATAAAGGGGAACAGAACTATTGAAATTGCTCCAAAGATATACAACAAATAGCTTTGCCAACAAACCTTTGCCACTGTATATGTCCTATATCCAGCTTACTTAACCCTTTTAGGTATAAATGGATATAAGGTTATATCCAGATTGACTGTATCCAGTCTATCTGAGGCCCTGCTTCTTTGTACATATGTGGAACACAGGCACACAGCTTAAGTTATGATACTGTGATCATTATCTTGTCTCTTTTGACCCACCCAGCAGATGCTCTTGGTTGACTCAATGTTGGAAACCAAAGTGGGAATATGATCCTGAAAGTGTCTACTCTGAAGAAAGCTTCAGTTCTCTGGGACTTATTTTCTATATATGTCTATGCAGCTGTAAGCTCCCAGTAAGGGTTCATAGAATTACAGTTAAACTAAGTGAAGAGGTGTAAGACCTTGAGAGAGCAGGAATTAGAAGATAAACAAGGCAGCTGAGGAACAGAAATGCTTCTGAAAGAGGATCTCCCACTGCAGCAAGTTAAGTACAACGTTGTGTGAACATACTTAGAATAAAAGGATTCACATTCAACCAGTGGTGGGTTGCTCCTGGTTCGGGCTGGTTTGGGCGAGCCGGTAGTGGTGGTGATGTGACATCACCGAACTGGTTCTCTTTGACTGGGAGCTGGGCCCTCCTGCCTGCCCCCACGTTATACCTACCTTTATTTCTTCTTTGTTAGCCCAGCTGATAGGTGCGGCAGAGTGGATTGCCGCACCTCAGCTGGGCAGGAACCTAATGCGCTTGTGTGGAGCGATTGCATGCAAAGCTTGTGCACAAAGAGAACCGCTGGTAACACCGGTTGGAACCCACCACTGCATTCAACCTAAGGTTTGCAGGCATCTGTGGTACAACAACAAGGCAAAAACCAAGAGCTTTTTACACCTTGACCAAGTATTAATGTTTCCTTTTGCTGTATGTGTTAGAGCAGACGTTTGCTATACAACTGGTGGAATTTCTAAATAAACATTTAAAGGTGGTTTTTTTTTTTTTTTTTACTTTTAAAAGAAATATAGTGCACAATATTTTAAACTAGAGTGTTTAGATAAAGTACACTGCTTCCCCAAACTGGTAGTTGAAGAGCATTTGGACATAGGATAAAAGATGAGAAGAAAGAAATGGACTGAACTATAGAATCCAAATACAGATAGTCCTCAACTTATCCCTATTCATTTAATGACCATTTCAAGCAATGATGGTGCTGAAAAAAGTGACTTATCACTAATCTTCACAACCGTTTCTGCACTTGACAACCAATGTGTATTTATGAAGGTTGCAACATCCTGGAGTCATAATCATAATCAACCTTCCAAAGCTGGCTTCCGACAAGTAAAGTCAATAGGGGAAGCCAGATTCACTTAACAACCATATTTCTCACTTAACAAAAATTGTCATTTTACTCATGGTAAAATTGGATGTGACTCATTTAACAATTGCCTCACTTAGTGACAGAGGTTCCAGTCCCAATTGTGGTCATAAATCAAGGATTACCTGTAAAGCAAATAAAACAAGGAAATTTAATACATATTAATATGTATATACAAAACTTGACAGCCAAAAAAGTCTCCTGAACCACAAGATAGGCAGAAAACAAATTTTATAAATCAAATAAATAGAAATAAAAGAATATATGAAAAATCTAGAAACTTTACCCTTCTATGCCAAACCTATACCAACACAAAAAGAAGCCATAAAATACCTATTATGGAGAGAACAATTATTTTGCATTTATATAGTTTGGCACATGTCTGAAGCCTACCATCCTATGATCATATCAACCTCAAAGTAAAAGGGAAAACATGAACATTTACCTTTAAATTAGATCCATTTGCATGCGATCTGCATTTTTGTGCATTCTTTGAACTGTAAATTGTATCACAGCATTCAGTGATATGCATAATAAAGAGCTAAATTTATTCCAACCTGCCTATTACTCTAGAATCTGAACTTAAGGTCAGTTCAATTAAAATTACAGGTCAAACAAGCTCCCTGCAAGTGCCTGAAAAAATGCAATGCGCATAGTCGACACACGGCTGAGTCAGAACTAATGCACACTGACCTTATGATATGACTCAAAAGACATGCTCCATTCAATTATGTCACATCAATGCAAGGGTAGGCAAAGCAAATGATTTAGGTCAGAGGGTAACATTTCAAAGTTTGAGATGGATGCCCTTAGAAAGCTGTTATGCAAGGGGGTGTGCCAATAATAATGTGATTGTCACACTGAGAATAGCGAGTCACCAACAATCTATTCACCAGCAGACCAGCTAGTATGTTCACTTTATGTCATCCACATTATCGCCAGAATACTGTCAGTATTTCTAGATTGCCTTCACCTTATTTTCTAAGCAAGTAGGGATATTTTCAAACAAAGGATTGGATCAGTCACCCTGTTTTTATTATCTAAATATAAAATGGGTTCTATATCAGGCCTAGAGACATTCTTCTAAATAAAGATCATGAATCATGCCAGCTTCCCGTGTATAGTTACTGTAATCAAAATTGTGAGATCAAAGTAATCTCACAAAAACCCAACTCAGAATCAGTTGGCACCAACACTGACCACTTACGAAGTGTTGTTGTTTAACAAACAGAAATAGCATGAAATGAAATCTGCAAGTGTTAATTATTGCTTAATTTGGAGTTTGAATGAAATGGGTTAGGATTGAAAACAAGTTATTGTCTATCCAAAAGGTTTAATTTATACATATCTGGATCGGTAATACTTTAAAGCCACTTTTCCTTCCACTGCATTTTTTTCAACAGATTTTCACTTCCATGTTTATCACAATAAATCTTATACACACACACATACACAAATTTTTTAAAACTTTTAATCTTAAATTATTCAGTTTTTGTTTTAAATGGATTGATTGATTGATTGATTGATTGATTGACTGATTGATTGATTGAACCACCCAGAGCCCTCTGTGATGGAGATGGGTGGTTAAGAAGTTTGATATGTAAATAAATTTTACTTTTCCACTTTTCCACTGATGAAACATTTGATAGCAGATGGCCATGAAGCCTATTTTCAGATTGTTGAAACTATGGAAATCATCAGCATTATCAGTGGGATTTAGCTTCCTTGTCAAAAATTTGCCACACAAAGAGAAATCCAACATTAAAAATGGAGGCCTTCGAATCCTCGAGGACACAATAGAAGAATGGGATGAAAAACCAACTGATCTTTCAGATGACTGTTGAGTGGTGGTGAAACTGATGAAAACCAAGAAAAGCCAAAGAAAGATCCATAACTGTTTCCTAATAGCTGCCAACTGTGCATCAATTTTGAACATATATTGACTGGCAGAGTATGAAAGCAGAAAACCGGATACTATCTTAACTGCCTCAGAACATTTGTGATTGGTACTTTTTCTCCCTCAGAGATGCAGTAACAGCAGGCAGAACATGAAATGGCGCTTGAATCCAAGAAGTGATTGCTGAGTACCCAGCTCTGACAGAGCTCTCACACACAAGGAAAAGAAGACATAAGAGCAGAGACTCGCAAAACTGAGGAGTGTTCAGGTTCATCTATTTTCAATTATTGCACATTGAATTGCTTGACATACCTTCTTGATTTTATTATCTTACCTCAGACAGAAAAACAGACACATTAAGGAACAAATCCACAGGAGCTTTTGTAGCAATAAGGGAAAGCACACTATGAACAGTAATGATGATCATCAAGATACGGAGAAGAATAGTTAGGGAAAAGAAAGCCCTCTAATTTTTGCCACA
This sequence comes from Pantherophis guttatus, assembly GCF_059756535.1. Lineage (NCBI taxonomy): Eukaryota > Metazoa > Chordata > Lepidosauria > Squamata > Colubridae > Pantherophis > Pantherophis guttatus. The sequence continues at coordinate 123,951,539 of NC_142063.1, read as the reverse complement.
AGTCAAATCACTCCAACAGAGGATATTATGGGAAAAACAAAATGTCATTAAGATTGGGCAGAGAGCGCAGCCACCTCAAGCAGCAAGTGATATTGAGGGACAATCTGTGGTAGTCCCTTGACCCAGACATAAGTGTAAGATATGATGCTTTCATCAAAATGGAGAAAGCAGTACTGTGTCATTGCCATACAAGATCCGCCCATGTTTTACATGTGTGTAATGCCACAACACATGTACAAAACGGGTGGAGCACAATCAATGCTTTTGTCATTTATATAAGCGCACATCCTTGCCTACTCTTCAGAATCTTCTGCCATGACAAATACCTTGTTGGAGGATAAAGGTCTGTTTTTTATGTCTGGTAGTCTTTTTTGTCTCAGTATCATCAGCAAAAAATAAGATGCCCTTAGCAGCAAAATATATTTGGACTGATCCTGGTATTTTACCCTGATTCAATCATTCCACTGTGAAAAACTACCCCAAAAGTAATGCTTCTTTAAACATACTTTTGGTTTGCCTATTCCCTTTCTTGCATCCTATTACATTTCTTACTTTTTTTCATATAGCTCAGATCCCAAACTGATAAAAAATATAAGATTTTTAAATCTCAGCTAGTCAACAATGAATTCTCATAAGAATAACATGGAAAGCTTAAAAATCATAGCAACAATGGTGCCGAAGCATTGTATAGGCTTAATCAAAAATCAAAATTATAACATGATTATAACATGAAAGATTGGCCAATTCAGAAAATAATAGGAAAAGGAGAATGGCCTAGAAAGGTGAGTTGCATCTTAAAGTTCACATGATTTTTGTATTTCCCTGTGAAAGAAATATTAATGGAATTTTGACACATTAACCAGGTCATGCTGAGGTGAGAAAAGCTGCACTTGTTTTTTTTTCAGTAACAGTTTAAAGAATAGAAATGTTGTATCATTTCAACTATCAACTATGCGCTACAGACAAAAAAGCTGAAATCATCAATTTCAAAAAGGCTGTATCATCAATTTCATATCAACTATGCGCTATAGACAAAAAGGCTGAAAGACAAACAAAATACAGAATTTTAGTTTTTTCTCCACGATCAAAGAGAATTACATGGATGGTTAACTTCATGTTCTTTCTGGAAACCATGGAACAACTATGGAGGGCAAGGGGACAGAAATAGGACAGTAAAATGGTGTCATAGATGAACTACAGTAGTTCATTGTAAAAAGAAGAATTCAAGGTCCCAATTCAAGCTGGGGTTGCACAAGAACAAATCAGCATGAAATCCAGACTTGATGTGTGGAAAGGAGCTAATTTATTTATTCCCAAAAGCAAAGAAGTTTGGTTCTGGGGATAGCTACAGAGAAAATGAGTACAGAGAGGTTGTTTTATAGGGGGACTGGTTCTTAGTATGGGATTGAGGGTCATGGGTGTGTACGTGCTGGTTCTAGTGTGTGACTTTGTCAAAAGATCAAACTCAATTGTCCTTCTTTGTGTCTGTCACCTTGCCTTTGTTTGTGTAGATGGGGTCTGGGCAACCTATATGTGGGTTTGGGGAAGTGTGGATAAACAGGTTCTTTGTCTGGTCAATTACTCTTGCCTAGGTTTTCTCTTGTCTGGTCAATTACTCTTCCCTATACTTTTCGGAGTATAAGACATACTTCCCCCACCAAAAGGGTGGAAATGTTGGTGCTTCTTATACACTGAATACAGCCATTTTTGGCCTCCCAAAGCCCCGCCCTGTGTGTCCCATTTTTGCGAAAAATGGGACCATTTTCCACAAAAACAGGGCATGCAGAGGCTTGGGGGGGGGGCTGCAGAGTGCTCCTGTGGGCTGGGGAGGGCAAAAATGCCCCCATTTTTTGCAAAAAATGGGCCAAAAATAGGCCAGTTTTTTGCAAAACCCGGGCGTGCAGAGGGTTTGGGAGGCCTGCAGAGTGCTCCGGGGGGGGGGGGGGAGGGCTGGGGAGGGCAAAAACTTTTTTTCTCCCTTACTTACCTCTTTGAAATCTTGTTGCATCTTATACACCAGTGCGTCTTATAGTCTGAAAAATATGGTAATTCTTTTTCTTTAATTCCTTTTTTACTGCTTCAGCTGTTGAGGGAGTTACAAAGTTTTGGTTCTTGTTCTTTTGGCAGCCTGAACCATTGTTAATTGATGCTGTTGTATGCGTCTTTGATGTTGTCTCTCCATCTTTTTATGGGTCTGCCTTGTGGGGTTTTTTTAACCTTCTCTTTTTATATATGTCTTGGACAATATGGAATCTCATGATATCCTCTCCAGGTGAGTCCAGATAATTGGCTGTACTATTTTATCAGTTGATTGAGCAATCTTCACTTTATTAAAAAGTATCTATCTGGGTGCAACATAGTTTATACTCTTGGTCAATTATTTGAGACAGGAGAATCCCCTATGTTTATTACTGATTATTTAAATTCCTCCCACATCAATCTTCACAGATTCCCCTAATAACCTTCACAGTGGAATCTGTGGAAAGAGGGGACTCAAAACCAGGAGTGGATTCCTCTTACCTTCGCTACTGGTTTCGAATCGGGAGCTCACTCAAGGCGCTTCTGAGCGTGCACAGAGTGTCCGTGATGACGTCCGGGTGGGTGGGCAGAGCCTCCCACTGCCACCGCTACCGGTTTGCCCAAACCGGTGCAAACCGGGAGCAACCCACCACTGCTCGAAACAGAAAAGAGGATATGTCACAATGCAAGATCCCCCTTTGTAAGTGTGTTAGCATTACATGCCTTTACAAAAAAAAAAGGGGGGGGGTCAGAATTGACATTGTGACATTACATCCGCTTTCTTGCCTGGTATAAGCTATCTCCTGCAGTTGCTGCTGTTTCTCTACCTCTGCAGTATAAAACTCCCCAAATCTTTCCTGGGTTGTTGAAAAATACCTGGAAAATACCTCAGCTGTTCTAGAAATTTATCTGCATTGTCTAAACATGCCCTACTGCCAGGACCATTTTTTCAAGGCAGCATAGAGCTTCTACAATCAACTTTTTCTTACCCTCCTCATTGTGACTTCAGAGCACTGAGTTGGTTTTCCTGCTGTGGTTCAAAAGTGATCACCCCCCCCCCCTCCCGTTAAGTGCCTTGAGTATTTTTGTCCAGTTTGGCTGAAGGGCTTTATTTCAGTACAAGCTTGCTTCTACCGTTCACTGACTGCTTTGCAGATGAAGGAAGGCTTCCTCAACTGAGGAAATAATCATACTAATCTAAAAACTTCTAAGAATGTGTCTTTACCATTAGTATTAAAATAGCACACTGGCTAAGAGTTTTGCCCTATACATAAGAGACTGCTGATTCAAAGCCAAGCAGAAATATTTCTTGGCTGTAGTTTTTTTAATTACTAATTTTTCCCTTTCATTTAGCTAGCTGATAGGTTTTTTTTTTAAAAAAAAGAAAATATGTGCAGAATTCCATCATTTCATTTTCTAGTCACTTAAAGAAATAAATTCTTTTTCCTCATGGAACCGGATAAACAATGAAATGTTAGCACTTTTTTTTTTTTTTAAAGAAAGCCTCAGCTAGCTAGGAAAAGCTTAACTTGACGAAGGAAAGAAAATAGGTTTTTTAAAAAATATAATGCTTCTGCACTACATTTTAAGCCAACAATCTCGTAAATATTAGTTAAAAAACCTCTTAGCTTTTTTGAATTTTTAGCAATAGTAAAAAAGAAAAATATATATAAATGTAAAATGGCTGGCAAGAAATGATTTTTTGTTCAGCTGGTTGTTATGTGTGTGTGTGTGTGTGTGTGTGTGTGTGTGTGTGTGTGTGTATGTATTATATATATATAATGTTTTCTCAGGTTTTCGCAGGTGTTTGTATGTAGGTCTTTGGTTATTCGGGTCTTCTCCCATGTAAAATTGGAAGTGTCTTGGCGACGTTTCGACGAAGTCTCATTCGTCATCTTCAGGCTGGTGTTCTCGGCTTCGTGCTTCCAGGAGCAATATATACACGAATATATATATATATATATATATATATATATATATATATATATATATATATATATATATATATACACACATATATATATATACGAACACACACACATACACACACACACATTTGTGATGACCCAGGGCACGGCACAGAGATAACACACACAATTGGCAGTTCAAACTGCCCCTTTATTGCTCCAAATTACCCCAAATGCTCCCACGTTTCTGACAAGAGCAGAGTGATAACAAACCCACACACAAACCTCAAGCAGCCTTTGGCTGCAATTAGTCCAGTCCAGCACTATCTGCACCAAGGCTGCATGGCAATAAATCCCAAATGTATTTGGCAAAACAAAAGCAAATCAAGGAGTTCAGGGAGCAAAAGATCCAGGTAATTAGACCAGAACGCCAAAAGGAATGCAAGGACTCTTGGCAAGGTCAAACGTCAGCACGCAACACTTCAGGAACTTAGCATTTGTTCCCAACAAATGCCCCTCCCCACAGCATCTCCTTAAGCCTCATTCCCCCGGTGTGCCAGGTGAAGATGGGTGGGGCACTTTCCTCACTAGTAGCTTGATCCGTCTGCGCTGAACTCGCCTTCTCTGCACTCTCTGAACTCTTGCATCAGGGGGTGATTCTTGCTCCTTGTCTGAGCTCTGTCTCTCATGTTCATCCTGCCTCTGTTCCTCCCTGCCTGCAGGCCTTACTAATTCCAAAAAGCCTTGCCTGAACTGACTCTGCCCTTCCCCAGTTTCCTCCAAGGCCAGCGGAGCTGCCCTCTCAATCGCTGTCAGTTCTTGTTCCAGCTCATCTTTCCCCACAGATTCAGACTCTGATGGGGGCATGACAATATTTATATATTAATACTTTAACTCTGTATCTATATATCTAATCTATGTGTGAGTGTCTATACATAATACGTATTACGTGTTATAGTATTTATGTATAAATGTCTGCCTATCTATTAATCTACCTCAGTCCAAATATATCCACTGAGGACACTTCCTTTTATTTGTTTGTTTATTGCCCATTTTAATTATTGCTATAAATAATTCAACATTTCTCCTATTTGAAACACAGCATCAGTTTTGTGAGTGGATTGGGCTGGGAGTAAGTGATGGGCCCAAAATCACCCAGTCAGCTTTCATGGCTGAGGCAGAATTAGAATTCAGTTTTCCAATTGCTAGTATGATGCCTTCATCATTAGACCAAACAGACTGTCACTGGATTTCAAACTTCAAATTCAAACTTCATTGAAGGTTATGGACTCTATCATGGTCCAATGCTAGTTAATCAATAGATATTTCCCAGCTTTCACTCTAGGCTAGGATAGAATGACTGGCCCAAAGTCTCCCAGTTTGGTTCAATCTTCAAGGAAGGACTAGAACCTGAAACACCCCCCCCCCATTCTACAGTAGTCTAGCACCTGAACTGTTACACCACATTGCTGCTCCTCCCACTCTCTCTCACTAAATACATATGTGCGCATGCACACATACATACACACACACACACACACACACACACACACACACACACACACACACACAGACTTGCCTACAGGAAGGAAAGTGAATGGCCATTGGTTTCGCAATATAGAAAGATGAGTGGGACTAGCAGCAGGGGAATTGCCCAATAGGGGGACACCATAAAGCAGAGTCTGAATACCTTGGAAAATGTGGCAAAAACCTGTCTGTCTGTCTGTCATCTCATTATTTACATGATTTAGAACTAAGCTGCCATGAGTCCAGGACAGAAACAAACAGCACCATAGCAGCCTAAACTGATTTTCCCTTATGTTGTTCTCAGCCATTCCCGAAGTGACTTTAATCTAGTCCAGACTGTAGCAGCTTGGTAAGGGCATTGAGTTGATGTTTAGTTCAGGTTCCACAGCCCCATACTTGTTATTTCTCTGTTTCTTGCCCTTCCCATCTTTTCAAAGAAATTTCAATGTGTGTTTGGGTCAAATTTCAATGTGTGATTTGGTCAAAAATGCCTGCCTTTTCCTTTGCCTTGTGGTCTCCACAATCCAGAACCCACTGGAAGTTGCTGTCCAGTTGTAAAAATTAATGTAAGAGAGGAGAAAAGTATTATTAGTATGGAGAGTAGGGACGAACATAATGAAAATACATTAAAAACATGCCTGCTTTAATAAACGGATGCAAAGGAAATGCAGAAAGATTCACTGAAGAAAAATGCAACTGCTTTAAAATAGAGTCGGACTCACCCTCCTGTACGTTTTGAAACCTAGTCCTGATCCTCTCCTGGAGAATTTTCAAAGCACGGTCAACCTTAACAAAGAATATCATATTAATTATGTTGAAGTCATTGAAATGCACTTAACTGTATTATCATTACATTTGAAATCAAATTTCATCAACTTTTTCCTGCTGCTTTTCGTTGTTGTTCTGGTTCTGTCACTTTCTTTCTGTCTGGCCAGTGGCATGCTACTCAAAGGTCACATTCAGCCTTCTGCCTCAAGAAAGCTGTCAATTTTTTGCCCTAAAGTAAGAATAGGGATTTGATGCTACAAATCCAACTACAGCAGAAGGCTGCTTTCAAATCTATTTTAATGCAAGGGCATTGCAAAGGGTCAACTTCCTCATTGGTAAGAGTAGCTAATAATATGGCTGAAGGCTGAACTTGGGTTATTCCGCTGCATGTGTGACAAAGATATGAAAATAACACTACACCCCCCCTTACAAACACTTAAAATTAATGCAGAAGCTGAGCCAGAGCCTGCATTTGTCCTCATCATTCTTCTTCAAAGTAGTAAGCTGTCTGATTAGAGATTTCATGCACAGACAGAGCTGCAAATTAGGTTCTGTAGTGAAGAGAGAGAGAGAGAGAGGGAAAAAAACCCAAACAAAGAAACACAGCATTCTGGCAGAAGTACCACAGTGAAAGGATAAGAAAATATATTCACACCAGGCAGTGGATTATGACAAAACACAACAGAAGATGTTCCACTAATAGGAATGGGAGTTTGATAGAAATTGTTTTTTTTCTGGAGAATGGTGTACTTTACAGAGTCAGCCTATTGCCCCCAACAATTTGGGTCCTCATTTTACCGACCTGGGAAGGATGGAAGGCTGAGTCAACCTTGAGTCTGGTGAGACTTGAATTGCCAAATTGCAGGCAGATGGCAGTCAGCAGAAATAGCTTGCAGTACTACACTCTAACCACTGCACCACCGTGATTCATGAAAGCAAACAAACATGAAAGAAAGCAAATTGCAGAGACTTGTCCAGGCAGTTGCAAAGAGTCAGAATTGACTTGAAGGCGCACACACATAAAAGAGATCCTATGAATTATGTATCCCAAAGAAGTCCTCATGTCATTACCATGTTTTCCCGAAAATAAGACCCTGTCTTATATATATATATATTTAACCCTGAACTAAGCACTTGGCCTTATTGCCATGTGCTCAAAAGCCCGATTGGGCTAATTATCAGGGATGTCTTATTTTGGGGAAAACAAGGTATATGTAGAATTGTAACCTTTTGGGTTTTTTGCAAGTGAATAAATAACTGCATCTTTTACATATCCCAACTATAAACTGATTATCCCACTGTTGGGGTACAAATAATAATCTGACAATCTTCATTTTCCCCTTGTCTTATTTTTTTTAAAAAAAGTTTGGGTAAAATGTTCTATTTTTCCTTTGTCAGAAAATTCCAATGGTTATTTTTAATTTGCATTCAGTTAAATCCAATTCAACCCCTATATCCAGACCAGAACAAGTACATGCACCATTTTAATTCAGCTAGCAAAAAGTATAATTTGATGTTTATTTATAAAACATCACCAAACATCAAAAACAGTTAACTGGCAAAAATGGGTCAAAAGGCTCACAAGAGCAGGGAGAGAAACATGAAAAACAGACAAGAGAGATAAAAAAGCAGAGAACTTAATATCAACTATCTATGTTATCTATGTCCCAAAGGTGCTTTTTTCAAAAGGAAACTGGATTTTCTTTGTTTTACTTTTCTTTGAAAACATTTTGTTTCTCATCCAAGAAGCTTCTACATTTTTGGTTCAGTTTAACACTCTGGGCAGCAAACAGCAGTCAATTGGCAGTCAACATTTAAAATAAAACAATTAAACCACAATTAATGCAAACATATCATGGGCTGTAAGCAGTGGTGAAATCCAAATTTTTTTACTACCGGTTCTGTGGGCGTGGCGTGGTGGGCATGGTGTGGCTTGGTGGGCATGGCAGGGAAAGGATACTGCAAAATCTCCATTCCCACCCCACTCCAGGGGAAGGATACTGCAAAATCTCCTTTCCCACCCCACTCCTGGGAGAAGGATATTGTAAAATCTCAATTCCCATCCCAGTCTGGGACCAGCTAGAGGTGGCATTTGCTGGTTCTCCGAACTACTTAAACTTTCTGCTACCGGTTCTCCAGAACCTGTCAGAACCTGCTGGATTTCACCCCTGGCTGTAAGTGACAATCTGATTCCCAAGCCTGAGAAAACAGCCATGTCTCCAGGGATCTATGAAAAACCATAGACAATCTGATCTCCAGGAGGGGATGATGTTCTACAGAAGTGGTTCTCAACCTTCCTAATGCCGCGACCCTTTAATACAGTTCCTCATGTTGTGGTGACCCCAACCATAAAATTATTACTAAGACCATTGAAAATATGTGTTTTCCGATGGTCTTAGGCGACCCCTGTGAAAGGGTCGTTCGACCCCCAAAGGGGTCCCGACCCACAGGTTGAGAACCACTGTTCTACAGGATGAAGATGTTCTACAGAACAGGTGCAAATTACAACACAGTAGAAGGTGCTGAACGCATGGAAAATAATCCAACTAAATATTAGTTTAGTTCAATCTAATCCAATTTTATTTGTATATGGGCTTCAGCTATTTCTTTGGCTTGTCTTGCCTAGATCTCATCTTTAGAGTTAGGGCAGGGGTCAGCAACCTGTGGCTCTGGAGCCTCATGTGGCTTTTTCACCTCTCTGCTGTGGTTCCCTGTCACTCAAAATATATGTCACAACCGCCAATGTATGACACCCACCAGCACGTGATTTATTGAGCTTTTCAACCCCTGATAGGCCAACCATGGATAAATCCAAGAAAAGAAAAGTTTCAGAAGAAAACAGAACGTTTAATTCAACTATATATGCTAGTTTTATGGCCATTCAAGAAATAGTCAGGCACGGGGAGTGTTTTGTGGCTCCCGGTGTTTTCTTTTCTGTGGGAAACAGGTCCAAATGGCTCTTTGAGTGTTTAAGGTTGCAGATCCCTGGGTTAGGGTTAGGGTTGAATGCAGCTGTGCCATTCAAACTTGGTAGAAAGCAGGGGAAGCAATCCACTTATATAACAATGATGTTACTGCTATGTACCAGAAATGCAGAACCCTTCTGTGAATGGAAATATTGGATCGAGTTTATAACCTGTAGAATACAGCCTTCAATCCTGAATTAAAGTTTGATGGATTTGTAGTGTCCCAAGCATATGCAACATATCTAAGATTCCTGGGCATCACAGTGATTTGCCAGTACTGTTACAAAGTGGACTGATTAAAAGAGAGGGGGAAAAAAGATGGATGCCATTCATGAGTATCTTATGAACAGTACTATTTAATTCTTTGCCAGAAATAAAAGACATTTGATCCATTTGTGGTATTTGACCAAAAAAAAAAAAAGCAAATAGAAAAAAAATAGCTCTAAACCCAATGTACCCAAAATATAGGTTTGTCAGTAGATGATTGTTATTATAATAATTATATAGGTTACTACAACGTCTGCACATTGGCATTTGTTATTTACACAGTAAGTCTGAGAATACAAATAATAAAGTTGGAATGTAGGAAGAAATAAATTAATAAAGCATAAAACCTCAATCTTAGTCCATAGACATTGTTAATAATTAAAACACAATACAGTGGAATGCATGCTTAGTAAGAGCATTAGAAATTAAATTAGTTATTTAATTGCAATTTTCCCTGCTCATAATATCTGTATGGCACAGGGAGAAGGGATTTCCCTTTGCTCATTGTTCATTCATTCTTCATGAGCAATAAACGCTTTAGAATTTCTGGCCCCAGTTTATCTGTTTGACTGCCTAAATGCCCATTGCTGAAGTCTGTAGGGGGAGTTGAAGCACAATTATTTATATAAGTTGCAGACATACAATGTAGAATACATTTTAGTGGAGTCTTGCCCAACCTGGGCTTCTCCTGAGATTTTGGATCTTGAAACTCCTAAATCCCATACTGGTTATGGGAGTTGAAGTCCAGAATATTTGGAAGATGGTTTAAGGAAGTCTGGTTCACTGAGCTTCCTTAGGTCAACTCAGAATTATATCACATCAATACAGTATAAGCTTTTCAGTTGATTAGGAATCATGCTCTTCTTAACCTAGATTAGGAATCCCATTGTTCTCTAGAAATGAATGAGAAGGAGTCCTCAATTTACAACTGTTTATTTAATGATGGTTCAAAGTTACAATAGCCTCAGAAAAAGTGTCTTACAACCCATCCTCAAAGGTAGAACCAAACGTCTACCCATCTTGCATTTTCAATGGTTGTAATATCTTGTGGTCATCTGATTGTGAATTGTGACCTTCCCAGTCAGCTTTCCAACAGCAATGTCAATTGGGGAAGCTAAATTTGCTTAGTGGTCATGTGATTTGCTTAATGACCATGATAGAAATGACCATAAAAGTCAAGACTGGTCCCATGATAACTCACTTAACAATCACTTAAGTAGGACTAAATAAGTGGACAAAACTGCCAAATCCAGTCTAAACATCTGGTTGATTGTGTGACGGACCATAATGCCTTTGAATCCAACAAATATACAAAGAAGATCCAAAAACAATTAAAATAGAAATAGCCCAAAAAGTATTGGAGAAAAAAATGTTCAGCTTGGAATGGTATGGAATGCAGAATATCTTAGATGACCTCAATAAAGAATCAATTGCATGACCGAGCTAAAGTTAGCTGACCATTATTTTGAAATTACATGATAGTGACAATTAATTTATTGACAAGACCCTGCATTTTATATACTACTTGGAAGTGGTATATTAAAAAGTAAATGTCAGCATTTACTAAAATGATCCACAAACTGGATTGAAATAAGATTCAGCAAAAGTTAATAAATAGTTTGTGACATATATTAATGCATAGTTTTAGTAACAAAGAATGTAAGCAGCAACAAAAAAGAGAGAATATTTTGCAGTTAATGGAGAGGAAGTTTTGCTAAAATAATTGTGAGCATGGGGCAGCTTGATCTCAACATTTTAAACATTTCATTACATTTAGGGTAGAAGTAGATATTCAGCAAAAAATATTGGAATTATTTTAAGACCTTTATGACTAGTATAGATGTTATAGAATGTCTCTTTAATGAATTATTTAAATCAGAGTGAGTGCACATTATGTCATTATTATTGAAAATGTAGACCAGTTTAATGCAGTGATTAAGTTGAAGCGATGCGGTGGCTCAATGGCTAAGACACTGAGCTTGTCGATCGAATCCCTAGTGCCGCGTAATGGGGTGGGCTCCCGTTACTTGTCCCAGCTTCTGCCAACCTAGCAGTTCAAAAGCATGTAAAAAATGCAAGTAGAAAAATAGGGACCACCTTTGGTGGGAAGATAACAGTGTTCTGTGTGCCTTTGTCTTTTAGTCATGCTGGCCACATGACCACGGAGACGTCTTCGGACAGTACTGGCTTTTCAGCTTTGAAACGGAGATGAGCACTGCCCCCTAGAGTTTGGAATGACTAGCACATATTTGTGAGGGGAACCTTTACCTTTACCTAAGGTGCGATGCTAGGAACCAGGAGTTTTAATTTAACCTTATAGAACATATGGCATAAAGACAGATGGATATCCTTGAGCCAGCCATTCTCTCCCAGTCCTAGGAAGGAGGGAAGGGTAAAAACCACTTCAAGAAAGAAAACCTTTCCCAGAAAACATGTAGAGACTAGTCCAGGCAGATGTCAGGAATAAAAAATAATAACTGATTTGAAGGTGTGTATACACACACACACACACAATCAGTAACATGATAAAGGATTTTTCCAAAATGCCTTTGACAAAATGAAATTTGTGCAAATACTTTTGAGATTCTTCTGTCTTTATATATGAGCATGTGTTTGTTTTCAAGTAGAACCTAATTCAACAAAACGGCAACAACTTATTTTAAATAATTTTCCTTCAATATAATTCATGCCTCCCTGATTCCTATTCTACTCAATATATGGCCTGAATTTTTTTCACCTTTGTGATGAAGATTGCGTAATCTGTGAACTGTCTCAAGATTAAAATTTTATAGGCAAAGACTCAGCTATGTAATCTTCAAAAGTATAAATCCTATTATGTATCCATGTGTGTGTGTACACATATATGCATATACCTATATACATAGATATATCTATGTGTGTATGTGTATGTATATATATATATATATATATATATATATATATATATATATATATATATATATATATATATATATATATATATATATATATATATATACACACAACACACACACACATTTGCAGCCTGCATCTGAGAATAAACAGAAGTGGAGACCCAAGAGAGAGCTAAAACAGACTCTGCCATTTTAATCTGTATTGCCACACGCTGTGCAATTAACTAATTGAGTCTTTGATTTTATATGGAGTGAAAGGAACTGCAGGGAGACTTTTGTGGCTGCCTTAATGAGGCGCAGTTAATCTTGCCTTTTAATGGAGCTTAATTTAGAGTACAAATGAGTGCACAAAGGTACTTGTAAATAGTTTTGCATTGTCAGGGAGGGAAGCATCAAATCAAATCTCCCAGGCCACAATCCACAACCCTGTACCATTCATTGTTTTATAAAAAAAGATGGAATAGGAGCAGATGACATCAAATTAGGCAGATTGGCTAATACATACCAGGCAAAAATGATACTGCCAAATGAGTTCAAATTTCAGTTCAAAGTTCAAAGTTCTCGGTGAATTTGAATCTTGGTGCAAAATCCACCAGATTGAAGCTCAATAGCAAAAAATATCTGGATACAAAAAAACCACATGCATAGGCACAGGCCTGGGAGATCTGGTTTGGGGTCAGTGTGAGTAAAACAAGGTCAGATGTTCTAGTGAAGACTCACTAGTCAGAAATCTAATATGACTGCTGAAAACTGGCTATGCAATCTGGGGCTTTGCTAAAATAATTGTATTCAGCACACAGGAGGTAATTGTTTTATTGTACTCTATATACTACTTAGATTGTACTTGAAGTATGGCTATGTTTCTAGGCATTGCCCTTTAAGAAGACCATGAAAAAACTAAAGTGCTGCAGGATGATAAATATAAGCTGAATGTAGAAACGAAGCAATGTGAGAAGTTGTTAAAGAAACTCAGCATGTTTCATTTGCAAAGGCTTTAAATTAAGGACAGAAACAATTGCAACTTACAAAATATCGTACTTGTTGTCATGTGCAAAAGTGTATTGAAACTGAGGGAGAATAAGAATTAGATGATATTAAAAGAAGAAGGATTTAGACTATGAGCAGATTTGTTCTGATAGCAAGAGCTGTTAAACCTTGGAACTGCCAGCCTTAAAAAGGTAAATGTAAAGGTTCCCCTCACACATATGTGCTAATCATTCCCGACTCTAGGGGGCGGTGCTCATCTCCGTTCCAAAGCCGAAGAGCCAGTGCTCTGTGAAGACGTCTCCATGGTCATGTGGCCGGTATGACTAAATGCCAAAAGCGCACGGAACACTGTTATCTTCCCACCAAAGATGGTCCCTATTTTTCTACTTGCATTTTTTACATGCTTTTGAACTGCTAGGTTGGCAGAAGCTGGGACAAGTAATGGGAGCTCACCTCATTACATGGCACTAGGGATTTGAACCGCTGAACTGCCAAACATTTGATCGACAAGCTCAGCATCTTAGCCCCTGTCTAAGTCACTACATCCCTGTCTAAGTTAATAATAAATAGTTATAATAAAATATGAGGTTGGTTTTTTTGGAGAGTTTTGTGAATTCTTGCAGAGAACAGGGATTTGGACCAAGTGATATATAATTTTGCCATCTCATACATCCTCTGATTCTATCAGAGGGGAACAACGATTGTTGCAGTCATGGGCCAGGACTCAGACTCTGACTCTAAAGGAGAGGCTCCAGCAGATCCTGTGTAATGTCAGCCACAGGAGAACACTATGCCATGAATCACCTATGGATGCTCAAACACAGACCAACTAGACCAAGGGTGTCAAACTCAAGGCCCGGGGGCCAGATCTGGCTTGTGGGGCCACCTTGGAAACAGCAAAGGACCAGCCTGCGGTGCCTCTGCCAGTGAAAATGGAGCTCATGAGCTCGTTTTCACTGGCAGAGCACTCAGGCTACCACAGGTGCCCTTGACATGAGTGATGTTGAGCTGGCCATGCCCACCTGGCCCCCCAAGGTCAAACACAACCCTGATCCATCCCTCAATGAAATTGAGTTTGACACTCCTGAACTAGACAGTTGGAGCAGTCAGATGAAGTAGACCATAAGACCTCCCAGCCCACTTACCCTGCAAGTAAAGAGGAAAGAAGAGATGTTTTATATGGCTTCTTGTCAAGCAAGGGATTAAATCTCTTGATTGTCTACAGCCTGATTTATGAGGCAGCCCTGACCTTTGTTGGAAACAACAACTTGATTTTTGGCTGTTACATAACAATTTATGTGGATTATGCTTGAAAAATTCTGACCTGAATCTTGTAACCTTGGAACAATTTTGGACTATTCTTCTGTACACTCCTGTAAAAAAGCTAACCTTTCATGCAAGCATCTGTAAGAGACTCTGTTTTGCTTTGCCTACCTTGATTATTGTTACCTCTTTGACCTTGTGCAAACTGTGAAATACTATAGCGACTGTGTGTGAATCCATATTTGAAACCATAAACAGGACTTACTGTCTATTACCTAGCTTTCTAGACAGTGGAATTCTTCAGAAATACACTGATGAATTTTGAGGAACCACAGCAAAGGCCATTATCCATCAGAGTATTTGTATCTTGCATTATAAATTTATGGGAGGGTGGGAGTTTACCAGTGTGAAGTATAGTAAATGTAGATTGGCTCTCCATAGTAATAAAAGCACTTGCAGTTATGATAATGCACCTCTCAATATATAGCAATTTACATGGTATGAAGAAAATAAATTATCCATGTGATGAATATATTTCACCATAGCTGTGATAAAACTGACTTTTATTCTCCCTGATTACCAAGGTTTATTATTTTCGTTCTATTTAAAAAGGGCAGCAAATCCCTCTTTTGAAGATTCAGCAAAACTAGTTTTTCTATGTATACTTTGTTTTTCTTCTGCTACAAAAGATAGCTCTCTTCCCATCTTGATTTGTTAATCACTGTCTAATAATCTCTTATCATCTGAAAACACTCAAGAGGAAATTGCTTATAATGTCCAGGAGCAGCATCAATTAGAAATGAGTTCTTTCTAAACTATATTTAAAATAGTTTAATCAAACTTCATCCTTATCTTAGAATAAGTTTGTAAATTCACTGCAAGATTTGAAATTTTTGCAAGGTACTATTGGATTGAACTCAGGAAAATCTACAAGATACCATGTTACATCTGTGGTAACATGCTAATTTGTTTTCAGGTGAAATGTAACATGCTGGTCACAGACAATTACACAAAACTGAGATTGTGTTAACATGATGACATGTTTATTATAATATAATGAAATCTCTCTCATATATATGTGCATTCTGATGTCTGAAGCAATACATATGTTGCATTGTGATATCTTATGTAATATACAGTATATATTGCAAGTTTTGTACCATGGCATCAAGATGTTTCATCATTTGCTCCTGTTACTCTCACCTCGAAGAAGTTCATAGGGGTGGTTGCTATTTTTAAAGAGCTATATTTCTAGGATCCTATCTGTTATCAACTCTCAACCCATCCAATCATCAGGGGAAAATTATATTTATATAGATAAAATATTTATCGTAATAGGTAATAATAAAAAGTCCAAAAATATTGACAATTGTAGATCGACAATTGTAGGATTTACTAGTAGATCTCTGAATTATTTCAATAGTTTAGGTAGGTTATAATAATTGTTTATAGGAGGTGTTTTGATCCACATAATGTTGTTATGAACAGATGTGGGATGATTAATTCATTCTGCCTCCAAAGCAAACAATAGCACTTAGCAATAGCACTTAGATTTATACACCGCTTCACAGTGCTTTACAGCCCTCTCTAAGCGGTTTTACAGAGTCAGCATATTGCCCCCAACAATTTGGGTCCTCATTTTACTGATCTTGGAAGGATGGAAGGCTGAGTCAACCTTGAGCCTGGTGAGATTTGAACTGCCAAATTGCAGGCAGCCGGCAGGCAGCAGAAGTAGCCTGCAGTACTGCACTCTAACCACTGTGCCACCGTAGCTCAACCTACAACCTCATAGTTATATGTGTTCCTAAGATCCAGATCATGATTTTGTTTTGGTAAGAAAGCTGGAAGACCATTTCTTGCCATTTTGCATAGGAAGCATATAGAAACTATAATGCAAGCCCTAATACAGGCATATCACAATTAAAATCAAGGAAGCAAACAAATCATCCTCCAACTTTACTAAACACCTCCTCTCAGCCACATTGAAGTCTACCTCCAAAATGTCAAACATGAGCTTCCTCTGCTATAATGTATGCATCTAGGAGAAAATGAAAGCAAGAATGTACCACTATCCCAGGATTGATACTCTCCAATACAGAAGAAATAAAATAGTGAAGATCTAGGGTAGAAATAACTGCTGTTCTTTAAGTCATGGTATTGAGCAATTGAAAGCTTTTGAGTATTATCACACACGTGCCTAGAATTTAGAGAAACTAATTTCAAGAAATCAAGGCAAAACCTGAGTGCAACCCTCTTGAGGGAAACACTCAAAAGAAAGAAGTTTCTCTACAATGAAACAGTTGTTTTCTGATACAATCCAGTAACATCTAGACATCTATACAAAGTGGAAGAAGATAGAAAACTCCATGAGGCCAGCAAAGGAAAATATGATTTGTGTGTGATGCATCAAATAGCACAATATAATGTTGTTTTTTGCACAGTGATATCACTGCATATCATTTTTTTCTTTACATAATCAATGTTTGCTGTGAATGCTGCTGCTAAACCATCAAGGACACAGCCAAAGGATAATTAAAACCTAAAATGGAATTACAGGGGATCCATATGAGAAGAAGAGCCAAGTAGTAGAATAGGTGGGGAAATGTGGCACACCAAAATGTTTGAGCAGGGTTGCATCTGACACTGAAAGGTGTTGAGTTAGGTGTACTAATTCTGGTTTATATCATGACTCATTTTCTAGTTTAGAACTGGGAACTTCTTTTTATTTGAAGTCTCAAATGATAGCTCTGAATTGTACTGAAAACAATGAGTCAATATAGGACTGTTGGCTGGATTATTATTTGCTTTAGGAAATAATAAAAAAAGTAAATAGTCAGGGTTTAGGTTTATGGTATATTGGCTAACAATGTTGCCCTTCAGATGAAAGAGCACAAACTGATTCAATTTGAGCCATTTCAAGATTCAACTGAGAGGGAGGGAGGGAGGGAGGGAGGGAGGGAGAGAGAGAGAGAGAGAGAGAGAGAGAGAGAGAGAGAGACAGAGACAGAGACAGAGACAGAGACAGAGACAGAGACAGAGACAGAGACAGAGAGAGAGAGAGAGGGAGAGGGAATATGAAACTGGAGTATGTGCACCAGAGCACTGGAACTCTGAAGAGAGAAGCTGGCCGGTGTACATTTGCGCCGGACCAGCTGCCCGGCATGCATGTGCACAATGGAACACGGAAGAGCAGTTGCCAACCGCGCGCATGCCCACAGAGCTTGCTCTGTGGGCCACTTCTGGCACATGTGCCATAGGTTTGCCATCACGGATCTATAGACTATAATGTGAAGTGTCAAAATGCTTGTAGCTATTTCATTTGAGGGGAGGGGAAGATTGGATGAATATAAAAGGAACGTGTGTGTGCGTGCGTGCGTGCGTGTGTGTACGTTCAAAAAGCTAAGGCAGCTCTTTGCTGAAGAGCCAGTTTTGAAGCATCCAAGCCCAGATGAGCTTTTTATGATCCAGGTAGATGCCAGCGATGTGGCAGTAGGGGCTATTTTACTCCAGATGAAGAAAAAGGGGAAGCTTTTTGAATATATATATATATATATATATGTATAGTTAATATTTCGGGTTTCTTCCCGTGTAATTGTGGATATATCCCTAAAAGGGTAGAAGCGACGTTTCGGCAGAATCCCATCTGCCATCATCAGGCTTATGCCAGTAGTCATTTTGCACTAACATAAGCATAAGCCTGATGATGGCAGATGGGATTCTGCCGAAACGTCGCTTCTACCCTTTTAGGGATATATCCACAATTCAGGTTTTACCTACGTAAACTTAGTTGTTCTACAGACCTAGGTTCTGTGAAATCTCATTCACCAGTTTCTGGGCCTTTTTTCTGCTGACACAGAGTTGCAGTTTGTCAGCAGAAAAAAGGCCCAGAAACTGGTGAATGAGATTTCACATTTTTTCTACTTCCTTTTCTCTGAAAAATAACCAATAACTTCCCCTTGGGGTGTAAACTTTTACTTCTGACCACTCGGTTTTTTAAGATGCCAGGAAGATTGGCACTGCTGGTTGGGCAAACATGGCCAGTCCTAGGACCCACCCATCATTAGCTGGCAGAGTGCCAGGCTGGGTAAGGCTCATTCTTGAAACTTCTAGGCAGAATGCCAGGGTTACAGCTTGCTGGTATAACTAATCTTATTAGTTAGCAGAGGCAGCCAAAGCCAGCTAGCACACTGCAATGCAATGCTATAAAGATAAGCAGGCCACAGAGAGAACAGCTGGCGCAGAGAAAACAGCTTTCTCAGCCTTACCATATCTTTATTCTTGAAGCAGTTGATGTTTCATGAATGCTTGTGTTATGTTGTATTTAGAGAGATGTAAACATATTCCAAATATAAAGAATTTAAAAGAGGTTAGCTCCAAAAATGTGTACTGGATTCTTCAGTCCTGAGCTCCTGTTCAGAATGTGGGTTGAAATCTCAGTTGGTCTGCTGGACCGATATCAAAACATCCAATTCCATCATCATAAGAGATGCCAAAATTAAAGCTTGTGCACATTAAAGAAGTGGAGAATTAAAGTGAATGCAGCCAAAGTTAATTTTGCTTTCTCAAAATAGCTCTGATAAGATGAAAATAGAGTAAGGCATGAAACTGATTGATTAGCTGCTCATCGCAACATCAGAGAGCCCATCAGACCGATCAACCCTACCTTAATGTTCTCCATATGAAGAAAATGAAGTTGCAACATATTCTATTGTCTGTAACACCCCCAGGAGAGAACCCACTCCATTGGCATCAGATCTCCAATTCACAATAGAATGAGATGATTAAGTGAAAATCTGCCTTGGATGCTTGAAATCAAACAATTTCATCAACAAGGCCTGGGGATTCTGGTTCAAAAATAAAATTATGTATTTGTAAATTTATAACTATATGCTGACAACATTCAGCTATTGCTTCTCCTTGAGATGCTAATTGCCTAAAACAATTATGTTTGTCAAATCTGAGTGGGGATAGATAGGGGGTAAGAGAAAGGTGAATTTCTTTCCATTCCAAATCAAAACCTGTTGCAAATTCCAACTTTTTCAGGAGAACAATTTGTTGAGTGATAAAGATCTGACCATTTTCTCCCCACCCTCTTGATAGCTGATCTAGCTGATCTTGATAGCTGCTCTGGGATTACTTTTAATGAAGAGTCAGCTAAAATGTAATACATAACATTATAACTAATAATCTCTTTTGCCTCTTTCATTGGTTGGGAGCCAACAACCCACCAAGCAAATAATTAGAAGTGACAACAGCACAATGGGTAATTTGTGGACGAAGTTTACTCGCCTCAAGGCAGTTTCCCATCTCTGTCACATTTGTGTTTGTTTCATGCTCAGTTGTTTACTAAATTCCCTCAAATTGGCCAAAATTGGTATTGAATTTGTGTGGTTACATTGAATTAGGGATTTGGGAGATTGCAAAGGCATGCTTAATTAAGTATTGTTAAAATACTGTGTTGGTTGCCGATAAGTTTTCTGATTGCTGATGTTATGCTGAGTATCTGTCTTTGGGATGACAAATCTCATGAGATGTTGCTTTTTTTTCTTAGGTGGTTGCTAATACAAGATGGACACGTCCCATCTCTTTTTCAAACACAGTAATATAATAACTCTTTAGGATAAAGAGTTTTCTTTATGAAAGAAAAATGCTTATTATATTATAGTTTAGGATGGCTTTCTTTTGCATAGACAATTTAGGGCATGGGTGTTCAGATCCCTATCTGATTTCCCAACCTATCTTGTAGAAATTCAGCTTCCACTAGCCATGATGACCTGGCAGATGGGACATTATGATTATGGGTTTCACCCATTCCATGTGGATTGAGGAAAAGGCCAACTTTTCTCAAAGTCAACTGGAAGACATATATGACAAGGTGGTCTCCATTATTTTAGTGAATGTTTGGGGCAGGATACCTTTATGCATAATGGGCACTTCCATTTGAGCTGGAATTGTCTACTACCTGAAATCTAGCATTATGTTCCAGATCAAGAATGGCCTAAGAGGCCAAAAAAGATAAATCATATTTCTTAAAAATTGGGTTGAATGAAATGCCATTGAAAGATTGGATTGAGGCCTCCTTTATCTTGTATGAGGAATCTGTAAAGAACAAACAACTAGTATCCAAAGCCTTCCAATTTAACCATACTACATGTCCCATGATATCTCCCAGGATTCAGTAGACTAGACTCTTTACTCAGTTCTAAAACTACAATATTTATAGACCCCTCACATCCTGGACATAAACTGTTTCAACTCCTACCCTCAAAATGACACTATAGAGCACTGCACATTTGAACATCTAGACACAAGAACAGTTTTTTTCCCTGAACACCATCACTCTGCTAAACAAATAATTCCCTCAACACTGTCAAACTAGTTATTAAGTCTGTGTTATTATTAATCTTCTCACCATTCCTATCACCCATCACCTCCCACTTAT
This sequence comes from Pantherophis guttatus, assembly GCF_059756535.1. Classification (NCBI taxonomy): domain Eukaryota; kingdom Metazoa; phylum Chordata; class Lepidosauria; order Squamata; family Colubridae; genus Pantherophis; species Pantherophis guttatus. The sequence goes on along the minus strand of NC_142063.1, from coordinate 123,930,499 downwards.
GACTGTATGACTGTAACCTTTTTGCTGGTATCCTTACAATTTATATTGACTGTTTCCTAATATGATTTGATTGCTTATTTGTTCCCTATGACTATCATTAAGTGTTGTACCTTATGATTCTTGACAAATGTATCTTTTCTTTTATGTACACTGAGACAAATTCCTTGTGTGTCCAATCACACTTGGCCAATAAAGAATTCTATTCTATTCTATTCAAAGCCTGTAATGCAGTGCAATGATCAGTGAAATGCACCGTTAGTGAAAAACAGTTGATTCTAAATTAAGGTTCTAGCTTTGACTTATTGGATCAATTCAAGAGGTGATTTTTTAAAAGGGCAGTTTGTAGAGGAGTTCTTGCATACTCATTGGTAACCTTACCAGGATTTTTCCCATGAGAAGATCTCAAAATGTCAGTAAACATCATTGAAAAATGGAATTTTGGAACAGCTGGTTGGAAGTGATAGATTGTGCTAAGATTTTTGCATAATGTTACTTTTCATGTTCGATTAGCTATCCCTGATTAGCTGTATCCCAGACTAGTATGTAAATAACTATGACTGCTTTCCATCACAAATACCCAATGCTTTATTTTATTGTTTCAAACATAGACCTAGTAGTCATGTATTTTGATTTTTGATTAAGCATGTTGATTTATTCCTACCAATTTACCTCAGCACATTTTAGTATCTCACCAAAAAGATTACAGGAAGTGTGTGCTCTGTTCTATTGTGGTATAGAGTAAAAGGAAATCTAAGTAAACATCCTCATGATCAACACTTTTTAAAGTTTCAAACATGAAGCAATATTTTCAAGATCAACACTTTGTTTTTCTTGCAAAAAAAGAAAAAAAAGAAGAGGCTTGACTATTGTTAATTTGTTATGAGATGCTTAGTGCTTTCTAGTAGTACTGGACTGGACATTTCTTTGGCATTAGATCTGATCATCCTCATTCAATACGATGGAAGAAGATTGGGCTTAAAAATATGGCCTGAACTACAAAGGGACAACAGGAAGATATATATATTCCTTTTTCAAGCCCTGATGGTGCAGGCAAACTCTGCGCACAGCCAGGAGTTCAATCCTGATGGGACTCAAGGTGGGGCTCAGCCATCCATTCTTTCAAGGTTGGTAAAATGAAAACCCAGATTGTTGGGGGCAATAAACTGACTTGGTAAACCACTTAGAGAATGCTGTAAAGCACTAGTCTAAATGCTATTGTTATTGCTATTCAAAACTCACAGCAATTTCATCCTAAGTATATCTGCTTCCCTGCCAAACTGTTCATGCGCCTCTTCCCCAAATGGATTGGTCTATTAAAATGACATGTTGTCTTCTGAGTCTAGTATGAAATCCCCCCTCCCCAAATCTCCAAGTCCAAATTATCAAAAGGTCATTGCATATTACAGAGGAAATGCAACTACAGCCTTTTCCCCCACATTAACCTGATTAAGCTAAAGAAATGACAAAGGAAAAAAAAAACCTCTCCTAATTTTGCATTACTTGATGTTTAGTTATTATGTTTTATATAAAGTTTTGGCCATCTGGGAAAACAGTCCCCCCCCCACTTCTTTAGGCAGGTGGTTTTCTGATAGTCCAATCTTCTTAGTTTCAAGGAAATTTCAAATCTTATATTATTATTGTGGCTCAGAGATTGTTAATGATCTAGAATGGCATCTGATGCTTCATAAAGAACTTCTTACAGATTCATTTTTTTTTTCCTGGCACGTCATATAAGGTAAGGAATGAAAGCCAAACATAAAGCATCCTTTTGGCTCTGATCTTGAGCTGTTTACAGATTTCAGCTATACCCCCCTCCTTCTCACTTCCTTCTCACTAGAATTCATATAGAATTATGAAAATATGAAGATTTGGATGGCCAACTAAAGACAACAATTAAATATCTATTCTTTTAAAGCCATTTAAACTGGAGACTCTCATTTCATTGCGTAGCAGTTAAATCCATAACCAGCAGAATTCTTTGGTATATTCCAAGTCCAGTACCATTCAATTCCGTTTAATGAGTTTAATTTTTCTAATGTTTTTTGAAGTGGGGAAAATCATTCTGCACAACTACAGAGGTGCAGGCTTAATTTGTCTCTGGAATGCCTGGGGCCACATTCTAAGGAATAGTTGGACTTGTCACAGAGATGACTGTGGGGAGAAACTAGGCAGAGGTGGTTTCAACAATCAGTGCACACACCAGATTTACGACTGGTACACAAAGAAAACATTAGGAAGAAATTTAGAATAGTTCTACTCTAACTCCCTGGCATATAAGAAGGAGGAAAGAGGAAAAATCCAGCCAGGCTTTCAAGATTGTTATTAGACCCTTTCTCAAGTAGAAGTCCAGTCAAACTTTTAGAGTCCATTTCAGTGGTGAAATTCAATTTTTTTTACTACCGGTTCTGTAGTGGGCGTGGTGTGGCTTGGTGAGCATGGCAGGGGAAGGATACTGCAAAATCCCGACTCCTGGGGAAAGGATATTGCAAAATCTCCATTCCCACCCCAATCTGGGACCATCCAGAGATGGTATTTGCTGGTTCTCCAAACTACTCAAAATTTCTGCTACCATTTCTCCAGAACCTGTCAGAACCTGCTGGATTTCACCCCTGGTCTATTTCCTGGTCAGACCAACTTCAGATTGGCCTGACAGATTAGGACCCTGTTAAAAGGATTTAATGTAATATTAACAAATACCAATATGTAAACAGGAAAACAGCTGATAAAATTATTTAGTAATTTTCTCTTTCCTATTAGCTTTTCACAGGCTCTGGAGCAGCACATCCAAGACTTTGTATGGAACATACGTGTTCCTTGGGGCATCAGGTTATTCAATGTCAGTTCTGGTGCAATCAATGAGAACCAGTCAAAATATTCAAATACATTGAGTATTAAATTGTTTCCAGTAATGGATCATTTCACTGAGTGGAGTTCAGAAAAGGAAAATCTCTCATACCTGTAGTAAATTTTTTTGATCTTTCAAATTGAAAAGTATTAGAAATGAAGAAAGGGAAATAACTGCAAATGTTTAATAGAAATATTTGATAAATATATTCTTTATATCCAAAGGTGGTTATTTTGTTAGGATATATAAACTCGCAAACCTCATTTCTGCATTTTAAAATGGAGTCTTTGGTATCTGTGGGATTCATCAACACCAAGAATTAAAAATTTATTTTATAAAACAGGACTAACATATTGGTTTTCAGGGTTGGCATGAAGATGAATGAGAGGAATACTTTAGAAAGTATTGTATAAACATTTATAATATTTCTATAAATGATCACATTTAATACAAATTGTAATTCCATATCTTATGGAAAAGGTGTACAACTTAAAGTCAAGAGGTTGTACATGCTGTATTGAACCTTTTAGTGTATTAGAACATTATTAAATATATGGAAAACAATATGAACTGTAGCTAATTAATTCCCTTTTGATTACATTCTAATTAAGTAAAATTAAATATGGCCTTTTTTCACTCTGTCCATCTTTTGGAATATGGTCATCATACAAAGTTCAAATATAAACTGTAGTCTGAACAAAATTATATAGCCCTAATTTATGGTGACCACAGAATGATTTTCCAGTATCCCGTGAACAAATAAACCACTATAAGGCAATCCAAAATGTCACTCTTTACACAACTGGATGGGGTCCAGATGTGTAAAAAAAATCTCAATTGTCTTTGGCTAAAGAAATAGACTAGGGAGCAGTAGTAGGCTTCAAATCCTGGTGCTACCGGTTCACTATTGGGAGCACATGGGTGCTTGTGCTTGTGCATATTTTTGATGATGTCTGGGCAGGTGGGTGGAGCCTCCCGCTGCCACTGCTACCTGTTCACCCAAACCGGGGTGAACCAGTAGCAACCCACCACTGCTAGGGAGGCAATTTTTGTAAATGTATCTTCTTGCTGCATTCTGATACATATAACAGTTTGAAGAACAGTAAGGAATAAGGTAGGAAGTGTCTCTGGGCTTGCAGTAGAAAGGAAAAATAAATGCAAGTTATCTTTCCCATTCCTTTATGAGAAGGAATTCCATTGGCTCCAATAAACCAATTGCAGAAGAAATTAAATAATTCCTCCTTCAGTGAAGTCTCTTGCTTCCAGTCCTAAGAACCTATCTGGGGAAGTAAAATACTCCAAGCCACGTGGTCACATGGTCCCTTTTTCAAGCATGAGCAACAAAACAGCAAAGCCAATGGCCAGAAAGCCCATGGCTATGTGGGAGGGGGTAATTGTGCAATAAGCCAATTGGAATCTTGTAGGTTGCCACTATTCCTCAGAATAGTATATTTGCCCAGAAGAGGACTTGTCCAATGGCAAACACAAGTTTGTGGCTGAATCACTGTTAAATGTCTTCAACAGCAGCTGAGTCCTGAGTCTGTGGTTCTGAGCTAGGGATGTGTTCTTAAAAAAAAAAAAGAAAGAAAAAAAAAGTCATATTGGTGTTGGGGCAAGGAGGTTATCTAGATGAGCTTACAGTTAAAGGCAACTGACATCTAAGTTAGCATGAAGACACCCTCATAAGCTCATGTCCTTTAAGAATGGTTAACAAGACATTCTCCTGGTGTGTTAAGAGGAATATGAGAGTGAGGCTTGTTGTCCGTACTATGTCAGTACATCTTAGTGTTCCTAGGTTAGCTTCCTCCTTCCTTCTGACGACAGAGGATCAATGGTGGGTTCCTCCCGGTTCGGTCCGGTTCGGCCGAGCTGGTAGCAGTGACAATATGACGTCACCGAACCGGTTCTCCCCCCCGCCCTCCCCCCCACCTCCCCACGTTATTCTTACCTTTTATTTGGTCCCACCCCCAATCTATTGCTGCCTCCTGAGTCCCAGCTGATGACTAGAGGGAAAAAAACTGTTTAAACTCTTGCCACGGGGCTTCAAAGGGCCTTCCTACAGCTGATCAGTGTTAAAAGCAAACAAATGAGTCAGGTCGTAAGTGCGAGGACTGGTCGTAAGTGTGAGGACCTTCCAGAAATGACTCTGACCAGCTAGCCACGCCCACCTAGTCACATGACCTCCAAGCCACACCCACAAAATAAGCCACGCCCACAGAACCGGTAGTAAAAAAATTTAGAACCCACCCCTGCAGAGGATGTTAATCTTGTAGAGTCTGAGATACTCCTCAAGCCCTTCTGTCCCTCATTAACCCTTTTAGCATCTGCTGCAGCTTTTTAGCAATCTACTTAATCTAATCAATCTTGCAGCTATTTAGGATCACAATTTTTCTCTGCCTAATGAGTTGCCTTCAGTTTGCTAGTGGGATAAAGGATGGCAATCTCTGTGACTTTCCCAACTATATCCACATTCTATCTCGTTGGTAAGTATGTGTAGAAACAAAATGTAAATAGATTGCAATGACGTGTGCTACCTAAATAAATCACTTCTCCCTGAAATAGTGAAATCCAACTTTAGAAAGAAGCAAGGCAAAAAAAAAGAAAGAAAGAAAGAAAGAAAGAAAGAAAGAAAGAAAGAAAGAAAGAAAGAAAAAGAAGGAAAGAAAGAAAGAAAGAAAGAAAGAAAGAAAGAAAGAAAGAAAGAAAGAAAGAAAGAAAGAAAGAAAGAAAGAAAGAATAACCTCATTGTATGTGTGATGTGCCATGCTTGGAGCCTTAGTAAGAGATTGTATTTGATTTTACCCTAGGAGAATAAAAATATATCCAGGGAAAATTACTCAATAAAGGTAATTATTGCTTTGAATATAATGTGTCAGTTCTATTCATTTTTTTCTGGGGAAAATCCAGCGAACCTTCAAGTTGCATATATATTCATTACTTCTCATTTTTTTTCTAATAGCATTCTTTAAGGTGAGATGGCAAATTTCAATCTTGGTCTAGAAACAATCTTCTGTATTTCTGATTGGTATTGCTAGAACTGTCACCCTTCCCCAAGGTAGGTAATAATTTTCCATATTTTAAAATGTGTTAATCTAAGGTTACTAAAGTATGAGTTAGGCTGCTTTAGGGAGATGCTGGAAAACAGCAGTCTAATTTTTTCCCAATTCCCAAAGTCCAATGCATCTATATTAGTATTGCTAAAATGAGCTAAAATATAAAATGACATCCTGCCCTACACCCACATCTAGGAGTTTTGAACAGATAACCGGTTAGATTAATATTGTCAGAGGACCAAATGGCTCTCTATTTTCTTAAATTTGTTGCTGCCACTATCATTATTTTTCACAAGGATCTCTCACTGGAAATACCCGTATTTTTCAGACTATAAGATGCACCGGGGTATAAGACGCACCAAGATTTCGAAGAAGTTAGTAAGAAAAAAAAGTTTTTGCCCTCCCCGACCCCCAGGAGCACTCTGCAGGCCTCCCAAACCCCCTGCATGCCCCGTTTTTCGCAAAAATGGACCCGTTTTTCACCAATTTTTCACAAAAACAGGAGTGTTTTTGCCCTCTCTAGCCCCCAGGTGCACTCTGCAGGCTTCCCAAACTCTCTGCTCAAAAATGGGATGAATGGGGTGGGGCTTCAGAAGGCCAAAAAGGCTGTATTTGGTGTATAAGACACACCAACATTTCCACCCTCTTTTAGGGGGTTGGGAAATTCATCTTATACTCCAAAAAATACGAAAAATACCTTGTAACTTTTCCCAATCTAGTATCTTCTGGCTATGGGGGATTTGCATCAATCCTGAGTACTGGCTAAATCCTCTGAGTTTCATGAGACTTATAGTACAAAACTTCAGAAGAGCAAGAGCTTGGGGAATGTTGTTAAAACATTATAAATCCAGATAACATAATTTCTTCATTCATCTTCTAGTTTGTTTACTGTATAGATAACAACCAAGAAATTTATCTTTCTCTTACCTTTAAATCTCAGTCCAAAACTCATCAGCCAATATAATAAAGGTAATCTGCAGCCACAAGTAGGTCAAAAAAAAGGCAAGATGATGGCCAAAGTAGTGTAGATGAAACCCTGCCTCTTTCATATAAATGTGGCTATTTTGTTATTTGTTCTCTTTTAATCCCCCAGAATTAGATGATTTGTGATGGATGGATGGATGGATGGATGGATGGATGGATGGATGGATGGGTGGATGGGTGGATGGATGGATGGATGGATGGATGGAAGGAAGGAAGGATCATTTTATTGTGTCATTTGTAAGAGACCATAGCCATTATTGTTCAATAAACTGTTATATGTTTAGACCAGGTCTGTCAAACTAGCAGCCCATGGGCCAAATACAGCCCACATGGCCACACCTATCCTAGCTCCACAAAGGCAAAAAACCATCCCGATATGACCTGATATGTCATGATACGACTCGCAATGCGATCGCATTTGACACTCCTGGTTTAGCCACTCTACATGATCTGTGGCTCTCTAATTTATGCTTAAACCCAATGAGCACATTGCATCACTACGTAAACACCTGCTCTAAGAGAATTGACGGAGGAAGAAAAAGAGCCATGGTGTATGTCTGGGTTGAACCCATGGCTAATAATTGGAAGAAAATGTAACATGGCTATAATTTTAATGTTTTTTTTTCTTTCTTAAAAAATGTGGATTAATAACAGTCTGCATCTGAGAAATTAAATCCTCCTGCAGGTGCCACTGCATTTCCAAATGTTGCCCCAAGACATAATACTATATGTCTCTTGAATTAAGAGGTACAATTATCAAGGCTGCTGTCCAGTTTGTTGTCAAGAACATGACAGCCAGCTTCCATAGAAGGAGCTATGTGCATAAGATGGGGCCACACTCTATGTTATTACCTGATCAGATGCATTTGGATTATTTCTGGACAATGCACCCCATGCTGCTTTCTATCTTCAATTCATGCAGGGACCCATGTTGCTAGTATAAATATGTATTTTAGGACCAACTTGGTTACATACACACCATAATGTTGCACCTCAGCCAGGCAGTACCACTATCTACAACTGAGCCCATGACAATGTTAACTTACTGGAGCTTCCATTAGCTACTGTGTGCTGATCCAGTCACCTCTAGCTATAAACCATTGCCTACGGTGGGAAAAAAAAGCTATAAACAATTGCAAACGGGGGGGGGGAATCAAAGTATTAGCATTATGAAGCCAATTTATGCTAATTTTCTTTCTCTTCTCTCCTGAGGATTGTGATACTAAACTAAAGACAATGAATTGAAGACTATTCCCTATTCAAGCAGTACAAAGAACAGTTTCTAAAGTAAAATCATAAGAGGAATCCTATGTTGGATCATATTGATTGCCCAAAGTGGCTAACCAGATGATTCCAGAAATCCAGAAGAATATGGAATCAACAATTCTTTCTTCTTCCTCCACAATTTCCCTAGTAAATAATACATAGATTTCATACCTAGTAGTTATTGCTATCTTTTGCCTAATCCATATTTTAAAGCCACCAAGGTTGAAATTCATTACTACATCTGGTTCACAGGAGCTAAAATATTTCTGGAGTTTGGTTAATCTTAACTGTTCAGACTTGAGAGATGGAGCTGCTGTAGTGAAAAACCAGAGACAGGTGCCTTTGGATGATTTAATCCAGGGGAACAGCCTTGTATATGATGAATTATGACTTGTGCAAGTCCATCCAAATTGAATTATAAATCCAAAAGTTGGACTATTCTAACATTTTTTCCAAGTTTCTCTTTTCAGACTCTAGAAATATTTCTATAAACTTGTTCTTCTCCAACTCTAAATTGATGCATGAAAAATATATCAGCTAGGAATGTTGTCAGAAATAATAAAGGCACTCACAGAAATAATGATAATAAAATCATACAGTTTACCCAAGTGTTATGAGCATATGTAGCAGCAAAACTATTTTCTGTGTGGATGGTCATGAAGTTTATCTGTTTTGCTCCCTCTGATTGTTCCCACAGGATCTCATCAGAGATGTTTTATTATTTCAATGTTTGACAATGTTTGGACCATCTAATTATCTCTGTTTTGTTCTTTAGCTGTTAAGTAGCAGCAACAAAATAACTATTTAGGCATGATACAGAAGGCAGTCTGGGTGCAGAAAAAAGAGATATCTATGCTGTATCATGGATGTTGTTAATCACCTCAAATGATAACATATCTAAATTCAGGGTATACCACAAGTTTCACCAAAATGTTCTCCCATCTCTCAACCAAGAGTTTTCACTTGAGAAATGAATGATCAGGTTCAAACTATCCTACTTCACACACATTATGCAAAGACCTCTCTCTCTTGTAAGGGCTCTAAAGCTGTAATAGGTGGAGTGTAAGAAAGAATAATTCAGTGGTGGATCACAGTGGAGACCTGAAAAACAAACAAACCAGGTTGGGTGTAGATCATCCTGAAGAAAGTATTTATGTGATTTCTAGGAATTGAAAATGATTTGATCAACCAATCAAATATTTCCACCTCAATTTTCCTATTCCATTGTGTGCCAGTTTTCCACTTAGGAAGGAATGTTCACTGATAAAAGGACATCTTGATACAAATATATATCCATAATTCTACAGTCCATTCTGATTTAGAGAAAAAACTAATAAAGGAGAATATTTGTAGCTCAGGGTTGACATGAGGTATCCTTGGTGGTCTCTGAGCTTGCTTGTTTTCTTGCAGACATTTAATTACCCAAACTAGGTAACACCATCAGTGTTCTGATGATGCAACCTAGCTTGGATAATGAATCCTCTGCAAGAAAACAAGCAAGCTCAGAGACCACCAAGGACCCCTCAGAGAAAAATCTTTTGAGAAACATTCTCTATGGTGTTTTCTGAAGATCTGTTTGTCTCCTATCAATTGCCGATCACAGCTACAGCATCTGAGAGGCCTTTGCTGGCCTAAAATCATATTCCCATTTGTGAGAGGGACATGGTTGGGAAAAAGGAAAGCACATTTTAGTCTGTGTAAGCTGAATGGGTAGGTTTTGTGAGATAGATTATACCGACAGAGGAGATATTCTTAGCTCTGTTTTAGAAACAAAGGTGATTCTAGAAGCTTTGCCAAAAGTTTCAACAAAGAGTGACCTTGTTCCTTCGGAGGTAATATAGATCTACTATAATTAGAAAAATCTGTATCTCCAGTGTTGCATTGACACGTAATCATTCCAGGAAGCTTCAGAGAAAGAAAAACCTTTCTCTAAATTGCCCAACATTGCTGTCAGTACATTCAAACTTTGCGTAGTTAAATAATAGACAATGGAAGATCAAACCTCACACATTAAAAGAAATAAATCCAGCTCTGTTGAAGGATTGTAGAGATTCTCATTCTACAGACTTTTAGCTATACAATTTGGGATGAACATCCTTTGAATGGTGTGGGAGTAGGAATAGTTTTCCAGAGAAAAATGGCAGACTACAGGAACCAGGAACACTACTCAAGTAACCTTGAGGACACAGATGAACCTCCAAGTGCTTCAACGACACTCTAAAAGGATGCAAATGACCAGCTGTCTGCAAGGAATATAAATCCTTCCATTCCCCACTATCAGAGCGGAAGAAGCTTCTTGGATGAGAAGTGAAACATATTCAAAAGAAAAAACAAGGAAGTCCAGTTGCCACCTGAAAAAAACACCTTTGGGACATCCATTTCTGTTGCCTAAATGGTCTGAGAATTTTTTTAAATAATCAAAATTAACACCATTTAAAAAATTGGTGAATCAGAAATATGTCCTCAAAACCCTTCAGATAAATGACATAGACTTCTCTGGGCAATCAATACCTCATAATATTTTCCATTAATAATTTTGTTCCTTAGAATGAACTGTATCTGTCATTCTGTTTGCAGAAAAATCCTTGAAGGTTTTCATATTTGAAAGGGAGAAGGAAGCAATTTTGTGGATTGACTTTTTCCTACAATCTTCCACATGCCATCTTTACCACTGTTCTAGAGGTACACCATTCTCCTTTATCAGAGATATACCAGTTCTTTGGAGCAGATTTGAGATATACCTAGGTCAGTAATAGATGTGTTGAAGTGCTGTTTTGGAGATGTGTCCCTTCAAATGCTTTCCATGACTCTTCCTGGACAACCATAATCACACCTCTACTTGATCTAATTAGTTAAATACAATATAGCCAGTTTTGTTGCCCTAAAACATGGGTCCACAAACTACAGCCTGCCAGCTGCATGCGGCCCACCGAAGCCATTAATCCGGCCTGCACAGGACCATGAGTCTGCCCCGCACACATTGCCCCACCCACCCTTCAACTGAGTGCAGGACTTTTTTTTTTTTTATTTGATTTATATGCCGCCCTTCTCCGGAGACTCAGGGCGGCTTACAATGTGCTAAGCAATAGCCTTCATCCTTTTGTATATTTATACAAAGTCAGCTTATTGCCCCCACAACTGGGTCCTCAATTTACCTACCTTAGAAAGGATGGAAGGCTGAGTCAACCTTGAGCCTGGCGAGATTCGAACCTGCAGTAATTGCAGGCAGCTGGTCTTAATAACAGGGTGCTTTATACCACTGTACTACCAAGGCTCCTTAACTTCATGAGCCCCACAGGTTGGAATTGAAAGGTAAGACTAACAATTTGCCTGCAGAATGCTGTTGGAGGTAGGGAAGGTGGAAAATGGGGTGGACAGATGCCCCAGGAGGCAAACAAATGGGCAAAAATGGCCCATTTTTGGCCAAAAAACGGACCATTTTTGCCTGTTTTTGACCTGCAGAATGCTACTGGAGGTGGGGGAGGTGAAAAATGGGATGCACAGATGCCCCAGGAGGAAAAAAAATGGGCAAAAACTACCTGTTTTTCACCTCGCCACCTCCAGAAGATAGATAAAGAGAGATACAGAAAGAGAGAGAGAGAGAGAGACAGAAAGAGAGAGAGACAAGAGACACATACACACAGAGAGACTTGATTGTAAGCTCCTTGGAGCTGAGAAGAATTGCTGCAAAAATCAGTTTTCTGAAGTGGACCACTAGACTCCTAAACAACTAAAAAAATGATCTAGTAAAAAGAAAAGTCAACCAAAAGAGCAACATGCAAACAAAAGCAAATAAAACACCCCCAGGAGCAAAACAAATTAAAGTTTAATTTGTGTGCATTGTTTGACTGTTAAATTGGCCACGTCCACCTAGTCACATGACCACCCAGTCCCATGACCACCTAGCCACGCCCATGCAGCAGGTCCAGCCCCCCAACAGTCTGAGGGACCGTGAATTGGCCCCCTGTTTAAAATGTTTGAGAACCCCTGCTCTAAAAGATCCTCTCCTCTCTCTTATATGATAAACCAAACATAATAGAAACACATACAATGGTTAAACAGAAAGTTTTAAATAGAAAGCAATCACACAGCTGATTGTTCATGGACATTTTTGTTTTTGTTATCACTTGAAGTAGTAGCTGTGATTCCGCATGGCTGGATCATTATCATATATTGGAAATCATTTTCATTTATGTCACATTCTTGCCAGAAAAGGAATGTTATGGGCATTAATGTTTCATATTCCCTTTGAAAAATTGAGTGAAACTGTTTTATATCTCCAGACAAATGTTCCGGACAACTCATTGCAAAAGCACAACATTTTTTGAATCTACCAATGAAAAACCCACTCAGAAGACAAGAAAAGTTCTGAGAGCAAGGAGATGAATGGTGGTTTCATTTCGTTGAAGAATCAGAACATCCTGTGTTGTCTTAGCAGGCAAACAAATCATCCTTTGATATTCCTGAAGATCCTGATTCAACACTCTAGTCAATGGAGATTTTGTAGTCCAAGAGTCAGCAGTCCAAGACCAAACATACACTCCCTCCTAAATCATAAAGATCAAACCAAAAAGGCAGGGCTCTTCTCTTTCAACCATTTAAATATTATTATTATTATTATTATTATTATTATTATTATTATTATTATTATTATTATTATTATTATTATTATTATTATTTAGACTTCTATACCACTTCATAGTGCTTTACTCTCTAAGTGGTTTGCAAAGTTAGCATATAGCATATTGCATATTAGCATATTGCCTTAGCATTAGCATATTGCCCCCAACAATCTGGGTCCTCATTTTACTCATCTCGGGATGGAAGGCTGAGTCAACCTTGAGCTGTTGAGATTTGATCTGCTGATCTGCTGAACTAGCAGTCAGCTGAAGTAGCTGCAGTACTGCACTCTAACCACTGCGCCACCTCAGCTCTTATACAAATAAATGTATGCTCTCATATCAAAATGTAATGTAAGCAGATATATCTGTAAAGCAAATAGTCTTTAATAACTGAATAAAGGCAATCAAGGAAGAGATTATTTCCACATTCCAAACATTTTTTTCTAGAAATACCTTTGTCTCAGCCATGACTTGACAGCTCTCTAATCATCTGTGCCAGGAATGGTTTAACTTTTCCTAGTTATAAGCCACACTCAGTGGTACTGGGGGAGGAAGCAATAGGTAAAGAGATTTCAACAAATGAAACTGAACTTTAATGTTCCTGAGGGCAGAGTCAAGATTGTAACCTTTGTTACTGGGCATTTTTCTTTTTAAGACTCTGTTATGCCTATTTGAGATCTAAACATTCAGAATAACTAAATTAAAAAAATGCAAATAGAGAGCTTAAAAGTTTTGAAAGCTTCAAAACTCTATGTGCTGAGAGTTGGGAGCCATACATTATATCCATTGACCTATGCTACTTTTTTTTCTGTGTACCATTTTCAAAGAAAATATATTGTACATTACTAATAAAGACATACTATAAAGATCATAAATAGTATGAGAAAACCAATATTGGCTTTAATACATGTTACAACATTTTTGAAGTCTTCCTTGATGTTAGGCAATCTGTAGTAATTTTAACTCCGTTCACCAAATCATTTAGTTTCTACTTATTTGATTACTTACATTAGTTACAAGCGTCATTCAAATTGAAAATGTATTGATGACACCATCTCTGCTGGAATTACTTTTACAGTAATTTTAGGGGTATCAACAAGCTTGCTACAATTCCAGTATCAAACTACACATCCAAAAATAGTGGAGACTGTCCCAAAATGCTAAAATAGATACAATTTCCAAGAAAAAGACCCATCCAATAATATTCCCATTTTATCCAACAGAGGTTTTCTTTCCTGCAATTCAAGAAGTTGCATTGGACTGAGATTTGGGGAACAGGTGTGAATGTTCTAGGCAGACCATGATGAGGTCTAAGATGGAGATCTTAAACAGATTTGCTTAAACAGTATCCAGAATGACATTCCAGTTACTGAATTTCTAGATCCAAGTTTTAGCTTTATCTTTAAATTATAACAATTGTCCCAGATATAGCAATTGACGAGACATTGTGCTTTGTTTTGAATCAAATATCAATCCCCTGCCCTTTCATCTTAAACAGTCTATTTTTTTACACCTAAGATGAGCAATTTTCTTAAATTCCATATAGCTCAGTTCTTTGGAAACTTTTATTGTATCAGTCACTGGGGTTCCCACTCTAGTCATGCACAGGGGTTATAAAGGCTACAGTTCGTCACTCTTGATAAATTGGAAGAATCCATCATTACATGCATTTGCTACTAGACAGGAATCTGAAGCATCCAGAGGATTCAGAAAAACTGAATTCTTGCTGTAATAACTTATCTGTTCTTTTTCAGTATGAGGTACAAAGTCCCAAATCAGGAACATCTCATAAAGACCTCAGAACTAAAAGAAGCACCTCATTTTATAATCTGAGGACCTGTAACAATGCCATTAAGAACAGAACTATGAAGTTGAGGTTGAGTTATGCCTGTTTACAAACATAACTGAAAGAAAGCATCCAATTTTGAATATCAATCTTGAATTCTCAGTTGAATAATGTGTTTCTGCCATTTCTGTGCCACTCAGATATTGTTTTGAATTCTCTATGCTTGACTTGTTAAAATAACTTATAACTAGCCTTATAACTCATCTATAACTATTTGAGAGCATTTATAGATCATATTTACTATTTATCTTATCTCCAAAAACATCTGAAGACCCACCTAAATAAACTCAATAAAAAATTCTGGCATAATTACCCCTGTCCCCTTTTGAAGGTATTATCGAGAAGTGTGTACAGATGTCTCAGATCTACTGGAAAATGTATGGTCCTTCTTCAACAAATCTTCCTTTTTGTCCCTGTGATTTTGAAGCTCCAAAATTACAATGAAATGGCCCAGAGGTGGGTTTCAGCAGGTTTTGACCAGTTCTGGAGAACCGGTAGCGGAAATTTTGAGTAGTTCGGAGAACCGGTAGTAAAAATTCTGACTGGCCCCACCCCCATCTATTCTCTGCCTCCCAAATCCCAGCTGATTGGGAGGAAATGGGGATTTTGCAGTAACTTTCCCCTGGAGTGGGGAGGGAATGGAGATTTTACAGTATACTTCCCCTGCCATGCCCACCAAGCAACGCCCACCAAGCCATGCCATGCCCACCAAGCCACAACCACAGAACTGGTGGTAAAAAAAATTTGAAACCCACTACTGAAATGGCCATAGAAACTATCAGTTATGAGTCTGGAAGAGATTTTTTGAGTTCATGACTTCCCCTCCTCCTTCTCTTCCTGTCCCTGCAAATAGAATTATTCCCTAGTTCTTGCTTGGTCAAGTCATCCGTCCTCATCTGCCCAAAGGTGTGCTCTACAAGGAATTTATCTTGCAGTAGAACTTACTATAACTACCTGATCACTCTAGAGCAATGGACTATGCTCCAATACTCATAGATCATATGGCATTAAAACGTCTACACGTTTTCCTAACATATGATGATCCTTGAGCTTTTCCTGTGAGAGAAGATTTATAATATGTTATAACTCCTTTTAAATACTGGAGGAGTGGGGAAGAATTTCTCGATCATTTTACTTTTCCTCATAATTCTCAACATTTACATGAACATAAAAATGGTAGGATCCAGACTTGGTTACAATAAGAGCTGTATATGAATTTATAACTTGCAAAACAGACAATTGTCTCTCATAAATATTCTGAACTTGGGAGGGCATATGAGCAACATAAGCTAGCGTTTATATTGTTATGAGATTAATAAGAATTATGGAGATACTTATGAATATTATGTTTCTTGCACATCATCCAATCTTCACCATGAAAAGAACTGAGTGCATATGCAACAGACATTCTGGTCATCTAAAAATTAGATATAATATAAATTAATTTATATTTTGCGTTGAAAAGTTATATTTTGTAAATATTTACTGTGATCTTCAGCTCAATGGGATTTATTTCAAGTCATCGTGAAGAGGACTGCATCTTTTATATGTATACAAACCCATACAAAATGGTAATATTATTTTCAGGAACAGCTTAATTCTGTGAGTTTAGCAAATGTGTCGATTTGCTAAACCAACAAGAGCCACAAAGCATCCTGAGAAAAATAATTTAATTTAAAACAAATTAAATAGAAATAATTATCTGAACTATCTCTTGCATTTCCTTTTCCTGTGTGTCCCTCCACCTCATGTGTGTGCTTGGGCATTTTGCATAAATTAGACAACGCCTGGGTGTGAAGCTAAATTTCCTGTTTTTCATTACAATTGATGTTCATAATCTTTTAGGGAAGGGGTTCTGCCTCACCTAGCCACAGTTGTTGTCCATTTTTGAAATATGAAGCTGTAGAAATCATACAGATTTCTTGTCTTTTACTTTATCTCTCAGCAGATGGAACTACTATGGCAGCAAGAAGGATAGCAACAAATGCACGCAGAGAGGAGTTGCCATCCTTCCTCTTTATGGAGAATGAATGACTTGGAGTAAAATTACAATTGCTGTTCGGTTACAAGAGTATATTACTGAACAAGTGCAGAATGGCAGAAATGCCAATGAACAATAGGGCTATTTCAAGATGCAGCAGTAGAGAACTAACTATAACCTCGTAAATCACTACCTGTCAGGACTAAGCTAGACAGAAATTTGATAATGTTCTATAACAAAAAGGCGTGTTTTCCAGTTCAGGGTCTCTGAAACCAGTGGTTTAAGCTGATCTTTTAAGTAACATAAGCAGATGTTATGATGCATTGAATGGGAAAGCAAGGAAAGGCAGACTTTTTGTATAGGGAGTCCTCGACGTACGACCACAATTGAGGCCAAAATTTCTGTTGATAAGTGAGACCTTTGTTAAGTGAATTTTGCTTCATTTTACAACCTTTCTTGTTAAGTGAATCACTGCAGTTCTTAAATTAGTGACTTGATTGTTAAGTGAATCTGGCTTCTCCGTTTATTTTGCTTGTCAGCAGGTCACAAAAGGTGATCCCATCACCCTGGGACACTGCAACCATCATAAATATGAGTCAGTTGCCAAGCATCTGAATTTTGATCACATGACCATGAGATGCTGCCATGGTTGTAAGTGTGAAAAATGGACATAAGTTACTTTTTTCGGTGCCATTGTAACTTTGAACAGTCACTAAATGAACAGTTTTAAGTCAAGGACTACCTGTATTTGCATTAGCCCATTTGGAGATATGGCCCAGTATAATTCCTGGTTAAAATGCTTGATGTCAGACATTCTTATTTAGGATGTCTTAGGACTTTTTCTTGTGCCGTATCCATCATCGGACGTTGGCGATCATGTTGGTGATCCTATTTTTATCAACAGCCGCACGAAAAAGTGCTGCTGAGTTTTGTCCAAATCAGTCCCTTAGATTTTGAAACCATGATGTTGTTCTTCTGCCTGGACCTCGTTTGCCTTCAATCTTTCTTTGGAGGATTAAGGGAAGTTTGCATGTCCGAAATATTCTAACTTTCACTTTTTAATGGTTTTGATGATTTCCCTTGGCTTTCCCAGGCTGCTTATCACCTCCTCGTTTCTGATTTTGTCAACCCAGTTTATACGTAACAGTCAACTTAGGCTGCAGTATTGAATTATTAGAATCTATTACATAAAGAAGTTCAGATCACTAGTTATGTTCAAGAGCTTAAATTCTAGTGCTATATAGACAGCTTCCCCAGCATACAGAGGGGCAATAATAAATAAGATACCTGCTTTCTAGCTATGTCCCCCTGTGGCTATATATTTAACATGCTTGCAACAGACTGATCAAAGTCCCATTTGATATGAAATACCAGGAGTTTCAATGCCTCCAGGGTTTCTTACCACTTTATTTGGTTCTTATGCCACTTTATTTAAAACATTCCACCTGAATGTCATAGTAAAAATGACTTTTGGTAGCTCACATAAAAAAATACAATGCAAAACAAACCCCACACAAAAATAAAAATACAACAACACTACAGAAATATAGCCACACAGTCATACATGTCCACACACACACACACACATTATATGTACGTGTATGCATGTACAGTATTTTTTTTTTAATTTGATTTATATGCCACCCT
The DNA here is from genome assembly GCF_059756535.1 of Pantherophis guttatus. Taxonomy (NCBI): domain Eukaryota; kingdom Metazoa; phylum Chordata; class Lepidosauria; order Squamata; family Colubridae; genus Pantherophis; species Pantherophis guttatus. The sequence goes on along the minus strand of NC_142063.1, from coordinate 123,912,255 downwards.
TCTCCGGAGACTCAGGGCGGCTTACAATGCGTTAAGCAATAGCCTTCATACTTTTTATATTTACAAAGTCAGCTTATTGCCCCCACAAACTGGGTCCTCAATTTACCTACCTTAGAAAGGATGGAAGGCTGAGTCAACCTTGAGCCTGATGAGATTCGAACTTATAGTAATTGCAGACAGCTGGTGTTAATCACAATGCTATCAATCTGCTGAGCCACCAGGCCACCAGTATAATATGATACTATAATTTTCTCGAGAATAAAGATGTATAGATCAGGGTCAATATGTTCCATTTTACTATTCATTTTATCTTTTTTTTTTTTTAATTTGATTTATATGCCGCCCTTCTCCGAAGACTCAGGGCAGCTTACAATGTGCTCAGCAATAGCCTTCATCCTTTTGTATATTTATACAAAGTCAGCTTATTGCCCCCACAACTGGGTCCTCAATTTACCTACCTTAGAAAGGATGGAAGGCTGAGTCAACCTTGAGCCTTGGCGAGATTCGAACCCTGCAGTAATTGCAGGCAGCTGGTCTTAATAACCAGCTTAATAACAGGGTGCCTTAAACCCCTGTACTACCAAGGCTCTTCTTCCTTATATACTTACCAGAGTTTATATGCGACTCCAATCCAGGAGGACTCTGAACATTTTACCTTCAATTCTTTCAGTAAGATTAAAGTAGCAAAATAGTGTCACAGAAGAACAACTGTCAATAAAAAAAAAAATTGCAAAGAAAATTATGGTCACCAAGGAAGACTAAACATCCAAACCCAATCCAGGTGGATAGAGTTATCTTTTTTAAAAAAATCACATTTTGCCTTACTCCTCACAACTGCCCGTTGTCTCATAGCATTTGAAGGGGGAAAATGATAAAACAGACCAATAAAAGCTATGATAGGGTTACAGAATATTAGGAGAGATATAAAAACCAGAAAATGTTAGCAAATAAGTTGCAGCAGACAGAAATAATTTGAACAACCTCCGCTTAATTTGAAAAGGCAGCCAGTAATTAATTTAAAGCAGCGTCTTTCAAAACAAATTGAGCAGATTTTTAATCAACAGAAACTGGGAGGCTGTGGGAAATGGGATTAAGATGGTGAAGTTAAGAGTGAGGCCAGCTGTGCAATGCAGAGTCTCTGGTTCTCTGCACATTCATTCTTCCATAGAATGGGAATGACAGTGGGAAAAGAGTTCTGATCTCATTTCTAAGGGCAAAGATTATAATTGGGGATTATAATTTTCACATAAGACTTTTTAAAAATCAGAAATAGGAGAAACTACTGGGAGTGGCTGCTGAATTATCTCCTGAAGAAGATTATAGTATGATTTAGCTGATTTTGAACCACACAGAAGTATGGATTGGCTTTCAAGATGGTGTTGGAGAGGGTGATTAGTTTATTTACTTTTTATTTATTTTATTTATAAAATTTATTAGCCGCCCATTTTACCGCATGGTAAACCTGAGCAGTGTTGGAAGAAATATCCATTTTGTTCAGTTCCAATCCCAGAGAAAGACACCGGAAACATGGAGGCTGATTGGAAAGATGGTTTTTAATGGTGAAGCAGAAGCACATGGGTGGTTCTGGGCAGCTGACCACATGGGGTTGAGAGTGGGTGGCATTTATACCTTCTTTTCGGCTTTGAACTTAAGCTTCCTGTTTCTTTGCAAAAACATGTATTTTATTGGCTGTTGTCAGATTCCCATGGGGCCATGTTTGTCTGAATTAAGTTTGGTTGAAGCTTGGACTCTGATGTAATGTCCTTAGGAGATTGTGTAATATAGTAAACTCTGTGTCTTCTGCTAAATGGTCCTATTATGTCCTGAAGGGCCAAGTCTTAATCCCATCACCCTCGAGCTGAAGGTCTTTTGTCTTGTAGATAGTCTGGCCCAGTCCTGCTGGGGCTATTAAGAAAGGTAGGGGCTGCTTCCAAAAGCATGATTCTCCTTTAGGGAAATATAATATTCTGCCTTTTTTAATATTTTCCAAAATATTTCATTCTTCAAGGAGGGGTGTGAGTGCTAACTATATAAAATCTAATAATTTAAATGAAATACTATAAAAATTCAACCTAGCTAAAAAGATGGGAAGGGAAGGAGCACGTTGAAGAGGAAGTGCTGGGATCTTTTGTTACTCTATCAACCACCTCTAAAGTGATACCCGCTCCGTTGGAACACCAAGCTAACTGGCAGAGTGAGGTCTTCAACTCTTACAGAAGGTAAGGAAGATTGGAGCTGACCTTACTCTGGGGGATAAGATGTTCCTGAGGAGTTGTGCAATTGGTTTGTGTAAGTTGCAGGAGATGGTAGAAGAGAGAAGGCTTGTTGAAATTTGTTTTCTTTTTTTATAAGCAAGCAGATCATTAGTTTTAGGAGGCTTGAGGAGATAATTAGGATTGCTGGAATGATAAAACCTCTTATGGTGACAGCAGAGACTGCATGGTTACATTACCTGTGGAAGATACAAATACAGATTAACAGAGTTGGAAGGGACCTTGCTGGTTATCTAATCCAACCCCCCCCCCCCCAAACAAGCAGACTCTACACCATTTCTGACAGATGGCAGTCCAGGCTCTTCTTGAAAGCTTGCAGTGATTAAGCTCCCACAACTTCTGAAGGCAAGCGGTTCCATTGGCTGATTGCTCTCACTGTCAGCAAATTTATCCTTATTTCCAGGTTGAATCTCTCCTTGTTCAGTTTCCATCCATTATTTCTTGTCTGATCTACAGGTGCTTGGAAAATAACTTGACCCACTCCTCTCTGTGGCAGCCCTCGAATATTGGAACACTGCTATCATGTCTCCCCTGGTCTATCTCTTCACTAGATTAACCATGCCCAGTTCCTCGTATGTTTAGCCTCCAGTCCCCTAATCATCTTGGTTGCTCTTCTCTGCACTCTTTCTAGAGTCTCAATATCTTTTTTATAGTGTAGTGACCAAAATTGGATGCAGTATTCTAGGTATGCTCTTACTAAGGCTTTATAGAGTGGTATTGGTACCTCACTTGATCTTGATTGTATCCCTCTGTCAATGCCATTTAGGATTGCATTGGCTTTTTTGGCTGCCACCGCACACTGTTGCCTCATATTTAACTGATTGTCCACTAAGATTCCAAGATCCCTGTCACAATTACTGTTATTAAGCCTAGTTTCACCCAGTCTATATGTGTACTTTTGGTTTTTCGTGCCTAAGTGCAGAGGTGGGCTTCAGATCCTTTAACAAAGGGTTTGCTGCCCCGTTGTTGGGTGGGCGTGGGCATAGTGGGCATGGCCTAGTCAGCCGCCTGCACTACAGTGGGGGGGGGGGGAAGGCGTTTTTCACCCTCCCCAGGCTCCAGAGGTTTTTCTCGAGCCTTGGGAAGGGCAAAAACAGCTTCCCCCGGGGTCCAGAGGCCCTCCAGAGCCTGGAAACAGGCCTGTTTCTGGACTTACAAAACCTCCAGTAGGCCCAGTTTTTGCCCTCCCAGACCCTCTGCGCGACCGCTGCACTTACCTGGAATGATGAACAGGCCGTGTAAATACTCCTGGGAGGGAAGGGGTGGGTGGGCATGGCCAACCAGGGGTGGCATTTGGGGATTCGCCAAACCCAGGCAATCCTTCCCTAGAGGATCACCTGAACCCTGTCAAACCCCCAGGAGCCCACCCCTGCCTAAGTGTAAGACTTTATCTAATACAATGAAATTCAATGTAAAGAAAAGTAGATGTCTGGGCTGCATTGCTACTGACATGCAGTGGAAGTACAAGTTTGGAGGGGTATTTTGGTTATGATGTCCAGGGCCAGTGGGAGAGGTTCCCATGCTGATTTTGTAGTTTGGGAAGAAATTTGATCATAAACGAACACAGCTACCGTATTTTCCGGCGTATAAGACGACCCCCGAATTTTCCTGTTAAAATATAGGGTTTGGGCTATACTCACCGTATAAGACTACCCGTCTTCCAACGCACACCAAATAAAAATTAAAAAACATCAGCTGGCTCACCCACAATGTAAAAGCAGCTGTGCTAGACCCAGAATGGCCCCTGCAACAAGCAGGAACCTCACACAGCCACAAAAAGCCCAAAAAAACAACTTTCACACTTTACACACACAAAATTCCACATACAGCTTTGTGAGATTTTGTGTGTTTGTGTAGTTAGAGTGAAACACTACAAAAACACACTAAATCTCAGAAAGCTGCACAAATATTATTTTATTTTTATTTTTATATGAAAGCTAAATTTAAAACTTCCTAAACTTTAAATGGCTAGGTCTAAAAAAGAACAACTAAAAAAAAACCCCAATTAACTATTTTTTTTAAAGATCCCAAAGGGGGAAAAAAACTTACCCAATAGAACAGGGGTCTCCAACCTTGGCAGCTTTGTTTTGCTGGCTGAGGAATTCTGGGAGTTGAAGTCCACAACTCCCTGCCTGCTTGATTGCAGGCAGGGAGTTGCTTGCTGATGGAATGGATTCAGGCAAGCGAAGCAAGGCAAAGTGAAGCAAGGCAAGCAGCTAAGTAAGCAAGCTGGAGGGGGAAAACTTTTTTCCTTCTCCATGGCTCTGGCGATCCCAGCGGAGTTGCCTGATTAGCAGATCGTCAGAGCTTGGATCGTCAGAGCCATGTGAAAGGAGAAAAGTTTTTTTCTTTCTCCATGGCTCTGGCAATCCCAGCTGAGTTGCCTGATTAGCAGATCGTCAGAGCCATGTGAAAGGAGAAAAGTTTTTTCCTTCTCCATGGCTCTGGCGATCCCAGCTGAGTTGCCTGATTAGCAGATCGTCAGGGCTTGGATCGCCAGAGCCATTTAAGGCTCATCAGAGCCTTTCGGGCTGGTCTGCCTGGTTACAGGAGAACGACACCCGGCGTATAAGATGACCCCCGACTTTTGAGAAGATTTTCATGTGTTAAAAAGTCGTCTCATACGCCGGAAAATACGGTAGTTGTTTTGTTAATTTGCTAGCAAGCTTGCATTGTCTTCTTTTAATATGCAAACCTCCATTAAAGTTGTTTCTAGAATACCAGGCTTCCTTGCAAGCCATAATCCTTGCTGCATTTCTAAAATCATGTTATTGTGAGGCATAAAATTAAACCCAAATCATTGCAAATCTTTAGGTAGGATCTCATGTGTGCTGAGTTGCATCCTGAATATTAACCTGGTTCACCTTACATAAATATGAAATAAGCATTTTATAGAATTCAGATATCCATAGACAGTTAAGCTGGTAAAATGAAGTATCCATGTAGGAGAGATAAGAAAATAGTGAGTATTCTTCTTTGGAAATAATGTAAGGTTTAGCAGCAGAATGTAAATTATAGGTATTTTAGCACTGGCAAGTTTCCCTGTGGGTATTTGCAGAGTAAATATTAACAACTTGTTTAAATGAAGTAGGTCATTATTCATTTCACCTATTCTTTTAAAAAAATCTATTCCAATTAACAGCAAACCTCTTTTTCCTACCTCTTACCCTGATTCAGTTTCTGTACACAGTTATTTTAATCAAGCATAAAATTTAGCATGGGATAAATTTAGCTTCAATAAATGAGGTGTCATTCCAATCTTTTCTGGCAAGCATTATCCTTTATCCTATATCTAAACATCTCATTACGTTCTGAATTTACTGAAATCTGAATTAACCCAAGGCAGGAGTTAAGATAGGGGTTAAACTCTGGGAGTCTAGAAAAGAACGCCAATTCCTTTCATTTGCTGAGAGCAAGTACGGTGGGACCTGCAGAGAAGTTTCTGCTTATTTTAAAGAATATTCCTCCTGATGATCATTCCATAACTTTTCACTGTGTGTTGAATATTTAATAAGGGAGTGAAGCTGAAGAAATAGGCTTCACTCTGTAGGAAGTTAGCACCCACCCCTTTCCTAGAAGAATAAAATATTTTAGGAAATATTAAAAAGGCAGAATATTATGTTTCCCTGGTTGAGAAACGGAGAAACGTGTTTTAAAGACAAAGCAACTCCCATCTTCCTGCCTCCCCCCCTTTGTTAATCAGCCAAAGGCAGAAACTCAATCTTTGACAATAGGACCCATCTGCAACACAATAGCAACAGAAACTCACCACATGTGACCTGGGAAGATTACATCAGCCAGCAAGGTTAGCTAAGACCCCCACCCCCTGGGAGTCTGACAACCAATCAGGATACTCTTTTGGGGCCCCAGAAAATTCAAAGCCAGAGAGAGCATAAAACCCGGGGACTCGCTGTATCTCACCCTTTTCTGTTCAGGAACTCAAGCCATGTGATCCTGTCCACCATTAAACCATCTTTCCAAGCAGTCTCCATGTTTCCAGTGTCTTTTTCCCCACTTGGAACTGAACCCAGAAGGATATTTCTTCCTACAATTCAGGTCCGCCGTCTAGGCAGGGAAAATAGTTCAAGCCAATTGGCTAAGCCGTCTGACAGCCCCTATAAAAGAGCAAGCTGTCAGACAGAGAATTGCTGGGTTATTACTGTTCTAATAAAGACTTGAAGTCGAAGATCTGCCTCTGTCTCTTCAATCGCCCACTATTCAACACTATGGGAAGGTGAAGCACTACTGTGCAGCTCTTACGGTAGGTTTGGTCTGCCTCCATGGTGAACCCCATAGCTCCTAGGCTGCCAGATCATTTGCTGAGTACACCCGAGGAATCACACAAAGCTTCGGTTTGATATGTAGAGAATCAAATTCAATGCCATGTTCTTTCAGTAAGATCAAATCCTTTGTTCCACTGTAATGTTCAGGAGGGAATTGTCTTAGAACAAGAAAGAATCTCACGGAAAGTGTATTAATATTGAACAATATAGATTTCTTTTCCAGACTTTTGTTTTTTATATGTTTTAGTTTTTTAAACTGCATTTTTAATGCTTTTTAACCTGGTGCAACTTTTGTTGATATAGTTTTTAGCTCTTTAAAAAGCTATTAATTGTAATTATTAATAAAATTATTGGGCTGGTCTATGGCCATAATAAAGATTCGATTCCATGTGAATATTGAACAATATCACTGAAAATCCCCCAAATAATAATAAGAAACTAGATAATGATTGACCCCAAAAGGCTACTGAGTTGAAGTCCTACAGTTTCAGATTCTTAGCTGAGTAAATCTTCTTAGACTGATTCTCTCCTTATTTTCAAGGTAGCCTCTTAATTTGAACCTGGCTAGTGCTTGTTGAGCATAGAAAGAATTCAGTGTTCTCCATATAAGGACATGTTGCTTCTTGCCGAATAAAAGTCTATTAAATTCAGCAACTTGATACATCTGGTTGCTCATGAATAATATTCTGGGAAACCCACTATTAATTCCTACCAACAGATATTTAGAACTACACTACCTTTGTTCCCAGACTTTGTTGCAGTCATTTATAATTTACTTGTTTACTTTCTATGAATCTATTGTACCTCACATTTTCTAAATATCTAAGCTGATGGCCACATCTTGTACATATCTTGAACATTATGTGCGATTTGCCAGTTTTACACTTTATGGATGATTTATTTTCAGTATAATCCCACATTTGGTTCCCTGTATAAAGATACCGTATTTTTCAGAGTATAAGATGAACCTTTTTTCTCCAAAAAAGAGGGTGAAAATCTGAGTGCATCTTATACTTCGAATGTAGCCCTGCCTAGCTTCTCAAACGGAGGTTTCAGAGGCTGAAAAAAGCATTAGAAACGAAGCTTCAGAAAAGAAGCCCCAAACAGAGCTTCAGAGGCTTTTTTTTCTGAAGCTGTTTCAGAGGCAGAAAAAAAAGTTTTTTCTGAAACAGAGTTTCAGAAGTTTCAGAGCAGAAAAAAAAAAAGGCAAGGAGCTCACAATCAAGGAACCTGTTGCTAAAATTCACCTCTGAGAACAGCTGATTGAGGGTATTCCAGGAGGCCGATCCACCTGCTGATCAGCCTTTTTTCTTATTTTTTCCCCCCCAAAACTAAGGTGTGTCTTATACTCTGGTGCGTCTTATACTCCAAAAAATACGGTACTCCTAATTTCACATTATCATTATAATGATAAATGGTGTTGGGCATTTTTAGCAATAGCACTTAGACTTATATACTGCTTCATAGTGCTTTACAGCTCTCTCTGTTGGGGGCAGTCAGCATACTGCCCCCAACAAATCTGGATCCTCATTTTTACTGACCTTGGAAGGCTGAGTCAACCTTGATCCAGTGAGACTTGAATTGCCGAACTGCTGGCAGTCGATAGTCAGCAGAATTAGCCTGCAAAACTGCATCCTAACCATTGTATCACCATGGCTCTTATGTTGTTATGTTACTGTCAAGGGGTAGGAAATAACTCCCTGTAACTACTGCTATTAGTAATAATTATAACAATAAAGTAAAAGGTGATAATACGGCTGACTTTTATATGGTCTCTAATATTCAAAGATCCAATCTGGTGTAGTGGTTAAAACACCAGATTAGGAACTGAAGGACTGGAAGTTTAAGTCCCACCTTAGGCACAAAGCTAGCTGGGCAAACTTGGCCAGCAGCTCTCTGTCAGCCTTAGAAAATAGGCCAGGGCAAACCACTTCTGAAAATCTTGCCAAGGAAACTCCAGGAAGTTGCTGGGAGTAAAAAATTGAGTTGAAGGTGCAGGTGCACATATAGACACACACAGATACACACCCAAGCCCTCTCCCCCACACAAACACTAATATTCAGGGAATTCAGCACAATCCTCAATTATCTCTCTTTTTCTATATACCGTAAAATTATTGTTAATTGCAAACCTATTCAGGTTTTTTCTTACTGTGACAACTTTGAGGACAATTAAGAAACCGTTTTTGGCCCACTCAATACTTTTTGAAAGTTGTTTTCCCCCTATTAATATTTTGGGTTGGAAAAATGCAGCCTTTTTAGATTTTCTCTTCTTAGAATCGCTTCGCTTCTGCACGAAATAAATAATTAAATGAAGAAAAGCATCTCTGCTCAGCTTATTGATCCATTTTAGTGCAATAATATCCCACTTTATTAAATTATGATCACCCTGGAAAAGATCAGTAAACCCAGGAGAACATTTTTACATACTTTAAACATTTCTAGGAGATATAGAAGTAAGGTGTGAAATGAGAATCTTCTGAACTGTGCATGGTTGAGCCTGATTGTGATTCATTTCATTTTGTTTATTCCGAAATGGGGATTACAAATGTTGGAATATTTTTCTCATATGTTTACAGTAAGGAAAGATTGTACAGGAAAGTTAGTAATGCTGGTTCCTGTCAGAATAAACAAGTGAATATATCAGGTAGCAAAATCTATGTTAAGGAAGACATACATCTTATAGATAAAAATGTGAATAGAAAAGATAAAATGCCCTTTGTCTTAACTCTAGACAAAGAGACATCTGTTTAACAATAAATAAGGAAGTTTGCTGTCATTTTAGGATAAGGAAACATCTGTTTTAACAGAATATGGAATGAAGTATTGTACAAGAGGAAAGATTTTCATGCTGATACAGCAGAAACTGTTGTAATAAGCCAACCCATTCCATTCTATTCATAATGATTGGCTAAATTCTGATAAAAAGGAGGCTGAAAATTGTTCTGGTGTGATTGTCAACCTAAATTTTGGATTGAATAAGCATAATTCCTTTGACTCTCCATTGATCGTCTAGTGATTTCTATTAAATTCCTGGCTTGGAATGGTTTGGAATGTGCAAAGATCAGTTGCAGCAGTAGTGGGATTCAAATAATTTAACAACCAGTTCTCTGCCCTAATGACCGGCTGAGTGGGCATGGCCAACTCACAATAAAATAACACAATAAAATAGCATTGATCCAATATATAGAATAGAATAGAATAGAATAGAATAGAATAGAACAGAACAGAATAGAATAGAATAGAATAGAATAGAATAGAATAGAATAGAATAGAATAGAATAGAATAGAATAGAACAGAACAGAACAGAACAGAACAGAATAGAATAGAATAGAATAGCAGAGTTGGAAGGGAGCTTGGAGGACTTCTAGTCCAACCCTCTGCTTAGGCAGGAAACCCTATACCACTTCAGACAAATGTTTATCCAATCTCTTCTTAAAAACTTCCAGTGTTGGAGCATTTACAACTTCTGGAGACAAGTTGTTCTACTGATTAATTGTTCTGTCAGGAAATTTGAGGGGATCCTACAAAACTGAGGTCAATCTATTTTCCAAAGCACCAAAGCAAAGGGCACCAGAAATTATTACTTCCATTCTTTACTAATATCCTGGTTGATCTGATTTGTTTTATCTCAAGATGTTATTATCTCATCAATCTGATCTTATTTCCTTGACTGCAGCCAAGTACTGTTCTATAGTGTGCACAGTATGCTGTATTATTAACTTTAACCCTTTTCAGATATTTTTCAATAACTGCATTTTCCCCTTTCTCTTAATTAATTGTGACTCTTGGTGTTTTATTTGCTGACCTATGACTGAATAGATTTAATTTGATTTGAAGCAAGGGGGCAAATGATAAAATGTGCGTTGTGACATTGCAGTGCAAACCAGATGACCTACATTCTTATGTCCTCTGTTGGGAGACAGAAAAAAAAAAAAGATCAAAGTTTGCATCATGACGGTATAAGAGTCATAGTGGTGCAGTGGTTAGAATGCAGGATTGCAGGCTAATTCTGCTGACTGCCAGAAGTTCAATTCTCACTGGCTCAAGGCTTCCATTCTTCCGAGGTTGATAAAACGAGGGTTCAGATTGTTGGGGGCAGTATGCTGATTCTGTAAACCACTTAAAAAGGACTGTAAAATACCATGGAATAGTGTATAAGTCTAAGTGCTATTGCTAAGTGCTATAATCTATGCCAACTTTTTCCACGCAGTTTTTACTGGATGTTGAAGGAAAGAAGGCATCTGATATCACAGAAGAGGACTTGAAATGCTTTGCCTTTCAGAATCTGAGCTCAAAGTTAACCATATTCTTATATTAAACTAAGATAGTCACCACCTCCCCACTGCCCTCATCTTCCTGGAAGGATGTTTCAGTTGATCAATGGCATATCAAACAGATTTGAAATAGGAGACTTCCTATTAAAGGATCATAGCTTATTGATCAGAATTTCTTTGAAGTCATGGGGTTTTCTAATAAACATTTACTACAATTCATAACTACAATACTACAATTCTTATGGAAGAGGCAATAAAGGTTGGTTTCCAGTTCTTGATGACTAGTTATTTGAAATAGATTTTTTTTTAAAAAAGTTCAGATGTAATAGGATTGTCAGTTTAAACCCATACAGAGCTCTGAGTTCAGATTCAAATTCTTGAAAAAGTATCTTTCTAGACCAGTGGTTCTACCACCATGTTGCTTGGGGCAACTGCTGGAGCCATGTTTCTTAATTTTGGCAACTTTAAGATATGTGTGCTCCAAGTCCCAGAATTCCCCAGTCAGTGGAAATCCAAACAACTTAAAGTTGCCTATGTTGAGAAACATCCTAACCCTAGCCCCACTCCTCCTCCTAAATTTTGATGACCAATAGATGGCAGTGAAGACCTATAGATAATTCAAAGAAGTTTTAAATTGCCTAATATAATAAGCAAGGGAAATAAACGAAGGAAGGAAGACATCAACTAATACAAGGGTGAAATCCAGCAGGTTCTGACAGGTTCTGGAGAACTGGTAGCGGAAATTTTAAGTAGTTCGGAGAACCGGTAGCAGAAATTTTGAGTAGTTTGGAGAACCAGAAAATACCACCTCTGGCTGGCCCCTGAGTGGGGAGGGAATGGAGATTTTGCAATATCCTTCCCCTGGAGTGGGGTGGGAATGGAGATTTTGCAGTATCCTTCCCCTGCCATGCCCAACAAGCCAGGCCCACCAAGCCATACCATGCCCACCAAACTACACCCATAGAACCGGTAGTAAAAAATATTGTATTTCACCACTGAACTAAATCTAGTTCCAGGTCCAGGGCAGAAATAGCAAACTTATTTGAAGAAGCAAGAAATCTCTGGATATTTGAAAAAGGAGTGAAAATTATAAGCAGGGAAGCTGCAAGATAACAATAGTCAAGGGGCAAAAAGCTTGAACCCAATCTATAAATAATTAAGGAATCAATCTAGCTATTCAAAAGAGGCCAATTGTACAGAAATCCATAGTTTCCACAGATGGAAAGTTGACATGTGACCCATATTTCGCAAAGGCATCTTGCTATATTTCACAGCAGGAACTCAGCCCAAGTTATCTGAAGCACACGACTTCCAAAATGCATATTGTATCTGAGAATGCAAAAATTATGCACCGCAGGAAAATCATTCTTGAATTAAATTGAGGAATGTTACAGCTGTGAAATCATATTTTTTTTTATCTCTAGCAGCAGTAGCTATAAAACTCAATTCTCAATTAAAATATTAAGTTTTATTTTTGTACCCCTGCAAGGCAGCTTATGAATGTTTTCCACAGCCTATTTATATAGTGTAAATGCAGCATCTACAAAACTGGAATAACAATTTTCTACATACCTACAAAACCAGGATAACATTTTTTTAAATATACCTAGGCTGTTAAAAAGAAACAAATCATTTTGATAAGGAGACATCTTCTGTGCAACTCAATCTTCTTTTTAAAAAAATTATGTTCCCTTGACTTAATATTTGAATTGATGTTATGTTGATAAGTATAGATCTTGTTTTATCACTAGAGAAAAGGAATAAATAAATAATAAGAAGTTGGACTAAACAAGATTCAGTAATATTTTGATTTTGCAATACTACAGCAATAGCACTTAGGCTTATATACCGCCTCATAGAGCTTTACAGGACTCTCTCAGGAGTTTACAATGTCAGCATATTGTCCCCCAAAATCTGGGTCCTCATTTTACTGACCTTGGAAGCATGGAAGGCTAAGTCAACCTTGAGCCAATCAGGATCGAAATTCTACGCAATACTGCATTCTAACCACTGCACCACCATGGCTAAATCTAAAATCTAAAATAAATCTATCTAAAATAATATGTTTATGTCCCTAATTTAATTTACAATGTAGCAATACCCTAGGCCATATTAAGGAAAGGAAATAAGTTCCTGTGGATTTAACTTTGCTAGTCATTGTCGACTATAGGGGGCAGGGCTCATCGCCATTTCAAGGCCATGAGCCAGCACTCTCCAAAGACATTTGTGTGGTCATGTGGCCAGCTTGACATCACAGAGTGCTGTTTCCTCCCCATCAAAGTGATACCTATTTATCTACTTGCATTTGCAGGCAACCCTAGGCAAAGACTGGCATTCACCCCACCACATGAAGCTCCTGAACCCAAGCTGAGGCATTCCAATCAACAAGCCCAGTGTCTTAACCATTGTGCCATTGTGCCATCCTATACCATATTGAAGCCTAGATTTTAAGGGGGGTGGGGAATCAATAAATTCCTGCCAAAATAAAAAGCATTTATTCAAATATTTTATAATATTTTACAACTGGGGTTTTTTTTTTTTTTTTTTGAGCCTTAATTTACAATCAGTCTGAATGTGGCCAAAATGGGAAGGTGAGCATATTTTGAAAATATGCTGTATGTTAGCATGCTATATGCGATATGTTAGGTATATAAATTAATATTTAATCAAATTGATAGGAATATTTATTCAGTTTCGGGCAGCTGCCATTGAGACACATCTAAGAGATCCACAATAAGAATATAAATGCCTTTAGCAAAACAAAACATATATTGTGAAATATATTTTGCCCCCTCTGAGGACACCAGCACCCTGATGAGAAATAACTCGTAGGAGGCAGAAGTATATTCAAAATATAAATTTTGCTTATATTTTGAAATACATTTTCAGAAGTAGTTACTTAGTCATGAAACCAAGTAGCTTTACAGTTCCTGAGAAGAAAAAGTAATATTATTGTGAAATTCCTGATAGAGTTGCTGGCAGATAAAAAGAGGACCACTAAAGCTAAGAGCTAACTACAACGGTTATGAGGACAGATGGGAGGGAAACCCATCTGCCTAAGAGAAGGAACCTCAACATCAAAACTGTCACAAAGAAAATTATGTGGGCATAAGTAAAACACTGAATGAACAGTATGGTGGCCTAGTGGTGAAGATGTTCGCCTCCCACTTGGAAGATTAAAAGTTCAATCCTAGGTAGCGGTGGATATTTCTCTCCTAGGATGCAATGAAAAAATATCTGCTGTGAACTGCCTGTAGAAGTCAGGAAAGGCAGTAAATGCTCAACATCATCCAATGGCTGCAACTCTACCCTTAATAGGGACTACAGGGTTGTAAAAATGTGAATTTTTATAAGTAAAACTCTGAATAAATTTGAGTGTCAGATGATGAGACTCTCAGATTTAAAAGGCACTCTTTTGCCTTTTAAAGAGAGTGGAAAAGATCAATATCTATGCTAAAGAAGAATGATGCAAATGAACATGTTAATGACAGAATTATTGCACTCATTGTTTCTCAAGCAAACAAAGATATGCTTGTTATTTTGCAAAGAAGATAAGAAGCATACCTAAAGAAATAAAAGATAATTGATCAGGCAGATTTCATTAAGGGCAGAGAAATCTATTTGATAGCTTACATAAGATGGATAAAGGAGAGAGCAAGAAAATATGAGCAAGAGCAAGAAAATACCATTATTTATTGATTACAGAATAGCCTTTGATTCTCTAGTTCTTGCCAGAATGTGGAATCAATAGAAGAGAATATTTGTAGCTCAGGGTTGAATTGTGGAGTCCTTGATGCTCTCTGAGCTTGATTGTTTTCTTGCAGATGTTTCATTTCTCAACTAGGTAGCATCATCAGTGCCAGAAGGGAGTGGGGTTTGCTCACATTTTATATACTAGTAGCTTGTCCTATCAGTATTGTGAGTGGTTCCTTGATGGGCCTGTTGTTTACTGTTCCTTGATGGGCATGTTGTTTACTGTTAGCTTCTATGTTATTGTTTGTTATTGTTTAATTGTTATAATATTGTTTATTTCTTGATCATTGATCTAGTGCTAATCTTGGTATTAATTCTGCTCTATTATTATTATCTAACCCGAAGTCATCCATCTGGTTTTCATGGCTAAGATGGGACTTGAACCAAGGGTGAAATTCAGCAGGTTCTGACAGGTTCTAGAGAAACGGTAGTGGAAATTTTGAGTAGTTTGGAGAACTGGCAAATACCACTTCTGGCTGGCCCCAGAGTGGGGAGGGAATGGAGATTTTGAAGTATCCTTCCCCCAGGAATGGGGAGGGAATGGGGATTTTGCAGTATCCTTCCCCTGGAGTGAGGTGGGAATGGAGATTTTGCAGTATCCTTTCCCTGGCATGCCCACCAAGCCACACCACGCCCACCAAGCCACACCCACAGAACTGGTAGTAAAAGAAATTTGAATTTTACCACTGACTTGAACTCATAGTCTCCTGCTTTCTAGCATAAATAGAAAGAAGAAGAGATATTAGTTATGTCTGTGGAGATTCTCAGTCATGGTTGTGCCCCCCCAAAAAACAACTGGATTTTCTTTGTTTTTTCTTGAAGATGTTTTGCTTCTCATCCAAGAAGCTTCAAGGAAAAAAAAAAGAAATCCCAGTTGCCTTTTTTAAAATATCCTTTTTTAAAGCAAAGTTATGTTTGCCACCTTGAGTTATTTATAAAAATAATGAAGAAAGAAATCTTTTAAAAAATGTTTTTATATTACTCAAATATCTAGAAAGTTCAATATAGGTCAAGCCAGTCAAAGGCGATATAAGAGACTGAGAAAAACCATGTAAACATTGGATCCTGATTTAATAGAATATCATTATATTTTGGCTATCATTATGCATTTTTTCCTTAAAATTATAAATAATCTATTAAAATACTGTACATGCACACAAATCAGTTGATTTGCTATAAAAAGAACACTAGGAAAAAGGGAAAACATGTGGGATGTAAAAACAGATCAGATTCTGAAATTTAACTTGACGTACAAGTCATGTATACATCTTAAATGTGTACTGTGATGGAAATAATTATAATTGTTTACAATGGTTAAAAGCATTGAAAAAGAAAGAACAATGCCAAAAGAAAAAAAGCACAAGACAAAAAAACAAAGATGGCAAAGGAAACAAATGCAGAGGAGAACTTAATGAAAGAAAGTGTATCAACTGTCCCCGATAAAAACCAATGCAAACACCAGGTCTTTAAGGCCCTTGAAAACACCAGCATTTTGGGAATCATCTGCCTCCTGGCGCAGTGGTGTGAAAGCAATATTGCAGGCAAACTCTACAGCCTAGAGTTTGAGCCTGAATGGGATCAAGGTTGACTCAGCCTTCCATCCTTCCAAGGTGCTAAATGAAGATCCAGAGGGTTGGGACATTATGCTGAAATTGTAAACTGTCCAGAGAGTGCTGTAAAGCACTATGTGATGGTATATGAGTTTAAGTATTATTCTTTTGCTAATTTCAGAAGGAACTTCATTCCAGAGACCTTTTATTCTCCATCTGGACCCTTGGGACATGGTCACTTATCCTCTTGTGGCAAGATGTACTCGGCAGCTGAGCTTCTTGTCCTGTGAGACTCCCCCCTCTCTCAGGATTGGCCCTCCACTCTATCGAGGGCCTATCTCGATGACGGGTTTTGGAACCCCGAGAGGTGGCATGCGGCGAAGAGGGGGTTGAGGATTTTTTAAAAATTGTCATTTGCCAATCTTTTAAGGGGGTTTGGGGCGGGAGGGTTGTTTGGCGAAGAAGAGGGAGGGTGATTTGTTGGGGGGGGCAGGCCCGGCACAGGGTTGCGTCAGGGGAGGTGCAGAGGGGGGAGTTGAGGGGGTTAGTTTTGGTAGGGAGGAGGGCGATTCCATCAGGACTGTGAGTGGGAGGGGCAGATATGGTGGGAGCAGGGGGCCATATTGTGTTGTGGGGCCACGAACCCGCTGTCTCCAAGCGGTGACATGCTCCGGCCCCCAATGCTCTCCTCATTCCCTGGGTTGTCCAGAGCCTCAGAGCCTGGGTCTTAGGATGATGTTGTGCAACACCAGGTCTGTGGTCAACAAAGCCCCCCTCATCTGCGAGCTGATTTAGGAGGGGAGAGTGGACCTGGCGGGTATTACAGAGACCTGGTTGGGCCAGGAGAGGGGAGTCCCCCTCGTTGAGATGTGCCCAACGGGTTTCTGTGCATTTCATCAGCCGCGGGCCCAGGGTAGGGGTGGGAGAGGGTGGCGGTTATTGTAAAGGAAGGGCTTGATCCTAGGGAGGCCACTGTACCTCAGATAGCCGGATGTGGGTCTCTCCTTGTGAAATGGGGCCATGGCATGCAAGTGGGCTTGCTGGTTGCATACCTGGCTCTCTGCTGCATGGCAGCGGCCCTGCCTGAGCTCCTCAACGTTATAGCCAGGGTGGCGGTTGATACACCCAGGCTTTTGGTTATGGGGGATTTCAACCTGCCATCCATCGGTGAAACATCTGAGGTGACTCGGGAGGTCATGGCTTCCATGACAGCCATGGACCTGACCCAGTTAATTCATGGCCTACTCACACAGGAGGACACACTCTGGACTTGGTTTTTGTCTCTGGTCAGTGGTTGAATGGTCTAGATACAGGGGATATAGCCATCGAACCCTTGTCATGGTCAAACCATTCTCTCCTTAGGCTTGACTTTCTGACTACTACACCCCACGCAGGGAAGTGGAACCGACTAGGTGGTTCTGCCCCAGGAGCCTGATGGATCCTGACAGGTTCCAAATGGAGCTTGGGCCTCTCCCTGAGACTCTGGCTTATGACTCGATGGAAGACCGGGTGGCCGCCTGGGATAGGGCGGCCACTGGTGCTTTAGATCGGGTCGTACCTTTGCGGCCTCTGACCCAGCGCCAAACTTGCCCAGCTCCTTGGTTCTCCAAGGAGCTGAGGGAGATGAAGCACTGGAAAAGATGCCTAGAGAGTAGTTGGGAGGCTAGTCGTTCCGAATCTGACCAAACTCTAGTGAGGTCTTATATCAAGACTTACTTAGTGGTGATAAAAGCGGCAAAGTGTAACTACTTTTCCGCTCTTATCACATTGGCAGATAATCACCCAGCCACCCTGTTTAGGAGCGCGGGAGTGCGGGAAGACCCCTTGCAAGGGCAAGCTGAGGATTTTGCACGTTATCTGCATGATAAAATTGCTCGAATCCAGGAAGGCTTGGACTCTGACTGGGTGGGTTCAGGTGGGATGTCCGAGGTGGGTCTTGAAAATGTTATCTGGGATGAGTTTGACCCTGTGACTCGCGAGGACGTGGACTGGATGCTGGGGAGGTTGAATGCAACCACATGTTTATTGGACCCATGCCCCTCCTGGCTGGTGCTGGCTACCCAGGAGGTTACACGAGGCTGGCTCCAGAGGATTATAAATGCTTCTTTGAGTGAGGGTTTCTTGCCTCCTGCCTTGAAAGAGGCAGTGGTGAGGCCCCTCCTCAAGAAGTCCTCTCTGGACCCGGCTGTTTTGGCAAACTACCGCCCAGTCTCCAATCTTCGCTTTGTGGCGAAGGTTGTGGAGAGTGTGGTTGCGTGACAGCTCCCGCAGTACCTGGATGAGACTATCTATCTAGATCTATTCCAGTCCAGCTTCAGGTCTGGGTACAGCATGGAAACGGCATTGGTCACATTGGTTGATGATCTCTGGAGGGCTCGGGACAGGGGTTGTTCCTCTGTCCTGGTCCTATTAGATCTCTCAGTGGCTTTTGATACATTGACCATGGTATCATGCTGTGCCGGCTGGAAGGGTTGGGAGTGGGAGGCACCGTGTTACAGTGGTTCTCCTTCTATCTCTCCGACCGGTTGCAGTCTGTGTTGGCTGGGGGGCAGAGGTCGACCTCAAGGCACCTTGTTTGTGGGGTGCCGCAAGGGTCGGTCCTCTCACCTCTCCTGTTCAACATTTATGTGAAGTCGCTGAGTGAGATCATCCGTGGATATGGGGTGCAGTGCCCTCTGTACGCTGACGATACTCAGCTGTACATCTCCACCCCAGACCACCCCAATGATGCCCTTGAAGTGATGATCCAGTTCCTGGAGGCCATGAGGGTCTGGATGGGGAGGAACAGGCTCTGACTCAACCCCTCCAAGACTGAGTGGCTGTGGTTGCAGGCATCCCAATATAGCCAGCTGGTGCCATTGCTGGCACCAGCTGGCTATATCATTGGCCCCCACGGAGAGGGCTCGTAACTTGGGCATCCTCCTGGATGCACGGCTGTCTTTAGAAGAGCATATGACAGCCGTGGCCAGGGGGGCTTTTTATCAGGTTCGCCTGATACGCCAGTTGAGCCCCTTTCTGGATCGGGATTCCTTATGCACGGTCACTCACGCCCTCGCTACTTCCCACCTAGACTACTGTAATGCTCTCTACATGGGGCTCCCCTTGAGGAGCACCTGGAGGCTCTAACTGGTCCAGAATGTAGCCGCACGGGTGATTATGGGGGCGACATGGCGCTCCCATGTAACACCTCTCCTGCGTGAGCTGCACTGGCTTCCGGTGGTCTTCCGTGTGTGCTTCAAGGTATTGGTTCTCATCTTTAAAGTGCTCCATGGCTTAGGGCCTGGGTACCTACGAGACCACCTTCTGCCACCGACTATCTTCCATTGACAAATACACTCCCACAGAGCGGGTTTCCTCAGGGTGCCATCAGTCAAGCAAAGTTGACTGGCAACCCCCAGGGGGAGAGCTTCTCTGTGGGGGCACCCGCCCTCTGGAACGAGCTACCCCCAGGGATACGATTGATTCCGGACCTCCGTACTTTCCGCCGGGCTCTGAAGACCTTCTTCTTTCAGCAAGCTGGGCTGGCTTAAAATTTTTAATTGTTTTATGGGTTTTAAATTGGGGAAGCCAAATGGATTTAATTATGTTTTAAATTATTTTAATTTTCATATTGTATGTATTTTAATCCTGGCTTTTCACCGCCCTGAGTCCCTCTGGGAGAAGGGCGGTAAAAATTTAATAAATTCAATTCAATTCAATTCAGAGAACAGTGCTGCTATAACAAGGCTGTCAAACTCACAGCCCATGGGCCAGATGCATCATGCATTGGCCATGCCCATGCACGGTATAGCAAAGGAGAAAAAGTCCCAATATATCACTTGATGCCACCATGACGATGTGAGTTTGACATACTTGTGCTACAGAGCAGACATATTTTCAGGGTCAAAGAGTGGGCATATCAAATCAGCTGGGCAAATACTATGGGAGACAGCTTGTCCCTCAAGTAACCAGGCTATATGCCAGATTTTTCATTCATCACCTTTTAAAAAGGATTCTAATGGTAGTAGATCTTTGAAACGTTTCTGGAAGTTTTGATATTTCAGTGACAAATGAAGTGAGAATCCAAATCACATTAAATTCTCAAGAGAATAACATATGCCTGGTGAGTTGTTCGTCCCTCTCTTATACACAGGAGAATAAGAAACATTGTAGCTGAACTCAAAGAAAAATAATTAGGAAGGAAAATATCTTTTTCATATATGTATACAGAATGGGAAAAGAAAAAGACATACATGCATTTACAATAAAATAAATGTTAGAAAAGCAAGCAGCACAATATTAAAAATTTATTTTCGTTCCCGGCAAGAAGGAGGAAAAAAAAGGAAAACAATGCCCCAAGATACGTGGTTCAAGAGTTCTTAAAAGGCAATTATGACTGAAATGAATATAGTAACCAGAGACATAAATATGCAAAAATGCTGCAACTTTTCCGTTATGGTCAAACATTCCTGTCCACTTATGCTTTCCTGGCCTGTCATATCTGATAATTTGATTTCATTTAATTATGTAGTACTGAAGACCCTAAATTATTTTGTACATAAGTTCAAATGCAAGTGATTATACATTATAAGGATGGACATAAACTGCTTGTTTTCTAAAATCTTCATTTTATTAATATCAACAATTAATATCAATTAAGTTCAAGGGAGTAAAATTAGCCTTTCCCTACCACATGCCTACTTGGAGTTGGAAAGAATTAAAACTAGGTATTTCTGACTTACAGTTCATTCATTCAATTAAATAAAAATCCTTGGTTTTCATTGTTTTTGAAGTAACAGAAAATATATTGTTATTTTGCCTTTGCAGCCTTTGACCCGGTGCCGATCCCTCATGGCTCCTTGGTTTACTGAGGAAATGAGGAAGATGAAGTGCCGGAAAAGATGCCTGGAGAGCGGTTGGAGGGCCAGTCTCGCTGAATCTGACCGAACACTGGTAAGGTCGCATATTAAGACCTACCTAGTGGTAATAAAAGCGGCAAAGTATAATTACTTTTCCGCTCTTATTGCGTCATCAGAGAATCGTCCGGCTGCCCTGTTCAGGGTGACCCGCTCCTTGCTCCATCCGGGAGTGTGGGAGGACCTCCTGGAAGGCAGGACCGAGGATTTCGGACAATACCTGTATGACAAAATCGCTCAGATCTGGGGGAATTTGGACCCTGACTGGGTAGATTCGGGCAGGGTGACGAGGAATAGTCTTGAGAATGTTATCTGGGAAGAGTTTGACTCCGTGACTCCTGATGATGTGGACAGGATTCTGGGGAGACTTAGTGCAGCCACATGTTTACTGGACCCGTGTCCCTCCTGGTTAGTACTGGCTTCCTGGGAGGTTACACGAGGCTGGCTCCAGGGAATTATCAATGCTTTATTGAGTGAAGGTCACTTCCCCACTGCCTTGAAAGAGGCGGTGGTGAGGCCTCTCCTCAAGAAGCCTTCCCTGGACCTGGCAGTATTAGCCAAATATCATCTTGTCTCCAACCTTAGCTTTGTTGCGAAGGTTGTTGAGAGTGTGGTCGCATGACAGTTTCCACAATTCCTGGAGGAAACTTCTTATCTAGATCCATTCCAGTCGGGTTTCAGGTCTGGGTACAGCACGAAATGGCATTGGTCGTGTTGGTAGATGATCTCTGGAGGACTCGGGACAGGGGTTGCTCCTTTGTTCTGGCCCTGTTAGACCTCTCAGCAGCTTTTGATACCATCAACCATGGTATCATGCTGCACCGGTTGGAAGAGTTGGGGATGGGGGGCACTGTGTTACGGTGGTTCTCCTCCTTTCTCTCAGACTGGTTGCAGTTTGTGTTGGCAGGGGGCAGAGGTCGACCTCAAGGCCTCTCATTTGTGCCTCAGGGGTCGGTCCTCTTGCCCCTTCTGTTCAACATTTATGTGAAGCTGCTGGGTGAGATCATCCGTGGCTTTGGGGTGAAGTACCATCAGTACGCTGATGACACCCAGCTGTACATCTCTACCCCAGGCCACCCCAACAATGCCCTTGAAGTGATGTCCCAGTGTCTGGAGGCTGTGCAGATCTGGATGGGAAGAAACAGGCTCAAGCTCAACCCTTCCAAGACTGAGTGGCTGTGGCTCCCAGCATCCCAATATAGTCAGTTGACTCAATCACTGACTATTGGAGGCGAGTCTTTGGCCCCCGCGGAGAGGGCACGCAATCTGGGAGTCCTCCTGGATACTCAGCTATCCTTGGAGGAACATCTGACGGCTGTAGCCAGGGGGACCTTCTGTCAGGTTCGCCTGATTCGCCAGTTGCGGCCCTTTCTTGATTGGGATTCCCTGTGCACAGTCACTCACACCCTCGTCACCTCACGCCTGGACTACTGCAACACTCTCTACATGGGGCTCCCCTTGAGGAGCACCTGGAGGCTCCAACTGGTCCAGAATGCAGCCGCGCAGGTAATTACGGGAGCCGCCTGGCACTCCCACATAACACCGCTCCTGTGTGAGCTGCACTGGCTCCCAGTGGTCTTCCGAGTGTGCTTCAAGGTGTTGGTTACTACCTTTAAAGTGCTCCATGGCATAGGACTTAGTTATCTTTGAGACCGCCTGCTGCTACCGATGACCTCCCACCGACCTGTGCGCTCCCACAGAGAGGGCCTCCTCGGGGTGCCATCAGCCAAACAATGTAGGCTGGCGACCCCCAGGGGGAGGGCCTTCTCTGTGGGGGTACCTACCCTCTGGAATCAGCTGGCCCCAGAGATAAGGAGAATCCAAGACCTCGGTGCCTTCCGCCGTGCCCTTAAAACTTTCTTTTTTCAGCAAGCCGGGCTGGCTTAACATATTTTTTAACATATTTTTAATTTTTAATTGGTTTGTTATCTTAAATTGGGGCTAAATTAATATATATCCTTTTAATTGTTTTTTAATGTTTGTATTGTATGTTTTTATCTGGCTGTACACCGCCCTGAGTCCCTTGGGAGAAGGTGCGGTATATAAATTCGAAATAAAATAAATAATTAAATAAATTTTATGGGTTTCCACTGTGAATCATGGCTGATTAAAGGTATATCCGTGAACGAGTAGAAACAATGACTGCTGTGAAGAATCAAAGGCTAAAGAGTTGGCCAGTCCTTCTAGATTCTAGAGAGTGGAAGATTGCCCGTGAATGCTCAGAATTGCAGCATCTCATGAGAACACCATAAAACAGCTAGCCAAATCACTTTCTACTGTCATTTGGATATGTTCATTTTAACAACTTTATGGATACTAGAGACCTTCAAAACAGTGGCCTTAATTTGACACATGGTGAGTTTTACCTATTTCTTTGAATTTAAGAAATTTTAAATAGAGAGGTAAGAATTTAAAATACTATACAACTTGCAAAATGTAAAGAATTTATATTTAGAGAAAGTTTCAAACAAATTGAGAGACCAGAGAGATTTAGAATATAGGTTAGTTTTGCTATAAGATTTGATAAACAGGTATATAATTAATTAATACAGTCATTAGACAACCATTCATAAATGGAGGACTGGAATGGGGAGAAGGGTTGTTTTTTTTTAATTTGTAATTTTAAAAGAGGATGAAAATGTATTATATCAGTTCATGCTCGGTGTGAGGAAGTTTGGAAACCACTGGTTTTTATTATCTTGCTTTTTTCTTTTCCTTTCTAATTTTTCTTTTTCTTTTATTTTTTTCTCCCCCTTCTGAACTTTCCTTTCCTTTTTCTCCCCCCCCCCATTTGCATTAATTTTTACTAGGTTTAATAAAAACTTCAAGAAAATTATTTTTAAAAAACTAACAAATCTTATTATTTCTTGTTTCTGCTTTTGTTTTCACATCTGCGAATGCTTGTTCCCTCTGAGAGATATCCTATATGTAACGGATGCTCCTGCACTTACTTTAGAAGCTTCCTAGCTTTTTGCATACTAATACGTCTGGATGGTATTTCAAATAATGGCTTAGATAAATGCAGAGAATAAAGTCTGTGGCAGATCTATAATATCTCATTAGAAGCAGGCAAAACACATGTATCTATGAAAGTAGCTTAAAGCACAGTGGCAAATTGAATCAGAAATACACACTTACTGAGAAAATTGTGTTTGATCTCCTTAACTATCATCTGTGGTGCACTGCAGTAAAAGCATCTCTTCCCCCTGAATTATTTTAGCTTGTAGAACTGAAGATTGAAGAAGAGAAATACCAAACAAGAAAGGAAGCAAAGCAATTTAATTTGTCTCATTCACTTAGATAAATTTGATAAATGCTGTCTTGCTGGACAACAGAATATTTCAGCCATCCAAATGAGAGGATCTATGGCTTCTACTGTATTTGTATCACTTTTCCTACAGCAAACATTCAGAACAGAGGGCCTATTTAGAAATAATGAACACTTATTTCTGGTTGTTTTGGAAAAACAAGCTTACTGAAGGTTCACTGATATTAATGAGAACGAGGGTGGTCTTGTTTTTAAAATATTAGACCACAACAGGGAAGACTCAGATTCCAGCCCACCCACAGTTATGAAAGCTTATTTGATGATTTGGGCTACTCATTGTCTCATCCCAATATACTTCATGGATTTATTGTTAAATTCTCTTGAGTTTCTTAAAGTGCCATAATAACAACAACAATCACAACAAATTAGCAAGAATGGTGCTGTGTAATCTCTGCAAGAAATATCATTTGCCTGCAAACAAGAGCTTTTGGGACCGCAAATAGTCAAAATCATAGAAAATAAAGAAGCTAAAGTACCCTGGGACTTTAGAATTCAAACAGACAGACACCTAGCACATAATACCACAGGCTTAACAATTGTGGATAAGAAAGACAAAAAAAGTCTGGATAGTGGATGTGGCAACAGCTGGAGACAGCAGAAGAGAAGAGAAAGAACGGGAGAAAATCACAAAATGAAAAGACTTGCAAATAGAAGTAGAATGTCTGTGGCAAAAGAAAGCAAAGATAGTATCAACAGTCATAGGCACTGTGGGTACAATCCCAAAGCATCTAGAGCACAACTTGAACACCAAAGACAAAATCACCATCCTTCAGTTGCAAAAGGCAACTTTAGTTGGAACAGCTTTCATTCTCTGATGATACCTTTGATACCATCAAACTTCTGCTTATGCCAGGTTCTTGGTAAGGACTTGTTAGATGGATAAAACTAACAAATCCAGTCTAAACATCTGGATGACTGCACGACCAAGCATAACATCTGTAAAACTTACTATGTGCCGGGTAATGAAAAATTGCTGGAAACATATAGTTGAAAATAAGCAGGTTAAAATATTGTCAGATTTCTGATAAAGTCTTGGCAGATAACACATCAGATACAACTGTGATTGAAAAGAAGAAAGTGTGTCTAATTGATGTGGAAATACCTGGAGATAGAAGAATAGAGGACAAAAGTATCAAGATCTGAATTTATATATTTATTTAGCATATAGCATACAATGTCAGGGAAATCTACAAATGCTAGACACCATGCAGTCTTGATAGCCTAGATTGCTTGTTCATTCTGTTTGGTGTTTGCACACCTATCCTTGGTGCACCAATCAGTGCAAACTAGCTTTACACCAGCTATCTAGTGGCACTTCCATTACTGGCTCTTCTGGGCTCCTCTGCTGGTCTCACCTTGCCTTGCCTCATGTCACGATGCTTTGCATCCAGGTCCAGCACTGGCTTCTACTCTCTGTACACATGAATGCGGCTAGGTTTTCCCACAAACTGGTACCCATTTATATACTCACAATAATAGCTTGCTTTTGAACTGCTGGGTGAGCAGGAGCTAGGGAACGAACAATGGGAGCCCACTCCATCTCGCGGAACCGGGCTCAAAGTTCTAGAGAGCAGACCATATATCTGACTGGCCTCAGCATCATTAAGATCTGAAAATTTAAATTGAAAAGTTATGGCATAAACTGTCTTTGGTGGTGCTGGTAATTAGTGGCACGCTGGGTGTCATAACCCAAAAATCTTGGACAGCACAAAAAAAATCTTAGAAAATCTACACATTGACAAAAATTCCATCTGTCAATTACATAAAGTTGCTTGGATCTACATATACTACTCCAATATTTTACAACTTCCTAGGTTCCTGGGAACAACTCGATGCATGTACTCAAGGTTTGCACACCTTTATAAGTTGCTTTGATTGGTTCTAATAAAAGTATTACCCAACTATTATTCTGAGTGGATTTTAGAAAAGAAACACTGTGGCATAACCAGAACTTCTGATGCATATAGGAGTAGTATGGCTTCTTATTTTAGAAAGAGAAATATCTCCTGGGAGAGTGAACAAAGCAAGGTCAGAGAGCACCAAAGACCCCTCATGTCCATCCTGAGCTACAAATATTCTCCTTTATTAGAGTGAACAAAATCTGGCACTTGCAGTAATTTGGGATAGTGAGAGATATGTCACATATACAGATTCTAGAACACAAACAGAGAATTTACTTGTCGAAAGACAAGTAAAACTTGCTTTTCCTTTTGATCAGAGAGGTAACAAATATAAATCTTTACCACAACAGACACTGAGAAAGTACTGCAACTGGTTTATTGATTATATTACACCAAAAAGTACATCCTTCCTTTCTGAGGTGTGTGACTGGCTCCCTTTGGTGACATTCTTAACAATAAGCCAGTACAAGTCAATGCAGAGGAGAATTGCACATGTATCCAGCAGCCTCCTTCAATATTTTTCATGCTTCCCTCCCTTGAAAGTACGGTATCTCCACTTGAATTCCTCAATAAAATCTACCTCCGTAGCAAATGGGCAGCATTTCCCTCTCCTCGCTGCTGTGTGCAGTGTTACAGCAATAAAGCTACAGTTATGGCTGATGAAGCACCCCCATTACATCTCCCAAGGTTTGAATTCTTTTGTAAAATAATTACCCATTGGACTTTCTCATGCTTTGTTTCAACCCAAAGGTGAGAATTGCAGGGAGGGGGAAACCATCATAAAAACCCATTTAGGCATTTTATGAGAGACTGTAGGCTGGGAAATAACATTGAGTGTTCTTTGTTAGCATGCCTTATTTGTGCTCAGGGAAGAAAAAGAACCTATGATTTTCTTCTCTCTCTCTCTCTCTCTCTCTCTCTCTCTCTCTCTCTGGCTGTCTTTCTAGCAATTATTCCGAACTGTGCTTTTGACACAGTAAAAAACACTTTATTTAGAAATAGTTTTTTTTTTTTTTTTAAAAAAAAGCTTTTTCAAAATTGCTTAATGTGAAAAGATAACTGGTTGCTCTCCCCACCGCACCCCTACATGGAAGCGTACTTAAAAACATTGTGTTGTAATGTTTTCTAAAAATTCAGTTGGCCTGCATGACTAGGGGCTCTGCATCACACCTGCATTGGGGCCAGGATGTTAATGGATCCTGGCATCTGTGGAGGAGAGCATGCTGGTAAAGTGTTTTCACAGTGACCTTGACTTTGTGCTTCAAATAAACTGTGCATTATGTTTTATCTTTTGCTCTTTATCTAAAGTTCCGTCGAATCTATGAGCAGCTCTATCAATGTGTTAAATAAACCAACAGAAATGCAGAATAATTGCTTCATTTCATTGCAGTTGAGGATGTTTATAGAGTTGGTTCATTCATAGAAGGCAATCAACATTTAATTTAGCACATTGAAGCAATGAACATACAAATAAGACACATGAAGCATTACTAGCCCTTGTCAAATTCCTAGACCACTTTCCAATTTACCTCAGTTTGAATAGCCCTTTAATTTCTAGAACTATTGAATAATGAATTGCCACAGTATATATATTATAAAATAAGTGGGAACTATATTAGACAATCTGTGAGCTACTCATAGCACTATAGCACTTAGATTTATATACCACTTCATAGTGCTTTACAGCCCTCTCTAAGTGGTTTATAGAGTCAATCTGGGTCCTCATTTTACCGACCTCAGAAAGATGGAAGGCTGAGTCAACCTTGAGTCAGCGAAAATCGAACTGCTGGCAGTCAGCAGAATTAGCTTGCAATACTGCATTCTAACCACCGTGCCACCACTGCTCAGTTATGCGTTGTGACTATATTATTGTTTTTTAGGTGTAGCTAAATATTGAGAGTGACTTATGGGTGGGGGTGGGGGCAAAATTTAAGGTTTCATTTACCCCTTAATCCTGCTGCCTCAAATTAAATATTCCTTGACTTACAATCATAATGGAGCCCACCCATTATGGTCATAAGTCATGATGGCATAAAGTGGGCCACTCACTTGACCAACCTGATTTTTCCCATCAGGCTCCCATCTGATCATATGGCCTCAACCAGTCTGCATTTACAGTGTCCAATGATCACTTGATCATGTTTGAAGACTGTTCTGCTGCAAGAAAAGTTTTTCTTGCAGCAGAACAGTCTTAAAACATGATCAAGTGATCATTGGACACTGTAAATGCAGACTGGTTGAGGCCATATGATCAGATGGGAGCCTGGCAGTTGGAACTGGGCCATAAGTACCCCAGGAATGTCTGTCATAACTTTGAACAGCCACTAAGCAACTGGTCATAAGTTGAGGCTACTTGTACTTGACTAATACTACTTGCAAGTCCTGAATTTCTTTTTCAGAGATAAGATCAAAATTCAGCAGTGTCCATTTAGCAAATCCGCCTGCATGTTAAGCAGCCCGAAGGGGCACTGGGAAAATCAAAATTGTATTAAATTAATCAATGGGTTTTAGGAAAAAGACTAAAGATTTCTCCTCTTTAGGAGAAAGAGGAGAAGCAACACAAGCTGTCGGACAGGGATGATATCACATTTGATGGAAAGAATCAGGATGTAAGGATGTATACATGTAGCCTTCCTTCTTCTGCTGCTTGAAACAGGTGGCAACTTCCAAGGTTTGCATATAAATGGAAAAATATCCCATGTTCCCTTCAGGCTCTCTGAGCTGCTTCCCTTGGGGAATAAACTCTTGAAGACTTTATATGTATATTCTGCTCACAGGGAATTTGAAATCTAACAGTTTTCTGCCAAAGCTGGGCTGTCAAACATTCTCATTTGCAGCTAAAACCAATGCATATAGAAGTACCATCTGGCCAATATTAAACCAGTTATGTACAGTTTGTTTGTTTGTTTGTTTTTTAAAAAACCCACCTCTGTATTTTCAAGTGCTAAAAATATACTCACATGCAATAGTGTAATTAAATTCAGTCATATCGAGGACATGATCAGTTAACAGAGACTGAAATTCTCAGAATAGGTTCCTATTAAAAGTGAAAGCACAAATCTAAACCTGACTTCTGAAATTAATTGAGTGTTTTACGGCAATACAACAGAGCAACTAATGAAAGCTGTTTAATAAATCCCCTTTCAAAAGAATTATTTTTCTTTGGTCTGGGATTGTGGCCTATTATATTTAGTGTTCCAAACAGGGTCTTGTGTGCTTAAAAGAGATCAGTCCTTCAGATATACAGTAGGTCTTTTAAAATCAGCCTGTTTTTCACCAGCTTTCCACTCAAGCCAGAGAAAAATGAAAGTAACCAGCTCAAAGAAATGCCATTTTTTAATGCAACTTAACATTTAAGGATCACACTTCTGAAAAAAAAATGTTCTGCTTTAAAAAGTCATACTTCCATGCATTCTGAAACAAAGCTTCTGATTCATTTCAAAGAATGTACAATTCTAGTTCTGAAAATATGCTAAAAACACGATCAACTGAGAAATGAAGGACTGGTTCTTATATCCCAAATTCAATGCATTCAAAAATTCTGAATTAAAGCAAGATCAGGTTAATTAGAAATAGCCTAAACATTATCTATTATATAGGCTATTATTAGCCTGTATTATCAAGATCTAGTTGAATGAGAACATGGAAGATGCCCTCTCTGAGATTTTCTCTGGTTTGAGGATTTTCAAAAGCCTAAGCACCTGCAGGGGAAAGTGGTGTTGTGATCAAGGACTCTGTCATGAAATAGTAGGATGTGGATGGCTTTCAGTTAAATTGGGTTACAAGTTTGGCATCAACTTCCATGTTTTGGGGACCAGTTCAGTCAAAGTTCAAGAGTTTATGGCCTCCATTGAAATAACATACTTGTTCCAAATTATCTCAGGCCATTGGATTATGTTTCGCGTAAAAGAAAATGTATAATGATCTGAATGTAGAGGGCATTTCCATTTGCCCTTTGTCATGGTCAGATTACTTACTAATCTAGATGAGATGGAAGGTCATAGGGCCATTCATTAGATGAGTAAGCCAATTAAAATAGTTCCTCTCAGAATGGTTTCCATGGGTGCATGCTTTGCAGTTTTTCAAGTAATTTTGTGCACAGTTCTGCTGTGGCCACTGGCAACAGAAGATGAAGCATGCACTTGATGAGATTGTACTGAGACAACTCTCTGTGTTGGCTAAATCCACATGGCTAATTAGTCTACCAAGATCTTCTTGAGAGATATCTAGTGTGTCAAAGAACATTAACAGTGAATCTGCTGAACATTTATTTATTTACAAATATTTATATGCCGCCCTTCACCCGAAGGACTCAGGGTGGCGAACACAGTTAAAAAAGATACAATAATAAAAGAAAATCCCAATTAAAACCAATTAAAACAGGACAAATAAATAATAAAACCCAAGAATCAGAATCAGCCCGTTTGTTGAAACAGCCAAGTCTTTAGGCCTCGACGGAAGGAGCGGAGATTAGGGGCCATCTGGAGCTCAGTGGGTAACTCATTCCAGAGGGCAGGAGCGCCCACAGAGAATGCTCTACCCCTGAATGTCACCCAGGGATACAGCGTTCTCATGAATATGAGTTCAGGTTTGAGCTTAAACATTGGCAATAAAGAAACTGAAGTATCATTAGTTTGTCTTCTTTACTGTATCAGCCAGCAGCCTTTTTATCAGGTGGCCATCTCCCTTCTAGAAAGATGCCTCTTCTGCTTATCTAGTTAACCTTGGTCTTTGCAATAAAGATGTCATGATTCACTAAGTCCACCCAAGGTATGAGTGGAGTGGTGAGTCAGGAAATGCCTTGCCATCTTGTTTGAACTTCCTTCTGGCCTGTAGGCTCTAAAGAAGTATATAGGACAGTGGTGAGTTTCAAAAATTTTTACTACTGGTTCTGTGGGTATGGCTTTGTGGGCGTGGCATGGCTTTGTGGGTGTGACTTGGTGGGTATGGCACGGGAAGGATACTGTAAAATCACCATTCCCTCCCCACTCCAGGGGAAGGTTACTGCAAAATCCCCATTTCCTCCCAATCAGCTGGGACTGGGGAAGCAGAGAATAGGTGGGGGCAGGGCCAGTCAGAATTTTTACTACCAGTTCTCCAAACTACTCAAAATTTCTGCTACAGTTCTCCAGAACTGGTCAGAACCTGCTGAAACCCATCTCTGATATAGGGTGCAATTTCAACTGGTTTCTCTTGACTCTACAAGGAGTGGTGAGGGCATAATGGAAATACTTAACACATTTCCAGAAAGGATTCTGTCAGTCTTGAAGGAAACTGCAGTATACCTCTTAATTGTATTAGCATTGGTCAACTATCATTCTAACTCTAACCTCCCCTTCTTATGGAAATAGTTGAGGTGCAGCTATAAAACACACTTTTTTTTGTTCCTCCAAATCATTTTTTGACTCCTAGCAGCTGCCTGAACATCTCCCTGCAGTTTTAGATCTTTCAGCAGGCTTTCATACCATCAATCATGATACCCATTTGGACCACTTGTAGGGTTTGGGGATTGTAGACATTGTTTTGCAGTAGTTGTGCTCTTTCTTTGGTGAGTGGATTCTGTTGTGGGGGAAGTGACAGAATTTGGAAACTAAGGGGATCTGGTTAGGAAGAAACAGACTGAAGTTGAACAGAAGAAGATGGGGTTGTTATTTGTCCACTGAAGTTCTCTGAAATTTTCAGTGTTATCTGTTGAAGGGATAACAGTGACCTTAAAATAGAAAATCTGACTTAAGTTTCTTCTTGACTTACCACTCAGTTAAGAATGTGGAAGCCATTGCCAGAAGACCTCTGTGCAACTCAGGCTAGTATGACAAATGTGGGTGTACCTGGAGTACAAAGTCCTTCAGATGGTCAATCATACCCTCATGACTCCTTGAAACATCTGAACGTTGATACTTTATATAGGGTTGGTTTTGAAGATTGCTTAGAAGCTTCAACTGATCCAGAATGTAGGAATTTGATTCTTGGCTAATATAGCAAAAAGGACTATATGATGTCTATTCTCTGGGTGCTGCACTTGATTCCCATATGTTTCTAAGTGCAATTTAAAGTACTGGTTTAATCTTTAAAGCTTTGGCACTGAGATATCTACAGGAAAGTCTTACATGATCAGTTTTGATCTACCTAATAAATCCTGGAAGCACCTACTAATGTTCCTTTCCAAAGAAAGGGTTGCAGGTGGACAGGCATTGATTTTCAGTTGTTGTACTTGCACTCTGGATTAGTCTCTTCCTGGAAATTCAATCAGCTTTCACTTTGTTAGCTTTTTGCAAGCTATTAAAACACAATTATTATGGAACACATTTGGGGTATGAAGTAACACCATTCTTTTTATTGGCTCTGTAATTGTTTATATGTTTACTGCTGACTGCTTACCTTCATTTTGTTTTATGGATATTTTATTGTGCTGCTTTGTACTTTAATTTTTATTTCTATTATACCATGGATAGTTTATTGTATTGATTATCAATGTCCTATAAACTTGTGAAAATGTCCTTGATTGTGGGAACATAAACAAGCAAGGATTTTGGGGCCTAAAAGAGAGGAGATTGATGTCAAATACCTAGTGAGCTATGACACATCCTTGCTAATCTTGTATTAGTTTGTCACCAGGGACAATAAGTATAGATTCTGGGGAAATAATTGGAATTCAGTACAAAATGGCACTCCAATGTTTTTTTTTTAATTGAAGAAAACAGACACAAGCAAACAGCAAAATATTTCAGTTCATATGTCTGCAAGCATAACTAATTGCATTGCATGCCACTGTGAATTATTTCTCCCTACAGTAATGAGCAAAATTGTGGAAATATTTTGGGAAAAGTGTATTTTCTAAAACTAGCTAATAACACCAGGTTTTTTTGGGAGTACTACCATAAAGTTAAATATCAATGGAAAGATAATTTAATCAAGAATGTAATGCAATAACTTTCATGAAGGATTTGCTATTAGAATAGCAGTTACAGTATGAAGAAGAAAAATGAAACATGTAGCAAAAATGAGATATACAAAAATTATCACCATAGAAAAAATGAGATATACAAAAATTATCATGTCAGTTAATACTTAGTTGGGTAACCTTTAGCATGAATTATGGCCTTACAATGTCTTCCCATGGAGTGAACCAAATCTTTTACTTCTGCAGCTGTTATAATGTGAAACCAATATTTAACTATTGCTTCTATTAACTGGGTTTTATTGCTGGGTCGCTTCTGATTAACAAGTTTCTTTAGTCAGCTCCACAGATTTTCAATTGGGTTAAGGTCTGGGCTATTCCCAGGACATTCCAGTAGTGGAATATGATTATCTTGAAACTCCAAAAAAAAAAAAAAGTAGTGTTATTAGTCATCAAACCTCAAAAATACACTTTTCCCAAAAGGTTTCCACAATTTTGGCCACTACTGTAGTGTTAGTTGATACAACAGCAAAATTGATTGTCTTTAAAATACACCAAAATCATTTTTGTTATTCAGAATTCAAGATTTCAGCATAAAAAAAATACTCTAAGCCCCTCTAATCTAAACCGGTCATGATATAGGCTTAACATATGTGTATACTATTCCTAACGTTTCCTTGATTAGAAACAAGGAAGGATTTATTGAATCTCTGTCTCAGATGATTTAGCAACTGCCCTTTTTCTAGCTAATGTCAACTTTGTGTCATCTTCTGAAACCCCACCATGCTCTCTGCTTTGTTGAAAGGACTGTTTTGTTGTCCTTTAGCATTCCAATCCTCTAGCAGAGATTAAACCAAAATTAACATTAGACCAATAATCAAGAAGTAGAGAATACCCCAATCAAGGAATTATCAACTAAGACAAACAAGCTTACAATAAACAGCCTAATTAAGGAACCATCAAGAACATTTCCACCAACACTGACAAGAGCAAGCCACTAGTATATAAAAAGAAACCAAACCCCATGCCCTTCTAGCACTGATGATGCTACCTTGTTTTTTGTTTTGTTTTTTTTTAATTTGATTTATATGCCGCCCTTCTCCGAAGACTCAGGGCGGCTTACAATGTGCTCAGCAATAGCCTTCATCCTTTTGTATATTTATACAAAGTCAGCTTATTGCCCCCACAACTGGGTCCTCAATTTATCTACCTTAGAAAGGATGGAAGGCTGAGTCAACCTTGAGCCTTGGTGAGATTCGAACCCTGCAGTAATTGCAGGCAGCTGGTCTTAATAACCAGCTTAATAACAGGGTGCCTTAAACCCCTGTACTACCAAGGCTCTTGCCTTGTTTGGTAATGAAATGTCTGGAAGAAAATCACCAAGCTCAGAGATCACCAAGGACCTCACTTTAGCACTTTTCATCCTCTTCTGGTCCTCAGCATACTTCTCTGAATTATGGCAACAGCCCTTCTCAGCAAGAGAAACACTACCCAGTCCAACTTAGGTTTAATAGCCCATATTGCTGCTTAATAAAATCAACAAATGATCCTCAATAGCTATTGCTGTTTATTCATTTTTAGTTGCCAGTGTCATCCATTTTTCAATTATTATTCCAGTACCCATGTGATGTTTTTTAAGACTACCTCCTTAATTTCAACTCAATCCTGTAGCTCCTCCTTCTTTTTCCTGTGAGCATGCCTTCTTACAGGGAACTAAAATGACTCCTATTCTCAGCTCTTTCTTCTTCTCTTTCCTTAATATCAAAGATGGCATAAATTGGACATGAGATTTTTTTTTTTTTGAGCTAGACCATGGATGTCTAAATAGGTGGTGAGCCAGCAGGGAGACATAGCAAGTACAGGCATGTCACAAAGTTACTTTTCAAAGATCAACTTTTACAATATAGAATTGTCTGGATAATGGAATGTAATATTATATATAAAATAATGGAATAAATATATTTTTCTGAGATATTTAGGCAATTATAATGTATTGCAATTTCCAAAAAATTGAGTAAGCCAAACAATAACAAACAGGATTGTAACCAAAAGGCACCTCAATTTTGGATACACAAATATACAGTTAATGAGGTCTAGCCACAAGATCAGTCTGAACAAAACAGAACAGAATAATAGAGTTGGAAGGGACCTTGGCAGTCTTCTAGTCCAACCCCATGCTCAGGCAGGAAACCCTACACCACTTCGGACAAATTGTTATCCAACATCTTCTTAAAAACTTCCAGTGTTGGAGCATTCACAACTTCTGGAGGCAAGTTGTTCCACTGATTAATTGTTCTAATTGTCAGGAAATTTCTCCTTAGTCATGCTAGATCAGAGGTGTCAAACTCAATTTCATTGAGGACCAATTCAGAGTTGTGTTTGACCTCGGGGGGCTGGGGTGGGTATAGCCAGAGTGGTTGTGGCCAGCTCAACGTCACTTGTGTTAGGGGAGCCTTTGGAGGTCTGAGCACTCTGACAGCAAAAATGGGCTCCTCAGCTCCGTTTTCAGATGCAATGGCTTCCTGCAACCCTCTGCCAATGAAAACAGAGCTCAGGAGGGCTGCACGTGGCCCTCACAAGTTCCGTTTTCTGCTGCAATGGCGTCCTGCAAACATCTGCCAGTGAAAATGGAGCTCGGGAGGCCTGCCCGCGGCCCTTCCGAGCTCCATTTTCGCTGGCAGAGACACCGTGGGCCAGTCTTCACTGTTTCCAGGGCAGCCCCAAGGGCCAGAACTAAGCACTCCATAGGTCAGATCCAGCCCGCGGGCCATGAGTTTGACATCCCTGTGATAGATTAATCATGGAATGGTTGTCGAATTTTTGGTCCTATGTAACCACTTATAAGAAATGTTTGCATCAGCTGACTGAACAAAATCAGGTATTGTTCTATTCAAGTCTAAATGGAATAATCATGATCTTTCTGGCCTGTAGAAAAAAGGTATAATGTACTTAGCATAATACTCGAGATCAAAAACTGGGCAGTGACATGAATGAAACAAAGACAAAGCAGAAGCCAAGACATCAAGATATAAATCAGGATAATAAATTTCAGAAAATAGACTTTGCTAGAAGTGACATAATAGGATTGCTAGGAGAAAGCAGTTCTTTTCCAGCAATCTGACTGTGACCTTAAAATATAAATATACAACACTAGTACCTCCTCCATTTCTAATTTCAGGATTATTTTCTTCCATCATCATCACCTATCTCTGCTAAGCTAAATTTTGAGGCTCTAGTTGTTGCTGTCAGTATATATATGTCTTTACTCACTTGAAAACATAAAGAGGCTTCCCTCTTCAGGTCAGAGAAAAACTCACCAGGATCTTGCTTAGCTGTTCTTATAATTGACAGCACTGCTGACTGTGCTTCTTTCTCTGATTCAGACTGACTCTGGCCAAAGCTGAAAGCTTCCAGATTATCATCAGATGTTCTCTGAAACCACACTATTTCCCAAATAGCTTTTTCCTCCCTGTTCAATTTGTCTAAATCAATCTGATTCATGTTATAAAGGGTTGACTAAATAGTTCCACATAACAAGAGGTCTTTGTTTGATCTGATAAGTTCCATGTTCAATACAACCAGAGTTATATTCTCAAGTTTCTCAATTCTCTGGTTTTCTGAAGTATGGGAAGGCTCCTTTTACTTGGTCTGAGAGAGCAAATATTAGGCTTTTCCTACAGTGCTGCTATTGCAATATATGTCTAAAGCTTCTGTCAAAATTGCCACACAAACAAACAAAACCCAATGCTGGCTGAGGTGTGCCTCATGTTCTGTTGTTATTCACAACAATCTAAAATACCCATTGTTTTCATAGCACAACAGTAAATGAACAAAAAATGATATCATGGATGGATCTCTATCTCTATCTCTATCTCTATCTCTATCTCTATCTCTATCTCTATCTCTATCTCTATCTCTATATCTATATCTATATCTATATCTATATCTCTATATCTATCTATCTATCTATCTATCTATCTATCTATCTATCTATCTATCTATCATCTATCTATAAAATGGCAGAATCTTTTTTTTAGGACTACACAGAAACTTGGGGGAAAAAAGGGTCCTTTAATGAGCAGCAGAGAAGTGCTGTGTTTGCAGGAGGTCCAAATAGCTTTACCCACATGATTTTTGAAATGTAATTAGACTCATTTATTTGTTATACACAGTTTCTGATCAAAAAGTGAATATTTTCTGATTCTTCTGCTATTTCAAGACACTATAGACAGGGGTGTCAAACTTTCTATGACATGTCATCATGTGACATATCACCATTTTTTCCTCCTTTGCTAAAATGAGGGTGGGCATGGCCAGCGAATGACGCATCCAGCCCGTGGGCCATGAGCTTGACACCTCTGCTATCGAAGATATAGAGATTTTGAAAGTGAAAAAAAAACCAAATTAAATAACCACCCAGAAACGACTGTGCAGTAATGACGGATTTGTTGGAAACTCTACAAATAAATGTGAAGAGCTGAAAAATGAGATTGCTTGGGAACTTCTGGCCATTTGTTTTTAGCAGGCGATGTTGTGGGACTTGCTATGGCAATCAGCATGGCCTTTTGAAGAGGTATTATCTGCTGGAGGGAATGTCCTCTAAATGCAACCAGATGCAAGCAGACTGATAGAAATATATAGTCCTGTGCAAGGGTGGGTTCTACTATCCCTTTACTACTGGTTCACAATGGGGCCGTGCATGAATGCTCTTCTGCGCATGCGCAGAAACGTTCTGATGATGTCGGGGTCGGTGGAGCCTCCCACCGGTTTTACTTCCGGTTCTATAGAACTGGTGCAAACTGGGGGCAACCCACCACTGGTCCTGTGCAAGGACACCATCCTAAAATAATTTCATGCTTATATTTATGAAGTTTTCTATCCATGGCTCTGAATTCCATTCTCCCTGAGAGGAAGACTCAATTGCTCAAATTTCAGTTTAAAAAATTATACATTTTAGCCATTACATGATCATCATTCGTACCCAATTCTGTTCCAAACTCAATTTTACAGTGTTCAAGTTTGTCTGCATTGGGTTCTGCAGATTCCTTTGGGATATTTTTTGGGGGAAGGTGAAGATAAAGTTTTAAATAAAACTTAAGAACAGTTATGTCTCTGAGCCTGCTTCTATTTATTGATTACAGCTGTTGTGTTAGGAACTAATCCACAGAATTATAAGGATTATAATTGACTTTCTCAATTTCAAAATGTAGCAGGGTATTTTTTATCAATAGATATTGAAAGCAGAGATTCATGGGATTGATCATGTCTGGATATATCTTAGGTTTCAGATGTTTTCACCAACTAAGTAGAACTGGACCACTAACCGAAGAGGGGAAAAAAATCTATTAAGGAACACTGGGTGATTGTTGATCGGTGAAAAGCTATCCTAAAATATATTGGCAGCACATTTTATTAAACATATGGAGGAAGCAGATTTGGAATGCCGCAAAATAAAATTCCAACCTTTTATTTGAAGCTTAGAATTTTCATTTTAACGTGAGAAGTTACTCATTTGTGAAATTAGTAGTTATAATGCACAAGATTTGGGAATAGGGAGGCTAAAAGGATTACCAAAGGCAATTAAGTAGTAGCTCACAATTTAACATATACAAGTTGTGAGTGATTCCTCCAAAATACAATGGAATTTGTCGTTTTGCCAGATAGATCCAGGTTCCTAGAATCTCTAAGCAAAAAAATAAAATAAAATACTCATTGCTTTCTTTCAGACTAGAAACATAAAACCCATAGCCTGCAAGATTCCTCCATCCTTGCCTTTAACAGTGGTTGGTCCGATTAAAATTTATATCCTGTAGGGGAAAAATACAATCCCTTGTCAAAAGTTTTCCTTGATGAAGCACAAATGAGCTCTGGGATCCTCATCTTCACTTTTTCTGCCAGGCCCATGATTTGCTTGCTTCCCGTAAACTTCTCATCACCATAAATTTATTTTCAGTTATTCTAGTAAACATATCACTGCCATCTTACTGGGGCAAAAATCATTCCATTGGTGGATGGGAAACATTTTCACATTTCTTTAACTCTTGCAAATTACTATCATTCTGGGAATCAAAGAGTTGGATCAATGTTCTCTCTCTCTCTCTCTCTCTCTCTCTCTCTCTCTCTCTCTCTCTCTTTCTCTTTCTCTTTCTCTTTCTCTTTCTCTCTGTCTCATAATTCTTATCATTCCATATTCCTAATGAGAATGCTGCAATGGTTCAAATAACAAGCTCTGTTCTTCTACCTGGAAGTAGAAAATGAGAAAATAAAAACAGTGTCCTAGAGCCTTCCTACTTCATTGACATATTTTCTTTAAATTCTACAGTGATGAAAAAATGATTTCTAGAGAGATGGGAATAGAAGCGCTGTAAACACAATCCTCATGGACCTCTTTGCAATGCCGTGGTGGCTGCAATTTACTTTCACTAGAAACTTCGGGTCTCATTATTTGTGACTTTTAATGAGCCCTTATGCAGCTAAATGTTGAAGAAGTATTGTCCATCCATTCCCACCGAGAGTTTTATGTACCACAGTGCAAAACTGATTTTATGCAAAGACTAAGATAGAATAAGGACAGGTCTTCAGATAGGACTACCAGAAGACAAATTGTGTGTGCATCACAATATTTAGCTTCAGCCTTCACTTTATTACAGCCAGCACTGTTTAAAAATCTGTTCCAATTATCTGAAAGTTTTCTACCTGCATTTAAAAAATAGCTTGTATTTTCTCCCTCATTTGCGCACTGTATTAGTTTTAGTCTTTTGATTACTCCATATTACAGTTTTTCTGACTGCTTGCACTTCCTGTATTTTTAAAAAAGTTCCATGTTTCCTACTTTTAATTGACGTGCAAGAAACTAAGGATGCTATATACCACCAGAGAGACAAATATATAGTAAAATTAATTTTTTAAAAATATTCATACAATCCTTTCTCTCCTTTCACTCATCTTATCAGCAGGGTACATGTAGGAATTCACCATTATAAATCTGAGAATTTACCAACAAGTTCTCTTCTTTGAAAAATATGAAATGAAACTTTGTAATCTTTCCCTAATCCATAATATTTAAAAAATTAGTAGAAACAAATGGCATTTCCAACAAATAACTACAGAATCCATAATCCTTTTGCAGGTACTTGGTTCCAGACGATCCCTAGCTGGTTCAACATTTTAATTCTTAAGGATCGACAATTCTACTCCATTTTAAAGCATGAACTGTGAAACAACTTTTGTTTCAGAATGATTAGTGTTATCTTTAAGACACTTTATGTATATGTGTATTTGATTTTTATCCTGCTTTTATTACTTTATAAATAACTCAAGGTGGCAAACATACACCAGAGTCCTTCCTCTCCCTACTTCCTCCACAACAACAACCCTGTGCTGTGGGTTGGGCTGAGAGAGATTGACTGGCCCAAAACCAGCTGGTTTTTGAAATCCTTTCCTAATTGAAAATGTTTTCTAAAAAAACCTCTTCCAAATTAGACTTTTTTTTTAAAAAAATGCAAAATCATTACAATTCCTGCACTGCAGAGACATGCCACATGTTGCAGCTGCTCTAACACAGACATTATGTTGAGTATAAGGCAGTAGCTCCTTTTGAGATCTCCCAGCCAGATTCCTTCAGGCTCCTTTGCAATCCATTTTAAACAAGTCTGTTTTATTGGAGAGGGTGAAAGACATAAGCATACAGTTCAGTGGGGGGAGTCAAAAATTTTTATTACTGGTTCTGTGGGTGTGGCTTGGTGGGCGTGGCATGGCTTGGTGGGCATGTCAGGGCAAGGATACTGTAAAATCCATTCCTTCTCCACTCCAGGGGAAGGTTACTGCAAAATCCCCATGTCCTCCCAATCAGCTTGGACTCAGGAGGCAGAGACTAGATGTGGGGTGGGGCCAGTCAGAGGTGGTATTTACCGGTTCTCCGAACTACTTAAAATTTCCACTACCGGTTCTCCAGAACTGGTCAGAACCTACTGAAACCCATCTCTGATGCAGTTCTCTCCCCAAATCCAATGAGGGGAAAAAATATGAATGGATAAGAACAACGTTACCAAGTAGCACCATTAGACAAACAGTGACCGTATAGATAATATCATCCAGATTCAAGAATAACTTTAAATAACACTAAAGCTATTAAATACATTGGGTGTCTTGCAGAAAGGATTTACTCCACTTCTTTGTCTCTCACACTTAAAAAAAAAAAATCTCTTCTCCTTTATAAGATATCCAAAGCAACCACTGGCTCTCCAATAGTTTAATAGTTTTTTTTTCCCCATCTTAATCAGCCTGACTGATGGGGTGGATGGGGTCCTCCATTTTGGCCCATCTGATCCAATCCACTTTCCTCACTTGGCTTTTAATAATTCATTCCCTTCCGA
Source organism: Pantherophis guttatus (assembly GCF_059756535.1). NCBI lineage: Eukaryota > Metazoa > Chordata > Lepidosauria > Squamata > Colubridae > Pantherophis > Pantherophis guttatus. The sequence goes on along the minus strand of NC_142063.1, from coordinate 123,870,721 downwards.
ATTAATCCACTGAGTGATATCTGGGCTGGTGAAAATGCTAGTCAGTCTTTCTTTTTCTGATTCTGAGTTGACCAAATGTTTTTAATTCCTTTACACCCCTACACCTCTCCAAAACTATCCCTCACCTTATTTTCCTTTTCAAGGGAAAGTTTATTAGAAATCAGGGGTGAAATCCAGCAGGTTCTGACAGGTTCTAGAGAACCAGTAGCAGAAAATTTGAAAAATGATCCCTACAGTAACTGTTCAGCATAAGTTTTGGTTAACAATCTGAGATTGTTCTTGGTTATGATTCAGGTAGGTCTTGATTTGGTCACCCTTTGTTGATGAGGAGAATGATCTAGCAGGTGAGGAGGAGAATCTTAATAAATCATAATCCAGTAAAGCAATTATAGATTTTGCTCATCTATTATACAATTGCTTTTTATTAATCATGTTTTGGTTCAAAATGTATACTTATTACTTATAGTTATTGGCCTTATTCCCTCTTGAAATATTAGGTAGGTGATACATTTCTAAAGCATCTGAAGGTAGTTATCTGTACTACACATGATAATGATTCAATATTATCACATATAGACTTATACGATATGTATGATATGGTCTTCCAAGGAAGGTGACTGAAGTACATAAAAATGTATTCATAAATTAGCTAGATACTACTGTATCTAGCTGCAAAAATCTGGATAGACACTAGATGGCAGGAAAGTAATAGCCATACACTTAGATGAGGTAGCCCTATATAAATAAGCCACATAAGCTCTAACAGAGCTTCTATGATAAAGTACTGGTGAGGTGTGAGTCCATTCATTTGAAAATGCAATAATAATTTATAAAAATCATTTTGAACATCTAAAGATATGAAATTAGTCCTGCTATAGTCAACATGTTTATTGATTTATGATGTTCGCCTCAATATACCAAGATTGTAATCATTGTCTGTCCGTAGAGAACATCTTCCTCTACAGCAGACTTGACTTACTTTAAGGTAGAATTGCAGGAAGTTTTAAGCATGTGGGGGAAATAAACTCCTTATCCTCTCCCTCCCAATTCTCTGGCTCAAAATAGAATTGGATGTTTTAAGGCAGCTCTCTGGTATTACCTAGCATCAGCTAGGGTAGATAGTGCTGTCCATTTATAAAAGTTGAAGCAGGATCCAATTACCAATCCATTAATGTCAAACAGAGGAGGTTACTCATTGCTGTTTGCCTCAGGCAGCAATATATCTTGGACAAACCCCATGAATGTCTTAGGATAAATAATTTATCATTTATATTATAATATCATTTATATTTACTGTGTCCACCCACTAGATAAAGACTAAGGTACACTATTATTATTATTTTTTTTTTCTAAAACAAATCAGCTAGACATCTACCTGGGGTTGTTCTGTGTCTTTTGAGACCAGACTAAAATATCATGGAACGTTTACAGCATTAATTTTCACACTATTCAAGGGAGATGATAAAGTAGTTGAGATTATGACTGAAAGGTGATATAGCTGTAAAGAAATTGGAATGATTTAGTTTGAGAGATGAATTTCATGAACCATTAGAATGTGGAACACAAAGTAGCTGAATGGAGTTTGACCTTCTATAGGTCAAATCAAATGATGTTTACAGCATTGTTATTCTCAACAGCTACTGTTTCCAGTAATGCAACATTCAAAAAAGTAATACGAATATTAATTACATTACACATACAAAAAACTCTATTCCAATCAAATGTGTATTCAGATTCTTATACAAGAACAAATGGACTTGTCAACAATAAACAGGAAGCCATAAAAATAAAACACCTGCTATTCCTTTCTTACGGATGTGGCTGCAGTATCGCCAGCGAGAAACAATGTAAACTTTATCTAAGTTGAACTATTTTCAAGCAAATTAATCACTTGGCACCAGACATCTAACCATTATTCACTAACAATAACGTACCTCTATGTCTCAGAAAAAGTTGGTTCCACTGATTGAATTCAGCATATCTTTCTTTTAAAATGTCTTCTCTACGCTACATATTCCCCTGTTTTCGAACAGAAATAATTTAAGATGATGACAGTGAATACTGAAAATAATATATGGATAAATAATTCCTCTTCATTAATAATGGAAGATGAAGCAGCAGTGTCTCAGCGGCAGGAGCGTATACATTTTGGAATTCTGGAAGTCCTCAAAAACTTTGTTAAGATTGACCAAGGAGAACTATTTAAGATTACTACGGAACTGCATTCATGACAAAAAGGGAACATAGCTAAGAGCAAGAAGATCTGTCTCCTTCACTGTGTTTGTGAGTTAAGGTAATGTAAATTGATTTCAATTTAGATTTATTTATTTTTGTCTTGTGGTCACCTTTTTTTCAAAGTATAATACAGAAGGCCAAGTGCACCAGTAGGACTAAAAACAATTAATATCTTTGTTGTAACAGAAACCACTATTTTGTTACTCCGAAAATAGGAAGAACTTGAGAACGCTTTCAATTTAAAGTGTGATTTATTTATCTACTAGCTGGATACCCATGCTTTGCTACGAAACTATGTGATTGGACATGATAAATTGAACTAACCAGTTCTGGAGTAACACCTGGGTAGATTCCACAACGGATGTCCCTCTCATTGTCATCATCACCAACAAAGTATATCTGGAGAAATGAAGGCTGCTGAGGCCCACCATGATACTCCCTATCCTATGGTAGACCTGTCCCTGCACTTTGAATGTTGGCATATTTAGCTGTAGCTGCCTGATTAATGTAGGGGTTATTAAATGCATACTTTTTTACAGCCTCTCTATTGACTTCTGGATGACTTTGATGACACTTTTTTGCAGCTTCCCTTACTTGTGTTTTCCTAATCGCATCTGTAAATCTTTTCCTGTGTTTTTTCCCTTTTTTTCCTTTAACTGATGTTACAGTAGAAGGAACAGATTCGTCTGAACTGAGGAGCTCAGTGTAAGAAGTGATTTGGGGCTGGGACAATATGCAGGAGAAATTCATTTCACAATCTGTTGGCTCAATGGTGATCAGTGATTGAAACTCATAAGTTTCAATCCCCCCGCCTTGAGTTCAGAAGCAGTTCCATAGGTGGAAGGCATAGATATTTTTGTGAGGTAGGGACATGTAGTACTGTAAGGAGCACCAGAGCACTCCTGAGTGAAGGAGTGGAACGTCTGCCAGTTTGAACTGAGGTAATGGAATGTAAGGCAACTGGTAGTTGGAACTTTTCAGGTGGGGAGGGGGAATAGAATGTCTAACTCCTTAGCATCAGAGCATGTTAATATACTGTATATGAATATACTGTATATGAAATACTAATGATCTGATGGTCATTTCGAAAAATCCTTTCTTAGCGAGCACCTAGAAGCCAAGAGGAATGTACGTGCCAAATTTCAAATTTATAGGCTTTACCGTTCTGGAGATTTTATGATGAGTGAGTGGATTTCGCTTTTATATATATAAATTATATTTATTAAATTTATTTGCTGCACATTGCACCACAAGATGATATTTAAGGACCATGTGCTGCATATTTTTGCTGCCAGTAATGTCATTTTCATATGATCTCTTTGTTTTTTTAGTATTAAAAATAATTACATCTGGGACTTCTATAAAGTATGTATTTATTTATTAAATTTGTACTATGCCATTTCCTAGTGACTCTTTTTCTTAATGCTGTCACCAAATTGCTTTCTGGTTTTGAAATTCTTTTGTTTTATTTCTTTATGTCTCTGGGTGCCATGACTATGCAAAAGTCCTAATTCTCCAACATCTGACATAAACCTTATTAACCCAGGTCTGAATCAGCATGTCTTTCCTACAAGTGAGGTATATAATAGATTAACTACAAGTACTTTAGTATAAGAATAGGCATAAAAGTAGATACTAAGCTCCAAATCCACAGAAACAGCAGTCTACCACAACAGACAAGTCCTGAGGTGCAGATTATCTGGAGACGCCTCAGACATGGTCCAAAATATAGTGACAGGATATAAGATGCAGACAGAAACAGCACATACTGAATTGCACAACCAAGTAGCTGGCATTGTGTACAGGAACCTGCACAGTGTATAGGCTAGATCCTTCCAACTCCAAAAGAATTGTCCAGAAGAGTGCAGTGCTAGGAATAGATATTGGGCAGAGCGCTCAAACTCCCAGCTCTCTGGTAAAGGACCCAGGAAGACACATATCACCCATGGGGTGAAAAAGGAATTTATATATTATTTATTTACTGTATACTTGACAAAGTATGTGTCTTAGGTCATCTACCAGAATTTATTGAAAGTTTTAAGAGGATCTACGGTATGTATAATCCTGTTTCTTTGACAGATGGAGGTTTTTTTAGCACCTCTCTCAGACCTCTCTTCTCATCTGCACCTCTCCAATCTTGAATCCTCAGTTTCCCTTCTCCCAGGAATACAATGAGGAAAAGAAGCACTGTGTTGCCATCCTTTGATGAACAGTTCTCCCACTCTCATTGCATTATTTTTCTTGAAATTACATGTAGGTGTACTCACTGATTCATGATATCAATTGAGTCGAATAGAATAGAATAGAATAGAATAGAATAGAATAGAATAGAATAGAATAGAATAGAACAGAATAGAATAATAACGTTATTGTCACTTTGAATCAGGGGTAAAATCCAGCAGGTTCTGACAGGTTCTGGCAGAAATTTTGAGTAGTTTGGAGAATCGGCAAATACTAGCTCTGGCTGGCCCCAGAGTGGGGTGGGAATGAGGATTTTGCAGCATCCTTCCCCTGCCATGCCCACCAAGCCACACCCACAAGCCACACCATGCCCACCAAGCCACACCCAGAGAACCGGTAGTAAAAATTTTTGGATTTCACCACTGCTTTGGATGTACATTAATCAGCATACATTAAAATGAAATGTCATTGCATACAGCTCTCAAAAGGTCAGCACTTCCAATATACATTACATAAACATGACTAAATAAATAAATACAAAATTATGTATATACCCACATATAATATATGACACAGAGAAACAACACAGTCTAGTTCAGATGTATACATGTACATGGCAAGAAAAACAAATCTTGCAAGTTTACCAGACAGATGGCATAGGAAACAAATTATAAGTGTTTACTTTTACCATGAATGAAGACAAATATACATGTCCCAGGATAATGTTGCAGGATGCAATATGGGTTGGTCACTGGGACCAGATGTTTAGTCTTCTGAGCTTTTGGACCAATGCTGGAGCCCATCCTCAAGGAACTTCTCTCTATCAGAATGTATTGTAAAATTACTTTTACCATGTATTCTGGGAGTCACAAGTTTGCAAGTTGGTAAATGGACCGTTTTCGGCCTCCAGAGGGCCTCTGGGAGTAGGGGTGGGGAAGGCTGTTTTCACCCTCCCCAGACTCCTAGAAAGGCTCTGGAGTCTGGTGTGAGAGAAAAACAGGCCTACTGGGCCATTGCGTGCCAGGAGCAGGGTGACTGTGGGGGCGGGGGGTCACACACACATACACACACATGTGACACCCCCGCTCCTGGCACATGATGGCAAAAAGGTTAGCCATCCCTGATCTAGACATTTCACGTCCTTGAACTGCTGCCCTTCTTGAGTCTGTATGGCAAAATACGGTACTTTCAATTTAAGTTGCTTGTATTACCATTGCTTATATATTAATTGTGTTTTTTTTCCCCTTTGTGCTGGTTTCTGACCTTTTCCAGCAATTTAATGGAAAAAAACATTTGTTTATTGAACCATAAATAAATGGGAAGAAACTGCTTGTCTGAATGTACTTTCAGACTTCATTGTACAGCTATTTCTTCAGTGGGTCTAGAACCTTCATAAGTGCCTGGGCATCTTCAGAATTGTAGCAAAAGAGGAATGAACTAAAATTGCTGGGAAGAGGCCTAGGCAAAGCATTGGGAAGATTGTCCATGGGAGGAGAAGGGATTATAGCCTTAAATATCCCATGAAAATGTGACTTTCACAGGTAGGCTGTAGATTCTTGTTACAATTAATATAATTATGATTTTACAAGCTTCTGTGAAATTGTGCGGTCAGTGTCACAGTGGGTGTTATAGGCTTAAGAAGGCATATTTAAGTGTTTTAAATGATTTTGATTAATAGTATTTTGATTTACAGTAACATAGTTCAGCTACAAGCATTTACTCTATATTATTGCAAAGGATAGACCTTTAGGACCAACCTGTGTAACTTAGAGTTTATGGTGAATAGAATTTTCAACTTTAAAAAGATAAAAAGGAAAGGACCACACAATGCTGGCAAAAGATTGTTAAAAGATATTAGTTTTCCTCTTATCCACCCTCTTATCTGGATTGGACAAAAATTAAATCCCTATGTAGACCATGCTTGCTGCTTTCTGTTGGATACCCTTTCTACTATTATTTTCATAAATTATTTTTTTTAAAAAAAGTTATTACCGGTATGTTTCCGGTTTTTATAAGAGGAAAATAGGTCACAACTAGGTGTCTCTTTTGTAAAGTGAGTTGTTTGCTCTGGTTCAAGTTATATCAAAGAATCTCACGTTCTGATTTTCTGGGCTGCTATTTATTCTTCTTATGGACTCTTATTCTATCATTATTGCATAATTTCAAATGGTATTTCTAATTGTGTGGATATGTGTGCTAATTTTAATAATGCCACTTAATGGCTCCCAAATAGATCTTATCTCTGATATATTTTTGTGTGCTTGTTGAGGTCTAACCATGTATTGATAAAACATATAATCTGCAAAGACCTCTGAATGTTCTGCAAGAAACAAAGAATTGATCCAGAAGACAGTTTAACAGCCCAACTCTATCAATGGGGAAAGAAAAAAATATTTTTATAAATGGTAAGAAATCAATGTTACAACTTTCTGTGAGGTACAAATGTAATACTTGTGCTCTTCCAATATTCATGCTCCAGAAGCATGAAACCCTTCCAGCTAGCTGGCATCAAGTTACCATTAAACCTCTTTTCCTTTTTTATGTAAGTGCTGGTTGGTGTCACATGCTGTTCGCTGGAGAACATAATGCCCACTAACAATGTAAAAAGTTGTTCATCCTTAAAATAATTCTTGGGAATTTAAATGTCTCTGAGCTCCAGAGTCTTAAAATGGATGGCCATTTACTATCTTTGCTTTCCTTCAGATTAATTTCTTTCTCTCACACATATTTTCTTAGAAAGCTTACTACCATAAGATGCTGGTAATGCATACTCATTGGAATTTGATATCCTGCCAAGTTGTCGCTAAAAGGCTTCTAGTTCACTTAGTAAGAAGTCTGAAATAATGTTTCTAACCACAACAGACAAAATGGCTCCCCAGCAAGTAATAGTAATGAGTAATAATAAAAGAGAGTGCCAACTGGAATCTTGAAGCACCTTCACTCTCGGTAATAAACAAAACTAAGAAGAGATCAGCAAGTACTCTATTTGGAAGGCTGATATTTTGTTAGCTCAAAGTGTGTTTAAAAATTAATCAATCTCACTACAAGCATTCTTGTGGGGGACTAAGGGATGAATGGCAGGAGACCATTACTAAGAACTTGACAAAATGAAACCCTAGGGTTTTTTGAAGTGATCAGAACATTAACTGTTATCCCCCACATCACCTCTCTGGTATTTAGATAGCAATAGCACTTAGACTTATATACCGCTTCATAGTGCTTTACAGCCCTCTCTAAGCGGTTTACAGAGTCAGCATATTGCCCCCAACAACCTGGGTCCTCATTTTACTGACCTCGGAAGGCTGGAAGGATGGAAGGCTGAGTCAACCTTGAGCCTGGTGAGATTCGATCTGCCAAACTGCTGGCAGCTGGTGATCAGCAGAAGTAGCTTGCAGTACTGCATTCTAACCACTGCGCCACCATGGTGCAGTGGTTAGATGCATGAGCACACAATCCAATTTATTGAGGAAGCTATCCTAAGAATTCTTACCCAGTAAAATGTTCTTCAGAGTAAATAGGTCTAGGGCTGCATTGTTGGATGCAGTGACTTTCTTTGTAACCCACTAATTTTACTTAAGAACAATATTAACTTTTGAAAGTTGCCAGTAATAAACAAAAGAAATCTGAATGAAATGCATGGATTCATCAACAAAAAAGTCAGGGAATGTTTAAAAGAGCAACCAAGTCATTATATTTTAAACTTTTTTAAAAAAGAGCAGGAATCCTGATGAATTGGACTGAAAGAAGGAAAATGAGGAGAGGAAAGAGAGGGAAGCATAAAAAAAATAAAACAGGCTTCCAACAACTCTATAAATTAAAACCAAATGAAAAATGAACAGTGACTTTTCAAGGTCAATAAATTTTCTGTAAAAGTAGTGAGCAGTTGTGGTATCAAAAGACATAGTCTACTCATCATATGAGACACTGAGCTTGTCGATTGAAAGGTCAGCAGTTCAGCGGTTTGAATCCCTAGTGCCACGAAATGGGTTCCCATTACTTGTCCCAGCTTCTGCCAACCTAGCAGTCCAAAAGCACATGAAAAATGCAAGTAGAAAAATAGGGACCATCTTTGGTGGGAAGGTAACAGCGTTCCATGCGCCTTTGGTGTTTAGTCATTCCGGCCACATGACCACGGAGACATCTTCGGACAGCGCTGGCTCTTCAGCTTTGAAATGGAAACCACTGCCCCCTAGAGTCAGGAACGACTAGCACATATGTGCGAGGGGAGCCTTTACCTTTACTTTACTCATCATATGAGAGGAGCGTCTTACACTAGTGGTTTTAGAAAAAGATACAAAGCCGGAGATCACCATTTTTTTCTTATATTATCAAAAGCAGATCTGACTTCTAAATAGTAAAAATATTTAAATGTGCTTTTCTCTAATCCTTTTTAACAAAACCTAACAACATATAACAAACATACTCAAGGATCTTACATCCTTAAGTTGACAATAATTTGTCAATAGCTCAGATGGTTCATGGGTATTTTATTCCTCTGAGCTATATAGTTTCTAAATCTGCATTTGATTTAGATTGGATTTTCTACTGTACATAGATGGGGGAAAAAAGAAAGAGCAAGAGAGAAAATTCTCCTGCTCTTCTGTAGTGTAGTAGAAAGGAAACTATCTGGTAAGGATATAAGGATTGTCTCAGAATCTTGTGTCATTGAAGTGATTCAGAAGTATCCTGTTTGATTTCACAGCTTCATTCAAATTGTTGATTTAATTGGGAAACTCAGTTTGCCTCAAGAGTTTTGATCAGCAGCAAAGCTCCTCTTAAACTGAATTTGAAAGTTGTTGACAGCATGAATACAGTAGTGGCCAAAATTGTGGAAACCTTTTGGGAAAAGTGTATTTTCTAAAACTAGCTAATAACAGTACTTTTTTTGGGAGTAGTACCATAAAATTATATATCAATGGAAAGATAATTTAATCAAGAATGTAATGCAATAACTTTTATGAAGGATTTGCTATTAGAATAGCAGTTACAGTATAAAGAAGAGTAGTGAAACACCTAGAAAAAACAAGATTTACAAAAATTATCACCATAGAAAAAGTGAGATATACAAAAATTATCGCCATGTCAGTTAATACTTAGTTGGGTAACCTTTAGCATGAATTACAGTCTTACAACATCTTCCCATGGAGTGAACCAAGTCTTTTAATTCTGCAGCTGTTATAATATGAAACCAAGATTTAACTATTGCTTCTATTAACTGGGTTTTATTTCTGGGTTGCTTCTGACTAACAAGTTTCTTTAGTCGGCTCCATAGATTTTCAATTGAGTTAAGGTCTGGGCTATTCCCAGACCATTCCAGCAGTGGAATATGATTATCTTGAAACTCAAAAAAAAAAAAAAAAGTAGTGTTATTAGTCATCAAACCTCAAAAATACACTTTTCCAGAAGGTTTCCACAATTTTGGCCACTACTGTACATTCAAGTAATTTTCAGAGCATGGATGTCTTTCAGGACTTGTTTTTTTTTTTTTTAAATAAATCTCAGTGTGCCCTATAGGCCTGGGATTTTCCAATGGTTTCCTCTCCAATTACTCTGTCCAATTACCAAGCCTGACTTACTTAACTTTACAAGAACAGCCAAAACCTGAAGAAATTGCCTGCAAGTCAAATCTAAATCCCCAAAGTGAAGCTTTGCAGAGCCCTACTACTTTGGTTCTTGATGAAACTAAAGGGCCCTTGTCTTTTTTTCTCCAGTCCTACCTCCTACTTTCTAACTGCTGAATGACCCCCAAGGAGACTCTTCTCAGCAGGCCCATTTAGAAGAAGAAACTTTACTTCCAATTTATTTAGCACTTTAATAGGTAATATAAGCAGTCAGACTCAGAATTGGACAGGGGCTCATTTTCAAGGGTAACCTCTTTTGCAGGAAAATAAATGATAGGGCTGGTCTTAGCATTCGGTGCAATAAGAAGCCCAATGCTGGAGGATTAGGAATATTCTGACTTTTATGCATCGTGCACAATATTTTGAATTTTATGCATCAAACAGCAGGCTTTTTTGCTCCCCCAAAAAAGCCTGCTGTATTGTAAACCAATCCAGCTGGCTTCTGTACTTTGAAATTATATTGGGCAGCAAAGCATTTTGACCTGGGCTGACAATTGACTCCATCATAAATGCAATAATTTATCATTCATCAGCCCCCCCCCAAATCCTAAACAACACTATCATTAATAGTCTTTACATAGTAAAGTTTAAGATTTCAGAATCCTAATCAGATGATTCTATGAAGAAAATTATGCAGATTAAGTACCAAGGGAACCTTAAATGCATTCAACAAGTTTTAAGAAAATAAAGTCTTTCTGAAGTGATTTCAAAAGATAAACGACCAGTCACACCTTCTGAGAAAAAGTCTGCTTTGTATCATAAATTAAGAAAATGAACAGATGTGTTTGAAGATATGTGGTAGTGCAGCCAGAGTTTCTATGCTTAAGGTAGTTGGCAGCCTAAAAAGTAACATTTGTTGTATGTGTATATACCACAGGAAAGTCATCATAGCATGGGTACACTTAAATTGCACAAAACACCTGCTTGCCTATAGATTTCTCAGGGAAGAAATCAGCAGCAATTAGACAAAATTAGGTGAAGGTAGAGGTGCATAATTTATTTTATGTTCTTCCATCTGACAACAAAGCTATCAAAGCAGCGACTCTTTCTTTGATACTTCAGACACGTGAATTGAAGAAATAGATTTTTTTTCTTTTTTTTTTTAAAGAAAGGCTTCCATCACTCATCTTTCCAGTATATTCTTTCCTGGATATCATCCTGTAAAATAACTTAGGTAACAAGGTATGCTTTCAAACTGCCATATTGAATGGACTCTTCTTCAAAGAATTTTTGCATCTGGACGTAACGCTAATGGGGTGGGGGGGAGCGCTATTGATCATAGTTTCTATGAAGCATGAAATGCAGTATAAACCAAAAGCATTGAGACTATTTAAAAGTGGGAAAAAAGAGTCAAGTGGAATTGAAGAAGGGCAAGAGGGAGATAGAAAATGGGAAATTCTACCTCATCAAATTAACAGGTGTGTGAATTATACTTTGCAGAATGGAACTGACTATTATGCTTCAAATGACTCACTACATTTTTAATTCTCCCACTTCTTCCTTCCCCATTCTAACTCCCACATAGAACATTAAAAAAGATAATGATTATGACTTTAGTTATAAGAAAAATGTGTCTCAGGAGAGAAAAAATTGTGACACTAGTATTATATTCCTACACATCTGAAAAATATTCCCACAAAATGTCCCATGCAGAGTAGCTAAATCCCACACTTTTAACTTGTTATCCTTTTTGAACTTGGGAGGTTGAAACTTACAGAAACCATCAATATGTTTTGGACTCATCCATCAGACTCATCAATTAGCAGAGGACTGTGGCATATTTAATCTAAATTATTTTAATGACATAAGGCTTAAGCATTACCTGGACTTTAATCAATCTATAAAGCTCTACCCAAGAATGACAGAGACCATGAAAATCATTTGCTATCAGTGAAATTTGTTCTCCAAATATATGGAAGGAACACATAAAGCTTTCCACCTAAAGCATGTAGGGAAACCAAAAACCCTTTTCCATCTCAAAATTTCAAACTTTGCTGAAAATTTGTTGGGTGGATCTTATTGTCCTATTCTATATGGCTATGTTAGTAAAATCATACTGTGATGAGTTAAAAGTTATTTTGTGAAGTCATTCTAAAGATATGTGTCCAAAAGGGTCTAAGGCCTTAAAAGACTGTAATCCAAATCTCTTTTCAATTTTAGATCCTCTTAGGGTGTTTTGTTTTGTTTTGTTTTTTTGCAAGAGTTAATCAAGGATGCATTTTAATTAGACTTATAGCTTAAACTGCCAATGAATTGGTGATTTATCAACAAATGCAAAGAGAAATCATTAAGAGATTGTATGATCCATTCAGAAGTTGTACTAAAGAGGAAGTGTTACAATATTATTGAAGAATATATGCTTTGCATACAGAAATCCTGAAATTTCCAGAGTTAGAAAATATCTGGAACTCTGAAGACCAGTCACCTATCAGTTAGTTTAGTAAAGATAATTCTGGATTTGGCATTCTGCTGTCTAAATTGGTATAAAAACAGCCTTCTTCTTATAATGATATTGGTATTGACATAAAATTGAAGATATAATTGCAGTGTAATAATTTGCATTTAAAACAATGTTAATTTTGACAGCTAAACCATTAGTATTTTTAGTGTTTTATATATGAGTATATAACGTTTTTTATTCTATTGTCCTCAGAGTAAAGAAAAGTCGTTTTTTAAAATAAGCCTTTTTTTAAAAAAAAAATGAACTCTGTATCAAAGAATAAATAATCCACACTGTTAATAAAACCATAAGTACACTTTGCTAGAGCTGACATAGATTAGCCTGTACATCTTAAGAGCCAGACATATCTATATCTATATATACATCTACTTTATTGCATGAAAACTAGATACGAAAAATAACAGGATTTTTTTTCTTTGAAAAGCTTTTTTTTTTGGCAAAACATATGCATGAAGAATTCAAGAGAAAGTGCATGTTGTTTTTCAAAGTAGAGTTTTGAATATCTTCCATTCTGTTTTTATTTTCAGCTTTGCTGAATATTCCCATCTTTATTCAGTGAAGATATTTCCGAAGTATACACTCATTTACTTTGTCATGAAAAAAAAGAGGGAAAAAATCATGATTCTGTTGGAATGAAAATAACAGCAACCAATGCAGAAAATAAAGCTGTTAAGAACATATCTAGGTGGTTGTTAGCAAATGCTTCTCAAATTCTCTTCAAAACAGCAGCTTCTCACCATACATCATAAATAAAATAAGTACTCAAACAGCAGGAAAATAAGGTTTTGATGCTGCAGCCTGAAGAGGCTCATAGTCAAATGATAGCTCAGTGATAGTCACTGCATCCATTCAGCTGTGACAGTTGGAATGAAAGTGCCAAGGAGGGCTGTTCGGTGCTTTCAATTTGCTTCTCAATTGATTAATTCTAGACTCAGAGCATGTGGAGGCATGAATGTAGCAATAGTTGGCAATGATTTAAAGCAACTGCATCTTTTCCTGGAGTATATAACAGCCAGAAGGTAACCATGTGATCCCAGGGAAAGATGAAGCTGCTTTAAAGCTTTGCAAACAGATGCTATCCTTGTACCTTGAGTACACCCTGAATTGCTATATGGACTGTGAGGCACAAGTTGTGGTTTTTAGTCCAGGTCATCCACAACTCTTGAAAGCTGATTTTTTTTTCCCCCAAGAAAGATCTTGTTTCTTCCTCCCAAAACTTCTGCTTTAACCAGTGTCTCTGTCAATAAATAAAAAAGAACTTTATTATGGTCATTAACCAGCACAAGGGAAGTGGTACTCAAATATACAATATATCCAAAACTAAATTATATACAGTATACAGATAGTTATGGAAAGTACCCAGATTCATTTATTTGAATTTTCATCCCCTTTAATGTCCTGTTCTGTGCACTTGGTTAGGAAGTATCTGATAATTGGAAAGCTGACAGTTTCTATACTTTACTGTACAATAAATCAGCAATATTGTGCTTTCTTTATTTTCTCAAGCTTTTCCCCCATATGTTTATATATTTACCAAACTAAACGTAGAGGGCACAAGTTGGAATCTAGGTTAAAAAAAATAAAGTTTAACATCCATCTAATCAAACAATCAAGCTTTTTACAAGCTCAAGATTTATACAAAAGGTTTCTGGACATTCATGACTCCTAGAATCACAGAGTTCTGAAAGGATTTAAGATAAGCAGAAAACCAGCTGGATGACTTTGGACCAGTCACTCTCTCTCCCCAGCCAATACACTGCACAGGGTTGTTGTGGGGAAAATAGGAGGAGGAAAAGTGTGTTGGATATGTTTGCTGCCTTGAGTTATTTGTAAAAATAATAAAGGAGGGAAATGAATAAATAAACAAACAAATCTAAATTTCCCAGATGGATGACTAATCTCTATTTTGACAGTTAGAAGAGTAACTTGGTCTGATCCAAGCCAGATTTTCCAAGGAACATAGGACAAATTGTTTGAAGCAGAGGTGAAGTTTATTTGAGGGCATGGTATACAATCATAGCAAGAGGGTCACAACAAGTGGAACTGTGGGGTTAGGCATCCTTCTGACTTGTAGTTTCTTTTTCCCACTTATTTACCATTTCAACTGGCTTCCTGCTTAATTAACATTGCAGAGAGAAGTGGCAATCCCATGGAAGAAATTATGTTTTGTTTATTAATAGGTGTCCCAAAAGGAATATTTAGCTGCCAGGTTTGGTCAATTTTAATCTCTTTGTCAAATTTGTCACCTTTTGTTTTAGTGGCCACTCACAGTCACCATCAAATGCAAGATGGGCAGCAAATAAATTTGATAAATAAGGTACGTGATCACTTTTTGCCTTGGAAATGGCTGTGAGGGTTGGGATGTGAGGAACAAGGGAAGACTGAATGTCAGGGAAGATTTGATTTATTTCCCATAACAAATTCAACGTACTTCTTCTTGAGATAACTGACTCTAGTGTCAAATTGTCCTTAGAGTTGGGATTTTTAAAACATTTAATTGGACTTTTCTTTCATGTAACACATGACCATGGCCATATGTTATGCCCTTCATCAAGGCAACCCTCTCTTGGATACAGAAGAATGTCTCATATCTCTCTCTCCCCCAATTAAATATATCAATGTATCTTTATTTCTCATCTCTGTACCCATTATGTCTGAAACTTCCTCAAAATGTGGTATCCCAAAGTGAACACAATCTGTAGGTAGGGGCTGAAAGTATATCCTGATTCACTGATGAATAAAAATTTCCATTACAAACATGGATTTTCCTTCCAAGAGTGTTTGCAGGATATGGTCAAAAACCCATCTTAATCCATCCTAACTGAAGTTGGCAGGAGAAGATTCTTGTAGCAAAGTGTTTACAAGCTGCTTCAACATTCCTAAAATACTTCAGATGGCCCACAACATTAATCAAACAGCTGCATAAGTTCAGCCTGTTGCTTTGCAGGCTGCCTCTAGGAGCTTTAAGCCACGGTGGCATTTTATTTTTTTTAAAAAATCATCAGCATCAGCATCAGACCTGTCAGTCTTTATTATGAAGGTTGAAACATCCAAATGACTGTAAATGCTAAACAGGTAAAAGGGAAGGAAGAAAAAAAAAGCTCAGCTTTCCAGATGTTTGGTGTTTCTTTGCATATCAGTGAATTTGCTGTACAAATTGTGAGCATATGCTTGATCATAACCCTTCAGTAAGAGTGAATTATTTGCGTTTCATCCTCTTTCAATTAAAACCCTGCTGAAAGCCTTAAAACTGTGGCAATTCCAAATCTTTAGTCACACAATATGCAGTAATTCCTTTTACTCTGTGTGCCTTTCTCCTCAGCAGGCATAAACGACAGCAAGAATGATGTTTCAAAGAAGCTAATGTAACACACACCTAGCCGTATAAGAAATTAAAGGATTAGGCTGCAAACTGGGTGCTATAAATCTCTAAGCGCTCCTCTGCTTTTCCTTTATTTATTTATTTGTACTTATTGCATTTCTAATCTGGCAACTGGCAATTCTCTGCAAGATGAATTTTTGCTCTCATTTGATAATGGGTAAGACTGTGCTCTTCTTTGGGGGCAAAGCTTGAACCCAGAGAAATTTGGAAAATAATTTTTATTCAGTTGAAACTTCTCACTATTTCAAAATATCTGCACAGGTCTGTGATATTTCTTCTTTACTCTGGGGCTGTGGTAGTGTAGTCATAAGGGGGGGAAATTAATCTCCCGTCTTTTTGGAGATGTTCACTTTTTTTTATACTGGTAGTCCAGAACTGTGCCCTAAATTTCCATTGCTAAGCAAAAAAGTTGTTAAGTGAGTTTTCCCCCATTTTATACCTTCCTTGCCATGATGGTTAAGAGATTCAATGCAGTTTTTAAGTTAGTAACATGGTTGTTAGATGAATCTGGCTTTCCCATTGACTTTGCTTGTCAGAATATCACAAAAAGTGATCACATGACCCAAGGACACTGCAACAGTCATAAATACATGCTCGTTGTCAAGCACCTGAATTTTTGGTCATGTAACCATGGGTGATGCTGCAATGGTCATAAGTGTGAAAAGTAGCAATAGCACTTAGACTTATATACCGCTTGACAGTGCTTTACAGCCCTCACTAAGCAGTTTACAGAGTCAGCATATTGCCCCCAACAATCTGGGTCCTCATTTTACCCACCTCAGAAGGATGGAAGGCAGAGTCAACCTTGAGCCTGGTAAGATTAGAACTGCCAAATTGCAGGCAGATGGCAGTGAGCAGAAGTAGCCTGCAGTACTGAAAAATGATCAGAAGTCAGTTTTTTCAGTGCCATTGTAACTTTGAATGATCACTAAACAAATGGTGGCAAGTCAAAGGCTACCTGTAATGCCTTGGAGGAGATGAGTGGGAGATGTTAGGGGGAAAAAAGAGTCTGGGATACAATAATCAATAGGTGTTTCCTTAAATAAGAATAACCTGTCAGAAGCCTTTTAGATGGAAAAATCTCCAGGACAAGGCCTCTGCAGGCAGGGGATAAAGTAGAGTGCAAAATTGTGAGCCCAAAGAGATACTGTAAGATTTTAATGGAACGAGTCTATGCAAGGGTTTGCTGTAGTCAAAAGATGGAAAAGTCCAAATGCAGGTTGCCTATGACAAATCCTACTGGAATCAAGAGTATGAGATGCAACTGTTTTCTGAAAAAGTGAAGATGGAGCTTTGGGAAACAAAATGAATGTCAACAATCTTCCCTTCTCATGCAGATAGCCAGCCCATTCTCCCTAGAGGCTTGGAATAACTTCTAGATCGCAGTGCAGTGAAAGTGGCGTTTGCAATTTTAGGCTGAGCCAATTAGCATATATTTCTCTAGGGAAATAGGGAGTGGTTGGATGACTGAGAAGGAGGAGGAGAAGGATCTGACTGCATTGCAGTAACAGCTTCTTGATATTCACTTGGTTAGGGACTATAGTAAAGAAAAAGACATGATTGGGAAGGAAAATTCATTGTAAGGATAATATGTTACAATAACCTTGGTTATTGCTGAGCCAAGCTCCAGAAAAACCAAGTTGAATAATTCTTGAAAAACCTAGGATAGAGTCTGCTAATTTTCATAGGATTGAATCCAGTTCTTGAAATAGATTGGATAGTCTCTGCATAATCCTAGTGATAAGAAGTTAAGTGGCCTGTGAAAGAACAGTTTAGTCTATGGCCTGTAACCAAAGGAATGTAAGTGGGTGGAGACTTCTTTATTTCTTCCCAAGCAACCTGTATGTATCAGAATACATACCCTTTTAATAAATATATAACACAGATAAGTAACAAAAATATAAACAACACCAATTGTTCATCAGTTAGTGCAGACAAAATTCACTTGAAATGTATTGATTCAAAGGCCATCCCCTGGTCCTGGAATTATATTAAAGCAAACATTAAACAAATTTTCCAAGGGGAATTTTCCATGCTGATGAAATGCTTCATCACACTAAGCCATTGGCCTCTGATAACTGAATAGAAGTCATCCTTTCATTTGGAAGATGAACCAACTTGTTCTCTCATATTTAACAGCTGCTTGCCCCTCTGGAGTTACCTGGTGAGTCTGCGCGATAGGGCTGAAGCAAGCAAATGAAGTGAACTGCAAGAGTTTTTGATTGCCCCTCCCTTTTCCCTTTTCGTTCCACATTTCTATCTCCTCTAAGTAACAGACTGCCAGAGAAAGGAGAGTGCATACCAGAGGCCTCAACACATTTCTTGCACGTGGGTTGGAAAGGAGACCAAACAACTCCATGAGATGAGTCTGAAGGCCACATGAGACCACAAATGAAGAGAGTAGGGAAGATGACCTTGTTGTCAATTTGCAAAAGCTATAAGATAAAGGTAAAGGAGTCCCTGTGGATTTTACTCTGCTAGTCATTGCTGACTATAGTGGATGGTGCTCATCTCCATTTTAAGGTCATTGAGCCAGTGCTGTCTGAAGACATTTCCATGGTCATGTGGCCAGCATGAAGTCATGGAGTGCTGGTACCTTCCAACCAAAGTGGTACCTATTTATCTACTCACTTTTTCATGTTTTCGAACTGCTCGGTTGGCAGGAGCTGGGGCAAGGACATGAGCTCACCCCATTGTGTGGCACTCAGGTCTCAAACCTGGGCTGCCAGCTTTCCAGCTGACAAGCCCAACATCTTAACCACTGATCCACCATGCCACCTTATAAGCTGTAGCCTAGGCAAAAAGAGCTGAAGCATTTTCTAAAACAAGATGACAATTTCAAGTGGCTAAGAGAGATACCTCCCTGAACTCTAAGAAGAGCACAATCAGATTGCAATATTTTGTTATTACAGCCACTCTCAATAAAAGTAGCTTTAGCTTTCCTAGGAAGTTCAATTCATGGTCTGAGCTACCTAGTGGAGCTGATAGCAAACTACTGACATTCTGTTCAGGTAGTTCCAAACCACAATGCGCTTTAAAAATAAATCGAACAACTCTCCCCCTTAGTGTCTCCCAGCTACAATTATTATTTATAATATTTAGAGCAACTGGTTTTCAACCTACCTATGTTCTGATTATCTAAGTAAGTCTGAGCTAACATTTGGCTTCCCTTATATTTATTATATAATATGTGAGGAAGGCAACTAATGGGAAGCTATGCCTGATCAATGACAAGAGAAAAATCTTCACTGTACAGTTCTATCCAAAACCCTCTGAGTCATACCCTGTGTAAGAAAGAGATAAGCAGGTCACTCTAGGTGCATTAGATTTTGATACTACTCCCATTGTTCATATTTTCTGTGAATTATTTTTCTTTAAAAACATGCAAAAATAGTCCACAATTGGTGAATTGGAATCATATGTAGCTTGCTCTAAGATTATTCAAAATGTTATTCATAAGTACTCCACAATTTCCCTAATTACCATATTATGCATTTATTTTCACAATATATTTCCACATCACTCTCTCTCTGGTTAAGGTACGTGTGGTCCCAAGGCTGGAGCTACAATGATAAAGAACAACAGCAGCTGTCTCAATTACTATGAGGTGGACAGCTGCCATTCTTGAGAGACTAGCCATCAGTAGAGGACATAGGGGTGAAGGTGAAGAGCAGACGAAAGTGTTGCCTTGAGAGAATTGGAGTGGCAGGGAAGAATACCGTCTTTGAGCATAGTGGACACAGACCTCACACTTCTAGACTGCTGTGCTCATCTTTGCCATTTTTTCCTTCTGCTGCTGACAAGACATAGCAATGGCACTTAGACCCATATACCACTTCATAGTGCTTTACAGCACCCTCTAAGCCGGGGTGTCAAACTTGTGGCATCACATTGTCATCACATGAAGTATTGTGACTTTTTTTTCCCTTTGCTAAATCGTGGGTGGGCATGGCCAGCGCATGACGCATCCAGCCCATGGGCCGCGAGTTTGACACCCCTGCTCTAAGCAGTTTACAGAGTCAGCATATTTTCCCCAATAAACTGGGTCCTCATTTTACTGAGCTCAGAAGGATGGAATGCTACGTCGATCTTGAGCCGGTGAGGATTGAACTCCTGGCAGTGAGCTGTATTAGCCTGCAATACTGTATTCTAACCACTGTGCCACCACGGTTCCCACATACCTGCACTAGCCCTTTGTGAGGTAGCTGCTGGCCACATGAGGCCTCAGCAAGACTGTGGAAGGTTTCAGGAAGTACTTGAGTGGCCAGCAGCTGCCTTTCAAAGGCCCAGACTGGACTCGCCTCATCATGGTCATGGGAGAATTCAACCTGCCATCTGTCAGTGAAACTTCAGAGGCGGCTCAGGAGTTCATGGCCTCCATGACGGCCATGGACCTGACCCAGTTAATTCAAGGCCCCACTCACATGGGGGGGACACACTCTGGATCTGATTTTTGTCTCTGGTCAGTGGCTGAATGATCTAGAAATAGGGGATATAGACATCAAGCCCTTGTCATGGTAAGTTCGTTCATGGAGCACCATTGTGATTTTGAACAGTTAGTAGGGAATGATTATTAATTAAGGACTGTGCATAGGAGTAAGACAAAGATGTGTGATGTCCCACAGTTATTTAATGTATTTATGGATAAATGTTTAAGGAATGCTTGTGGTGATGTTATAGGTGTGTTGCTTTGAAATATAAATGCATGTGTATTTATGAATGCGGATGGTATTGTGTTGTTGGCTGAGAACTGAGTGATTTGCAGCAAATGTTAGACTGTGTAATGCATTTGGGAATAGGGATCTGAAAATTAATGTAGTAAACACCAAGGTAGTTGCATTTGACAGGAAAAATGAGTGAACTATTGCAAGTTATACATAAATGTAGAAAAAACTGGAGCAAGTAGATGACTTTGTGTGCTTTGACAGAATGTTAACTAAAGATGGAGAAATGGATGGGGAATTCTAAAGGTGTGCAGATGCTGGTTAAAAAAAGATAATATGTGAGTATATAGTTTGTTGTAAGGAATGAATATTTGAGATATAAAAATGATTTAGAATAAGAGAGGTCTTCCACCCAATTTGTTATTTATAAGTGATAGGTAAGTGAGAAGAAATGTAGAAGTAAGTTAAATGCTGTGGAAATGAGTTATTTAAGAAGTGTTGGTGCTAAAACAAGAAGAGAGAATATCAAGAATGAATGCATTATAAATGAATGTGGGCTGAATGCAAAGTATAGTAGACAGTTTGAAAAAAAAAGCATACAAGAAGAAAGAATATCAAGAATGAATGTGTTATAAATGAATGTGGACTGAATGCAAAATTGAATATACAGTTTGAAAAAAAGTATATCAAGGTGATTTGGTCCTATAGAGAAAATAAGAAGATTTAATTGCAAGGAAAAATGAATAGATCAAGAGGAATGGAAAGGTCAATGAGAAAGTTGTGGTTAGATGGTATTGATGAGAATTTCAAGGAGAAATGAGACTTTTAAAGAAAAAGGCTGTAGGGAAGCAGTAGAAGTAACAATTTTTGCAAGGGTAGAAGCACTTTTCTTATCTCATGCCTAATTTCTTTGATTTACTATATCTGTGTGGGTTTGATGGTTTGGGGAAGAACCATCTCTCACTTAATCCTATGCCAAGAATGAACAGTTGTAAGTGTTTGGATTGTCACATGTGAAGATATTCCATTTTTTACCTTGGATGGGGATGCATTTCCCATTCATAGGTGGTGCACAGTCTGGGGATCCCAGATTCCCAGCTTCTGATGAAAGAGCAAGTAGCCAGAAAGGTCTCTATACAATCATCTGATGTGCCAGTTATTCCCTTTCACAGATCATGGTGACCCTTGAGGCAGTCACTCACATCCTGGTTTCCTTATAGCTCAACTACTGCAATGCATTCTGCATATGGCTGTTATTAAAGACCACTTGGAAGTTCTAACTGATCCAGAAATAATGGAAAGGGAACTGATGGACATGCCTCAATATGTCCATGTAACACCTCTGCTTTGTGAGCCATACTGTTTGCTAATTTGTTTCCAGGTGTGATTCAAGGTCATTACTTATAAATCCCTAGATGGTATAAGGCCTGGAAATGTGTCTTTTCTATACCAACACCTGCTCTCTGGAATGAGATTCTCTCCAAGTTCCAGAAGGACCCCAGTCTGCTAGTGTTTAGAAGGTACTTGAAGACCTGGCTCTTCATTCAGACCTTTAACAAGGGAGAGTAAGACCCTTTTTTCGTTCCCATCTGATCTGTTGTTCTTTTCTTTTCTTTTCTTTTATTTCCAATTTATATACCGCCCTTCTCCCTGAGGACTCAGGGCAGTGTACAGCCAGAATTAAGAACATTAAATACAAATATTAAAAAAAACAATTAAAATATATATAAAAAAATTTGGCCCCAAAATTAAAAATCACAAACCAATTTAAAACTTTTAAAAATTTCTTCTTAAGCCAGTCTGGCTTGCTGGAAAAAGTGGGTTTTAAGGGCACGGCGGAAGGCACTGAGGTCTTGGATTCTCCTTATCTCTGGGGGCAACTGATTCCAGAGGGTAGGTGCCCCCTCTTATGCAATGATACTGTATATTCACCAATATCATGATACATTTCTGCAGTGATATCAAGTAATTTAAGAGACATTTAATTGCATACTTTGTCCATCTAAACTAGATGATTTCATACGGGTCGTATTTCTAGGCATTTTTTAGGATTAAATAGTATTGTAGCTCCTTGCTGAGAGAATGGAAGATACATTTTTGTCATAGCTACATACATAACACATGCCATATCTAAAAATGACCTAATCCTAAAACTGCCAGTTCTACAAGACTGCTCAATGGCTTTGATACCACAAACCTTCTATACCATCTAGAAGGTCCTTATTGAACTAAATTCAGAAAGTGAGACTGGAGGAGTATAGTTTCATATGTAAGCCTTTAATGTGCAGTGTCCTACTTTTCCAACTATTTTCATCATAATTCCTGGTGTTAAATTGTAATGATTACCACAGGTTCCATACTTATTTATTATGCAATTTGTTATTATTTATGGTTTTATTACATGGTTTTATTATTGCATTTCTTTATTTTTCTCTTGTAAAATGCCCAGAAGTCCCATGATTGGGACAATGGGAGGAAGGAAGGAAGGACATACTTATGACTTGCTACCAGCTTCCAAAATCAAAGTTAGTGGAGAAGTTTTCAGGATGTTGTGAGCTCCAGATGGTTTGTAAGCAGACCAGCAAGCGGATAAGTAGCTGTTGCCAGATAGGGAGGCTATGTAGATGAGTGCAGGGGTACATGAGAGCAATTTTGGGCCAGGAATGGCTGCTGCCAGAGTGTCTGTATATGCCATAGATGTTGCAGTGATGCATGCAAGTGATCTTGGATTTGTGGGTTGCTACTGCTAAGTGGAGGAGACTTACCAGAGTGACTTTAATCTTTCTTGCCAACTTTCTTTTGACTTTACTTGGGGGAACCATCAGGGAAGGTCTCAAATTGCAGTCACATGACTGTGGGACATTGCAATTGAGAGCAGGTTGCCAAGCGCCTGGATTATAGGGGTAGTGTGGCAGCTGGAATTTGAGGACTGGTTGTTAGTACTACTGGTTTAATGTCATCACAATTTTCAATGCGTTTGCTAAATGATTGCTAAGTAAGGATTACCTGTACTTGTAAAGTGGGATTTTTTTTTTTGTTTCCTCAATTTTCCTCTTTCCTATATGAAGATTTCCTAGATTCTCAGTTTTACTGAAGTCCAAGCCAATTTTGTGATTAACAATTACAATCAATCACAAATTATAAGCCTCAGCTTAAATTTCGTAAGATGTGTGAACTAATATTAATTGACTTTCATGTAACAGAAATTAACGGTTGAAATTGGGTGGCTTTTTTCTCCCTGATACCTAACATACCACTATTTAATATTTACAGTTTTTGCAGCTAAAAGTGTCATCTACATGGAATAATAATGGAAGAAGTATTTTAAGTTTCTTCATTTCTAACCATTTGGAAAATGACATTTAGTTAATCTGTAAACCTGGAGGAAGGAGCAGTTTTACAAAGCTATGGTATTTTTATCTGATTGAAAGTCTTGTTGAGAAGCTACTTGTATTCCAAAACGGAAATGGGAAAATGTAAGAGAAATAACTTGATTGCAGTAAATAAATTGGTCTGAAGAGAAATAGAATAGGATATAAGTCTTGTTTATGTAAGCTATGATGGCTGAGGGAATAATATGCACCTATGTGCCTGCTTTGGAGTAAGAGCCTAACATTTTAAATATAAGCATTTATCTCTTTAAATCTTTCAAGACTCATTATTTCTTTTTTAAAAATGTCATTACATTAAAGGTGGGATGGGAGAAAAACAAACCACAAATGAAACTCCATTTCCCAAAGTAGTAATAAGGAAGTTACAATTTTGATTTGTGAATTGATCAATGTAAATGCTTCTGTTAAATACTCAATAATTTATAAGAGCCACAGTGGTATAATGCTTAAAGTATTGGATTAGGGTTGAGGAAAAGCCTGCTGTAGATGTAAAAAGAAAAAAAAATCAGTGATCAGTGAAGTTTGTTTTCCTATTCAGTTGTTGCTCAATTATCACCTGAGATTTCATGTGTACTAGATTGATGACAACCTATTCATATGCAGATGTCAAAATAGCCCTTCTTTCCAGATGGCATAATTTCAGAAACCATTATGTGGCTGTGTACACACTGAGAAACAATTCATTGTTGTTTCAATAATTACGAAGTTAATCCAAATATTATTGTTACTATTACTCAGAATTCACACTTGTGATGTTATTTTTGGTATGTGGTTTGCTCTCCAGGAGATATCCTTGTTCCTGCAAGTATAATTAGGAATATTTGTTCTGTCACATTTGCATACTATTGTGTCCTTTTGCTAACAATCTCTGCCTTAAACTGACCTTTTATGCTATAGCAAAAATCAATATAAATATCTTTAAGTAACTTGAAGTCTTGGCTGCATCTGCACAAAATCATGGTAGAAAAGAGTCAACAGCACCCAGCATTCCTTTTTTAAAAAATCAAGTTTTATTGTTTTTTTCTTTCACGTACACCCACATATTTTATGAACAGAGTATTGACCATATCATGCCTTATACAACTTGTCATATCCAAAAACATTTTGCATAGTTACAATTTCTGCCAAAATATTCTTTTTCCCTACTTTTTTATCTTATCTTAATACTTCTACACTTATTATATAAACAATATCACCATCCACCCTCAAATCCTAATTTCTTAACATTATTTCAATTAGTTATCTTATCTTATCCATTGTTAATCATATATATTCCCTTTTAACTTTCATAGTAATTTGTGCACCCAGCATTTTTAGGAGCTGCAAAGATCCCCTTGTTCAGGGGTGTCAAACTTACATCATCACATTGTCATCAGGTGATGTATCGTGACTTTTTCCCTGTCACTAAAACAGGGGTGGGTGTGGCCAGCACATGACACATTTAGCCCACAGGCCACGAGTTGACACCCCTGCTCATTGTTCATAACTCCAGCATTACTATTGGCTTCCTGAAACTACCAGGGCCTTCTAGCTATGTTTAGGTCCCTTCAGGTTCAAGTCCCAAAGACTACAACTGGAAATCCCAGTGATGGTTATACATCAGATACCAAGTGGTTGATTGGATTCTGTCTCAAGATCCTGCTATTACATAGCCACTGAATCCTTTTTCAAGATGGAAGAGTTTGACTCAGAGCTCAGAGTACAACTTCTGAAGGAGGAAAAATGTTGTGGGGGGTGGGAGAGAATGGCACCACATATTGGAAGACAGTTGCATCTGAGAAGGTGAGCATAGTGCAGACCTGTCAAAGCAGAGGCTGTTAAAATCCGGTACAAGGTCCCCCCACCCTGAAATTCTTAGTCATAGTTTTGACACAAGTCTGGATGCTTGTGCAAGTCCAGGCAAACAAACCTTTATTATGGTAATAAAACAGCATAGTTTTCTTCCAGAGATCTTCTGCTCAGCTCTACTAGACACCATAACTATGTACTATTGTCTTTATTCAGTCACATAATCATAAAGATGGATGGGAATCTCATAAGAATCTAATCTAGCTGCTACTTGGTGCAGGATCTGCTAAAGCATTTTGAACAGAAGGTTATCTTGCTTGGAAACCTCTAGTTAAGGGAATCATACTACCCAATGAGGCAGTTTTTCCATTGGTTGACAGCATTAACCCTCTAGAAATTTCTTCAGATGCTGAACCTGAAATTACTTCACTGTACCTTTTTTAAAAATAATTTTTATTAAACATTTTTTTAAACAAAAAAAATAAATTTTTACAATTTTCTTCTTTTTAACATTTTCATATCAGTAAACATTTCTTACATATCCATTTTTCTCCCTTACTTCAATTTACCATTTATACATATGATTCTAATATTGATTTATATACATAAAGATAACAATGTACTCAATTTCAATCATACTTTCTGTGTCCGTTCCATTTCCACTTGTTTGTTACTACTTTTCAACTCCTATATCTTCCTCATTTATTCTTTCCTTGCCCTTTATACCTCTCCTCTAACCATTCATACCATTTCTCCCATACCATGTAGTATTCTGTTTCATCCTTTTCTTGTACTACTTTTGTGAGCTTGTCCATCTCTGCACACTCCAAAACTTTTCTAATCAAATTTTCTTCCTTTGGTGTATTATTATTTTTCCAATTTTGTGCATATATTATTCTTGCTGCTGTTGTAATATGTATAATTAAATATTGTATTTTTTTGTCATATACTTTCCTGTACTTTTAACCCATTGATTCTGATCCTGCCTTTGGGGACAGTAGAAAACAAGTGCCTCTATGTGACTATTCTGTATATAACTACTCTCATTCTTCTCTTCTGCACACTAAATACACCCAGTTCCTCTAACTGCTATGTACAGGATTTGGTTTCCAGTCTCAAATGTTTTATAGCTCTTCTCAAAACTTGCTTTCCTTTTTAGATTGAGGTGCCTAAACTAGATACCTATTCTGAGTAGAAGCTGGTCAAAGCAAAATAGGATAGGACAATTGATTTTTGTGACATGATTTTGTGCTCCCCTTTATACATCTAAAATAGTATTTGTCTTTTCAGCAGTTGCATTATATTGTTACTTAATTTCAACTTATGATTTATTAGGACACTCTTTTCATTCTTGTACTACTGCCAAAAACGGTGTCTCCCATTGTATACTTCAGATTTTCATTTCTGTCTTCCCATTGCAAACTTAACATTTCTCCTTGTCAAATTTCATCCTGTTCATTTTGGCTTACTGTTCAAGCCTGTCAAGGTCTCTTTGAATTTTCTCTTCTTCCTCTAAGTCATTAGCCATTTTGTCCTCTTCAGACTTAATCATGATCCTTTAAATCCTTCATCTATGTAATTAATTAACATATTAAACCACACAGGGCTCAGGACAAATCTTGTGGCACTCCAATTGATAATACTATCAAACCTTATATAAAGCCATTTATGAGTACTCTCTGGGTACAGTCACTCAGCTAATAAGGAATCTGTCTCACAGTTGTATTATCTAGCTTATTTTATCATTTTATTAAAGAGGACACAATGAAAGACGTCATGGCATGTTTTGCTGATATCAGGGAGCTCTGCATCCATGGCATTTCTCCATTCAAAGTATGACTCCATTAAAAAAAGGGAGATAGAGTTAATCAGAAATGCCTTATTTGTGAAAAGTCTAGGCTGGCTCTTATGAATTGATGCATTCCTTTGCAAGTAATCCCAGATATACAGTTTAATAATCTGCTAAGGGACTTTGCCTAGTATACGTAGATTTCAAACTGATCGTTTTTTAATTTTTCAGGTCTTTCTCCTCCTTCCCCATTTTTGAAACCAGTGATAACATTTGCTGTTTCCAGACTTCTGGGATTTACCAGATT
The DNA here is from genome assembly GCF_059756535.1 of Pantherophis guttatus. Classification (NCBI taxonomy): domain Eukaryota; kingdom Metazoa; phylum Chordata; class Lepidosauria; order Squamata; family Colubridae; genus Pantherophis; species Pantherophis guttatus. The sequence continues at coordinate 123,842,901 of NC_142063.1, read as the reverse complement.
GCCAGGAATTCTCATATAGTATAGTTAACAGTTGTTAGTTCCTTCAGAAGCCCAGGATGTACCTCTTCTAGTTCCAAACACCTGAATTCATTTCAATTAGTTAAACATTCTTTTACACTCTCTTCATCAATCCTGTATTGTAGCTCTCTCTTTTTACTAGTTTGCTCCGTAATGTTCACTTAGGGCTTCCCCTTATTTTCCCTCCTCAGGGAAGATAAGCATTCTGACTTCTTACTACCATATGTTACCTATTAACCCTTATTATAGATTTATGTTTTGCTTTCTTCTTGTTTTTGACATACTGTATTTTTCAGAATATAAGACACTCCGGACAATAAAATGCACCTATCTTTTTTGGTGAGGAAAACAAGAAAAAGAAATCTGCCTCTGCCTCCCAGCAATTTTGCTTTGTTGCAGCAAACAGCAAATAGCTTGCTTTACTTTCATTTTCATTTTCAGCATAGCTTGATTAGCACAAGAAAAAAACATCTGCTCCCAGCAATTTACCTCCTTGCAGCAAGCAGCAGCCTGTGCAAAACAGCTGAGAGCAAAACAGCTGAGAGTCGGAGGCTATTCCAATCAACTTGTGCTAATAGGCTGTGCTGAAGCTGAAACAAGCTGTTTCTTCTTGCTGCTTTTTGCAAGGAGGTAAACTGCGGGGAGGTAGAGGCCAAAGGGTGGGGGCCAGTGGGTGGGTGGGGCTACATTTGGTGTATAAGACGCATCTAATTTTTCACCCCCTTTTAGGGGGAAAAAGGTGCATCTTATACTCCAAAAAATACAGTACCCATCAAAGCTTTGACAAATGGGTTGGGAAAGTTTTAGCCTTTTTTTTGTTGTTCTTGTGGTTGTAGTACTTGCAAACCTTAATTTGTTTTCCATTTTAATCTTTCCAACACAATATTTATAGCTTCTGACAACTGGCATATCTTTTTTGGGTTAAGTACTTCTTCTCCTTCCTATATATGTTTTATTGCACATGATTTTTCTTGTAACTTTTTAAAAAGAAGATAAAAATTAATACACACTAACATAAAGCAAGGAAGAAAAGTAAAAAAGAAAGTGAGCAAAGAGAAAGTAAAATGTTCAAAAAAAAGTTGAAGAAAAATAGAAAAGAAAAAAGATACAAAGAAGAGGCTGCTGTTATTCTTCACAGCAGTTATAAGTATAATGATAATTTAACCTCTTTCTCTAAAGTTACATCATAATACTCATCTTTTTATCTATTCTGTTAAATCATCAAAGCCATAAATCACAATTGCATTTTATTTCATTTTTACACAAAAAGTCCATAAGAAGTTTCTAGTCACTGATAAATGTAGGTAGTGTCTTTTCTCTAATCAAAGAAGTCTTCCTATATATATATTTTCAGCATTTTTAGAACACTCTCTGTGGATCCACAATGTTCTCTCCAAATTTATCTCATTTTTCTTTGAAGTAGGAATTGTTTAAAATTTCACCTTCCCAGGTACTTTTCTCTACAATAAAATGGTTATAGTAACAATATCTTGAAAGCCTGAGAGTATTTTCTCTCCCCTTCCTTTTATACCAAAGAGAGTTAAGTTTCTTTCTAATGCTTTCTTTCTTTCCCAAGCTTAATTCACCTTTTTTTTTTTTTTTTGCTGATCACCACATTTCTTCTCCAAGGTCATTTCTACTTGCTCTTTATTTTTTATTTCTTCTTCTAACTCCTTCCGTTTCCTTTCCTGTTTACATCTATATTTATTATTCAAATAAATTAAAATACCTCTCATATATGCTTTACTTGCATCCCAAACCATCTCCATAGGTGTACCTTTATGCAAATTCATAACAAAAAAATATTTCATAAATTGTTTACATTCTTTCACATTTTCCTCATATCTAAACAAATTTTCATTCAGCCTCCAAGACTTCCTGGGTGCCTTTTCATATTCTAATTCCAGCCAAACCGGACTATGATCTGTTAATGTTCTTGGACATATCTTTGTTTTCTTCACCCTAGAAAAGAATTCATTAGAAATTAATATAAAATCAATCCTGGAAAATGACTGATGTCTGTCAGAGAAGAAAGTAAAATCTTTCTCTTCTCCATTCCTCTCATGCCAAATATCTCTCAGCTCCATATCCTCCATCATATCAAAAAAAGATTTAGGCAATCTAGCACGTGTTTGAATATTTTGTAGAGATCCTTTTTTGTCCTTTTTGATATCCAAAACTCCAAGGTCATTTCTTTGGTTCTCTACACAGATCTTTTGCCTGTCCAATCAGTCTGCAGCTCCCAATCCAGACATAATTTCCATTACGATTTTACTTTTGTGTCTCTCTTCTTACCATTATTATATCTTACATTATTCTTACCAAATGATAAACACTGTTAAGAGGTTTTTAATAGTCCAATTAATTAATTTTTATGCAGACATATGCTTTATGTTTGGTGCAATCCTACCCCCACTCTTTCTGGAGTTTATGTATGTTGTATCTTTCCAAGGTCATGTTCCAATTATATATATCATGCCACCAAGCTTCCTTGAAGACTATGTCATTAGATTTCTCCTGTGTTAGGACATCAAATCCTTCCTGTTTGTTTCCCATAGTCTATACCAAGGCTGTCAAACTCGCAGCCCGCAGGGCAGATGTGTCACGTGCTGGCCACGCCCACACCCAGTTTAGCAAAGGGGGAAAAATCGTGATACATCACGTGACCCCGCCGTGACGACATGAGTTTGATACCCCTGGTCTATACATTAGTGTAGAAGCATCTGAGATTTACTTGGTACCTTCTCTGGTCCTTGCTACTATAGTTTGCTCCCAATGATTAAGTTTCCTTCTTTCCATTGTTTCTTATATTGTTGGCTGCAATCTTGAGGAATATAAGTGAATCTGAACGATCAACTGATTGATTGTTGATTGATGTGCCATCAAATTATTGTCAACTCTTAGCAATCACAGAGATCTAAGAGGATCTGTCTTCAATTGTGTCCTTCATGTCTTCCAATGATGCACCCATGACTACTGTAATTGAGTCCATTGACCTTGTTGCTGGTTGTCCTCTACTCTTTCCTTCCCTCTTTCCCAGCATTATAAACTTCTCTATAGAGCATTTGTTACTCTGTTACTTTTTCTGTGTTTTAATGCCTTTCTTGTGAGTTTGGTGAAGTGCATCCTTCTCAGTGTTCATGAAATGTAGCTCATCTCTTTCCAGGAATCCATGACATTCCATCCATGAGGAATCCAAACCCTTCCTGGAAGCAACATTTATGTAGCTAGTTGTTCACTTAGAAAATCCTGTTCTCTCTTCTTATGCCATCTGTGACACCTGGAAGGACTGATAAAACCACAACTTCTGTTTTTCCCAACTTGTGTTTCATCTTCTTGCTAACAATCTGATAGTCTCTTTAAGGCTTTCCAGAATGTCATCAGGGTGGGAACACTACAGATCTCAGGAGGGGAGAGCTGAGTACACAGGGCAGGCACCATGAGAGAGAAGGCAAGGTCTTCCTGGATCGCAAACCATGATATATTTTAATCAAGGGACCAGAATTCATGCACTCTGTAAGATTATGTAGGATGTCCAGAATCCATGTAAGACAGGCAGTTCCATAAATAGCTGGACTCTATGCCACCTTTTTAAATGACAAACAGCACCTTCAATTGCCTGCCAAATCATACTGGAAACTAAGTCAACTTGCAGAGCAGAGAAGTCATATGGGCTACATTGCGAAATATGGGTTGTGGCATCAAGTTTTTCTGTTTTCTGTTTTTATTGGTTTCTGTATGTATTCTTTGCATATATTGTTTTATTATGTAATTAGAATTAGCAGCCCAAAATTTGGTTTTAATAGATGCACATAAGCAGATAGGCAGCCATACACGTGTTTTAAATTAAGTAAATAAACAAAATTTGAACCAGTTGGAGCTTTTGAGTTGTCTTCAAAGGACAGTTCCATGAGAGTCTCTTGTAAGAGTCAAGTCACGAAGTATCAAAGGTGTAAATGACAGTTTGGGGGACTCAGTACCTTAGAAGAACTTATTTCTTCATTGTCTCAGAATCCATAAATTTAATCTTATTTCTGAGCAAGAGGTTAATATAAGATATGGTTTTAAAAGTTAAGGTGGTTGGCCATAACAATGCAGTGGAAGCTCCACCCATTTTTATATCTAATAATACCATCTGCTCGATTTTTATGATTATACCCTGCAAGCAATATGCAAAGAATTTTTATGACTACACCCTGAGCATGGATATTGCCTTCCCAACCATTTTTAAGTTGGTACTTCCTGTCTTAATTGCCTTCCAATATGACAAGGTCTTAGTCATATGTTTTAACGCAGACTTTAATATTTATTTTTATTTTTTTGCAAAATTGAGCAACTTCTCATGATTTTCTAGGTTTATCACACTATCTGCTATTAAACCTCTGGCAACTAAGTCATGTTGCTTCTCTCTTTCTTTCTCTGCTCCGAAAATTTTAACAGTACTAGTGTATGAATACTTTAAAAAAGCTTGATATCCAGTCCAACAGATCAATAAAATGAATGCTTAAATCCCTCAATTTAAACAGGATAGAGTACCATACTGACTAGATCAGAGCTGTCAAACTCGCAGCCTGTGGGTCATATGTGTCATGAGTTGACCACACCCAAGCCCAGTTTAGCGAAGGGGGAAAAAGTCCTGATACGTCACGTGACATTGCCATGACACCATAAGTTTGACACCCCTGGACTAGATGCTATCTGATATCATAAAAATGAGAAGAGCTGACTGAGGAGATTGAATGATGGACAGTTAGGGGGGGAAAATGAAATGTTTGCTCTCAGTAATGAAATATTCGTGCATAGAAGATTTTTATTTATTTCCTTTTATGCCACCATACTTCACATTCCACTTCATGGCAATTACAGGCTATTGGAGAGTATACAGCCTATACTCTTTAACCATGGCTTCACAGGATTTATTTACACATTCTTGAAGCTGAATAGAAACTGCTGGAATTTTTGCTGGTTCCATGCAGATGTTAAAAATGTTGGAATTTATTCCTTACATGTGATATAACAAAGACATAGCTTGGTTCTGCTGGGTGCCTTTGGCAAGAGAAGTGATAGTCTGATTTATTTACTAGACAGTTCAATTCACATGGAAAATCAATTCAGCGTTACCACATATGTACCCTTGTCCAGCCATGGTAAAGCAATTCACAGGGGGGGGGGGAAATGTCAGTGTGAACTAAATTGGACAGTACATATGTTATGTTGTGCTCAGAATTGCAGACTTTGGATTTACACTAGCTGTGAGAGGACACTGAAATTATGCTATGTTTTTTGGTGTGAATCTGTAGTCACATTGGCTGCTTAATCCCAGGACATTTTGAAATCATTGTATGGGTAGGGATGGTTTTGCTGCAAAAATTACACAATTTTTATGAGGTTCACATGTTCTACCAAGCCACTGATATATTCAATAGCTTAATACATCAAACCAAGTCAAAGCCACCCAAGCCACTGAGTAGTTTTGATTTGGTTTTTTTTAAAAAAATTTTATTGAATGATTTGGTTTGATGTATCAAACGATTGAATACAGTTTATAATAATAACTTAGGACTTAAAAAGCATGGTGAAAGCTAAATATGTCTTATCATGATGTGCAAAACCCAATCATAATAAAAGTTAGGGCTGGAGAGATCTGGTAGATCTCCATTACAGGTGTTTATGTTTATTTCCAGGCAATTTAAAATAAATAAAAACAAGAAATACATTAAACCACAAATGATAACATGACTGATCCTGAAAATGTTTGACTAAAGACATAGATCTTTAAAGACTTTCTAAAGGTAGAGAGAGCAGGGTCTAAACACAATTCCTCTGGGAGGACATTCCATATAGACAAGGATGAAATTGGAATACAGCTCCTATAATTCCAACAACCTTTAACTGTAAAGTTCCTGGGAGTTTTGAGTTCAGCAGTATTGGAGAACAAATATAGTAGTGTAGTTGCTTCTTCCTCCAATAACATTTGATTTTGATTACAGATGCCAGCATAGTTCCCTTTAAAAATGTTCTTAGTTTGTTCCAATTATGTATAAAGCCTAAATCTAGATCAGAATGGGGGCAAATGGGAGCAACTCTAACTCACAATAAGGCAGATGCAATCAATTTGCCCAGTCTCTATTTCAAAACTTCCACTGTCCTCTGCCATATGCTTTTCAGGAGTCATTGAATTGGAAGGACAGTGCCACATACTGGAAACAGTGAATAACATTTAGAATAATACAATACACCTGATGTTTGTTCATATAATATCTTGGAAGTGGACATTTTGGATTGAGGGTGCATGCTCAAATCAGGATAATGCATGCAATAATGTGTTGCAATTTTCTGAATGCCTGAAAAAAAAAAAGGAAAGTGGAAATAAAAGTGGTAGTCACATCTTTATTATAGTTAACACCTAGAAAATGTTAATTAGATGTATATATTCATTGTTACTACAATAATTTCTCATTCTTATCCAAGACTGCTTTTACAATAATACTGCATGTGATGATACTCTCTTGAAAATAATTTATTTTACCTTCCTTTACTTAATCTATATATCAAATTTTCTACTTCTCCCCTTTCCAACCCTTTCTCTTCCTTCCTTGTTTTTACAATATATTACACTCCAATCTTTTGTTTTGTTTAAAGACAATAATCTCTTAGATATATTAATTTTACTTAGATGTATAGTCTGCTTCTCACTCTGATTTACTCTTGCTATTATTCATTATTTAGCTTTGGGTTTTTACATCTAAAACACAATGTTTTTCTTCTCCCTATCTTTGTTCTTGTAAGCACTTGTTCTTCTTCAGTCTTATTTTGCTCTTATTTATTGTTGGGTAAATGGTTGGTGATGTCTCTCTTTCTCTCCTTATAAGTAGATTAGACCACGCCACCAGAGAGATCAAAGATGAAGAGGGTGGGGGAAGGACTCAAACAAATTGTGTTGACATAAGGCTACTGGGAATTTAGGAAATGCTGTGGGCTGAGCAGGAGGTAACTATGAGAAAAGACTAATTAAAAAAAAAACCTTTACTGATTTCCATGAAATTTGGAAGCTCATTAATGCTCTAACTCTCCTGAAAAATACAAACCCATTTTTGAGAAAATAAAACACAGTATAGGTACTCTTATGTTACCTTTCTGCTAACAACTCTTTAGAGTCATATAACCATGTGCCAAAATAGCATGGTATGGAATACCAATGCGACACCCATTGAGTAGGGGAGGGCAACAAGTGAAGACAAAGTTTATTTAACAATAATTTTATTTATCTACTTCTTTGTTTGATTTTTTTATCCCACCTTTATTATTTTATAAATAATTAAAGGTGGTAAACATAACAACCTTTTTCATCTTCCTATTTTCCTCAGAACAACAACCTATGAGATGGGTTGAGCTGAAGGGGAATGACTGATCCAAGGTCACCTAGCCAGTTTTCATGCCTAAGGTAGAATTAGAAAAGAGATGGCAATGATGGCCATGGCCATCTTTGCAATAATTTTTAGTTTTTTTAAAAAAAATATTGTTGCGCTGCAGATGCCAGCCCTTCCTACACCACCTTGGTTACTTGTATGTCCGATAGGGACAGATAAGCTCACAAGTAAGATGATGAGCTAAAAGGCAAACATTCTATAGACAACTATATAGAAAGAAAATATACTATCCAAAAGGTTCAAAGGTTAGACAGTCAGAATTGCTAAACTCTTCATTGGAAGGCCTAGCAAAGTTATTGTAAGTGATTTCTTATTGGTTTCAGCCATGCACACAACTGGGAATTACTATTCTCAGTTAATTTATACAGAATAGATGAGGGAGTGTCAGCTAATTTACAGTACATCTCATAGACTAGGAATTTAGCCCAGCATCCTTTGCCTCTGATAATAACAGAATTTGAAGACTCTTTCCCACTGAGGCTGGAGGAATGATTGCTACTGGTGGGCAATATCACAAATATCTACTGACAACATTAGAACCCAGGTCGGATTTGACATCAACAGATAGGACCGTGTCTGTTAATTGCAGATATTAAAAGAAGAGTTTATCATCATTAACAAGTTGATGATAAAAGAAATATGTTCACATAGGATGGCCAAGAAGTGCTTGATGAATAAGTCCAGTCATCTTTTTAGCACAGTTGTGCATCAAATTGTGTGACTTTAAATGAGATTAACGACAAATCATAGATATTTTGTTTTTCAGTACCCTGTTAAGTTGAGGGACCAATTCTTCATCAGTTTCTTGGCATTACACATTCAAAGCTCTGGCTTTTCTGTAGGGGTAATCCTCATCCACTTGCCACATGCCATATTAACAAGTAGATACTTATAATCTTGGCCAATAGCATTTCAATAATATCTGTTTCATTCTTGAGAAAATGTCCTTCTAGCAAGGTGAAGGATGGGGCATGGGGAAGGCCATAAAATGTTTTCAGTGTTATACTGTAGACATTCAAGGTAAGTTCAGACTACTTGTTGTAATACAGAAGGACACCTATGTGCCCCTAACACTTTTCAATTTTACATCCCAATACCTTTGCCTATGTGTTCATTAGAATGGGCTAAGTTGTCAAGAAGAAAAAGGAAGGCACAAGGAACAACCAGAAGATCTACTGCAGTCTGAAGAGCTTCTTGGGAGCCAAAAATGTACATTGCTCAAAAAAATAAAGGGAACACAAGCAGAAGACATCCGAGATCTGAATGAATGAAATAGCCTTATTAAATACTTTGTTCGTTACATACAGTAGTTTATACACTGCTCAAACAACTAAAGGGAACACAAAACTACTGTATATAACGAACAAAGTATTTAATAAGGCTGTTTCATTCATTCAGATCTCGGATGTCTTCTGCTTGTGTTCCCTTTATTTTTTTGAGCAGTGTATATCACCCGAATCCAGGTTGGGTCCAGTTTCTGACCAGACAAAAAAGAAGATAAAGAAAGAAGTAAAAGAAATAACTTTGAAAGACTAGAGTGCCAGGCAAATAAGAATGGATTTTAATGAGAGCAACAGCAGAGGGCAGAAGAATAGCATCAAGGAAAGCAGAATCAAAGTCAGCAGTCTGAATGGGAGAACTAGATGATGTGAGATACACATGGTTTTGCTGAAATTGGCCATAGTCATGTACAATGACAAAACAATAATGCCTGTCAGCATAATTATTTACAGAGGAATAAGGGGCTGAAAGACAAGTTTAAATAACAGTACAGGCAAGGAACTAGATTCTACAAATTCTAAATCCGCATAGACTGCATAGACAGAAACACATTTCCCATCCGATGCAAGATCCACTTTTAAGGAAAACAAATTCAGAATTGCAAAATATCCTGAATATCAGGATGAAGGAGAAGTTCAGCAGCAGTTTAAAAAACAACCGTGAATGGAAAAATGTCATCAGGAAAAGAGTTAAAAGAAGAGGAGGAGTACAGGGGAAAAAAGAAAAGAACAACAGGTGACAATTCAGGAGTGCCACTTCTAATTTGCTCAGCTACTGGGGACTCAAGAGTAAGGCAAGGTAATAAGAAAAAGAGCCACTGTAGCACTATAGAGAAGAGAAACAAGGAGAACAAACTGCAATTCAGAAGGTTTGTCCACTAAAAGGGCAGCAGAATAAATAGTAAAAAGGGGGCTGCAATTGGCTCCAGTTTGTAACTGAAAATTACATGTCCCCAAGTCAGATCCAGTAGATTATTACTTTCAAAAGAGCCACAAAGATTGCTTTGATTTGCTTCAGGGAGATATCATAGCACCACAATTCAGCAGAGCATTCACAGAAGTCTGTTGCTCCATCTTGAAATAAAATATGAAGACGGTTGCTTCATATTTGGCATATTTGGAATGTTGAAAGATTTTCACATTTGTCATGATTGCATTTTATATCCCACCTTCAGTCTGAAATAGACGGCTGGTTAATAGGTAATGAGGACTGTCTTCTACTGCTGAAATGGCACTTTTTACTTCCTGGGCTAGGGTATTCTGCCTCAATGCCAGAAAAGACTAGTGTCCCATCTCTAGGGAGAGGACAAAGCTATTTTGACCATTCCCAATAGCAGAAGGCGTCACTTAGTGTGGTGAAATGTAGTCTGGATTCCCAAGGGGGAAAGGCTGCATTCCAGAGAACAAAGAGACTACGGAGCTTGGAAAGTTTAGTCATCAAACAGAGGATTAAGATAGCTTCACTCTAGCAATTCCCAGCGTATATCTATAGTTATGCAAATAGTTGCTTACACTCAGAATCTGGTAAGATTCTGTCTATATGTTAAAAAAATTGCTCAGAAATAACTCCACATGTCATTCTTAAGGCTTGATATCACAACTTATTTTGTCCTACTACAATCAATCAAACAATAAAAAAAGCAATCCCAAACATCTTTGCATATTTCCAGCCACAGGACACATTCAGAATAAAACCTACTGTTGATCTATCCAGGAAATACCAGAAAAATATAACCCAGGGCCATTTGAGGAGATGGTTTGTTAATGTAGATAAATTTTTATTTTATTTACTATATTTTATTAAATTTCTATACCGCCCTTCTCCCGAAGGACTCAGGGCGGTGAACAGCCAGAAGATAAAACACAGGAAATACAAAATCTAAAATAAATTAAAACAAATTAAATAATTTAGGCTGAATTTTAAAATACCCCATAATTAAACAGATTAAAAATTTATGTTTAAAATTTAAATTTAAAAGAGGAGATGATTTAGGCCAGGCCAGCTTGATGAAATAAAAACGTTTTAAGCGCGCGATGGAAGGTGCGAAGATCCGGAATCCTCCGTATCTCCGGGGGGAGCTCGTTCCAGATCGTAAATCAATAAATTATCCTAAATGAGCTCAAAGGATTCTTCCCAATACAGTCCATTCAAGTTGAAATTTATAGAACCTGTAGAGTATCAGGTCACAAGCATCCTTCTGCATCAAAACCAGTAATAAATTAACCAAAGAATAACAGTTTGTTGCTGATTAATAAGATCTTAAATTTATTGCCTTGTCTACTAATAGTAGGGCTGGTCATACCTGACCCTTTGATTGCTTTGGGAAATGACTGGAATTCTTTCCATTGATTTCTGAGTCAATCAGAGGATAGCTCATCTATCTTTAGTTCCTCCTGAGTTAATAGGTATATAAAGTACACTTCAGATTATATTCAAGTCTGGAAAATTGGTATCTTCACTGATGTACCTCAAATGCTAGTTTCTGTAGTCCTAGAGGTCTTGAAACTGGTGCTTCTCCATTATTCTTCAGTGAAAGAAGGTGTTTTCCATTTCATCGTTGATCACTCAGGACAAAGAAAAGATAGGAAGAAAATTACAGTAAAGAGTTATTTTCACGAATGTACTATTTCTGAAATTGGTCTAGAAGCGTTTACCATCGAAATGATAAAGATGCTTCCATTAGGCATGCAATCATTAGTTGCTTGCTAGAGTCTTTGCCAAAGCAAGACAATTTCCAAATTTGCCAACTTGTCACTTAGAATCATAAAAATCCTTCTAGAACATATGTCATTATTTTGGATTGCTTTTAAGTGCATAAGCAGGTCAAGGCAACACTACTTCTTTTTATTTTTGAAGAGTCCTCAATATGATTATTTACAAATTTGATAGAAAAAGATCAGATGAAATTTTCTATGACCTGCTCAGAGGCAAGCATTATAGGAATTTGGTCATTCCCAACTTTACAATCCAAACATCATGAGGAATTAAAAGAAACTTGTTATACATACAGCTAGCATTTACATTTTTTTCCTTTCTGTATGTCAAGTTTTAACATTTCTTGATCACAAATAAATGCATTATCTGAAAATAAATTTATATAAACCTATCTTTGAAGAGCATGCCTTTTTTTAGATGAAAGTTCTCCTTTTAATTTTGATTCACCTTCAGAATGACGGTATTGCATTTGCTTTTAGCAAATGGATACACATAAATGAAATGTGTGAAATTTCATTTCATCTGTAATCTAGTTATTTTAGGAATTTTGGATTCAGGAATTCTAGCATCAAGTAAAAAATTGGAAGGTCACTTTTATTCTCATATGTATGTATGTATGTATGTATGTATGTATGTATGTATGTATGTATGTATTTGTTTTCTGAGGTTTTCATGGGTGTTTGTATGTAGGTCTTTGGTTATTCAGGTTTTCTCCCACGTAAAATTGGAAGTGTCTTGGCGATGTTTCGATGAAGTGTCATTCGTCATCTTCAGGCTGGTGTTTTCAGCTTCATGCTTCTAGGAGCAATGTGTCATCGCAGCTGTTTCTTCCTTTTAACTGCCAGTGGGGGTGTGAACTGATTGGGTGGAAGCTTGGCTGTGTTCTGATTGGGTGGAGGTGTGTTCTGATTGGTTGGGGGTGTGTTCTGTTTAGGTGGGGGCTTGGTTGTGCTCAGGTTAGTCTGAGTTGCAGGGGGATTTGAGCTGGTGAGCTGTGTTGCTGTTGTTTGGCTTCGCGTTCGTGGTCGTGCCACATCTTCATGTAGGTGTCAGTTTGCTTCATGTATGGATTGGAGGGGTTTAAAGTGGCTAATGATGCAGCTGTGGTCTGGCTTCTGGTTTGTGGTCATGCCTCATCAGTGTGGGTTTGCTTTTTGTGTGGATGTGTGGTGGTGACATCCTGTGTGGTTTTCGTGGGTGTGGGTCTGGTGTCATTCTTTGTGTTAGGGACTTGTTTGTCAATGAGAGCGGGTTTCCAAAATGGCTGGTAGGTGGGAGGTATCATCTCATTTATTCATGCTGTGTGGGCGTTTTTCTATCTCGATAGCTTCTCTGATTATTCTGTTGTTAAAGTGTTCAGCTGGAATCGCTTAAGAACTGTAGTGATTTGCGTAACAACTCTGGCAAAAATGGATGTGAAATCAGGCATGATTCATTTAACCATCTTGCTTAGTAATGGAAATTCTGGTCCCGATTCTGGTCATAAATCAAGGACTACCATGGTGGCACAGTGGTTAGAATGCAGTATTGCAGGGCTAACTCACTGCTTACTCTAGGAGTTCAATTCTGAGCTCAAGGTTGACTCAGCCTTCCATCCTTCCAAGGTTGTTAAAATGAGGACCCAGCTTGTTGTGGGGCAATGTGCTGACTCTGTAAACCACTTAGAGAGGGCTATAAAGCACTATGAAGCGATATATAAGTCTAAGTGCTATTGCTATGTGTAGCTGTGCTATGTCAGGAATATTGAAAGTTGAAGTCCACTCATCTGGAGAGCTGCAGGCTATTCTAAAGCTAAGTAAAATGTACATCACTGATGAAGCACTTTAAAATGCATATCTTTTTGTTTCTACCATCATTCACTTTGGGGAGAGCAGTTGTGGAGGGTGATAAACATAATAATGGCATAATGAAAAAGTATCTTACACAGGTGCGATTAATAATGAATTGGGTTTTTTAAAAATGCTCCTACATAATGGGACAGCAGTATTAACTCTTCCTGTTTCTTCTCCAGCAGTCTCTGCTGGGCTCCTGAAGGGGCTTCTCGTATTATTGAAAGCATAATCTGTGAAACAGGAAATTAAAATCACCACTGTGAGTTTATTTTCCAGAAATCTCCTTCCTGTGTTTATGCTTTGTCTCTTCCTACTTCTGAGTAAACATTCATAGGAATGCCTTTTTTTTAAAAAAAATTTGATTTATATGCCGTCCTTCTCCGGAGTCTCAGGGTGGCTTACAATGCGTTAAGCAATAACCTTCATACTTTTGTATATTTTTACAAAGTCAGCTTATTGCCCCCACAAACTGGGTCCTCAATTTACCTACCTTAGAAAGGATGGGAGGCTGAGTCAACCTTGAGCCTGGCAAGATTCGAACTTACTAATTGCAGACAGCTGGAGTTAAATTACAATGCGTTAGTCTGCTGAGCTATCCAGGCTCCTTGCTAAATGCTTACGATTTTCATAGTAAAAGCGTAAGATTCCCAAGCTAGCTTCTTTTTCTCAATTAAAGGTAAAGGTAAAGGTTCCCCTGGGCATGAGTGCTAGTCATTCCCGACTCTAGGGGGCGGTGCTCATCTCCGTTTCAAAGCCGAAGAGCCAGCACTGTCTGAAGATGTCTCTGTGGTTATGTGGCTGGCATGACTAAATGCCGAAGGTGCACAGAACGCTGTTACCTTCCCACCAAAGGTGGTCCCTATTTTTCTATTTGCATTTTTATGTCCTTTCAAACTGCTAGGTTGACAGAAGCTGGGACAAGTAATGGGAGCTCACCCCGTTAGGCGGCGCTAGGGATTCAAACCACTGAACTGCCAACCTTCTGATTGACAAGCTCAGTGTCTTAGCCACTGAGCCACTGCGTCCCTCTTTTTTTCAATTTTGAATCCCTTATTTCTGTTAACAAACCCAGTGGAAGCGAGTGGGTTTTACTCTGTCAGCAGTGCAGAATAATAGACATAGAATACTCAGTTTCAAATTGCTGCATGCAGATTTTCAAATGAGGAATCCTTTGTCCAGATAACATCAAAAGATAAAACAAAGTTTTTGTAACCAATGTAGAAACAAGGGAAAAGGGGTTAATTTTGGAGCAATAGAATTTGGCATGTGTGATGCATGCATATGTAGCACCGCATATATTTTACTCATTTATCTGCAGCTATCTGCAGCTATGAGGATGAAAAGGGTTTGATTTAGGTGGTGCATCTCTAACATTCACCTACCTCCTGCCAGCTATGGGCTCACACAGCATAACTTTGGATGATTATTTTTATCATTTCAAGAGATACAGTAGGCTTTCTTTTGAGCTATTTTTCAGGTTTAGGTCGGGGCTCCTTCTCAACTTTTCTCTGCCATTTCTTTTCTGTTGGCACCATCTACCACTGAAAAAGGGAACACCTTGTCTTCTGGTTCTAATCTTTTGATGGGCAGAGAATGAGAGAATTTTCCTCCAATATAGTGGTTCAAATTTTCTTTTGTAGAAACCTCACCAGCGGTCTCTTTACTGTATTTCTACTTTTCTACTTTTATTCCTGTTTTGTCCTCTCGTAGTTGCATACAGATAAAATGGAGGTGCACGTGTTTTGGCCCAATTGACCTTTTCATTCTCTCCTTGACTCTGTTCCCATTTTGTTCCAATTTCTTCTATTCACAGACTTGGAGTTGTGATTCTTTAGGTGATTTTGTTCCCATTTGTTAATATTACAGTTAGGGCTCCAAATTTCATTCAAGGACTGTTCATTTGATGAGTGACCCAGAGGAGGTTTATTGACTCATGTTTGTTTGTTCTACTTTGACCGCTGCAATAATCTCCTAGTACATCTTCCTAATTCCTCTTTCCACCCCTTATCCTACTCTGGAACTGGATTTGATTTGATTTTTTTTGTACTATTCCCATGCTTCATTACATTGCAGGGTTTCCCCCCACACTGGATTTCTATTGAAACCAGAATTCAATTCAAACATCTAGTAGTTGTATTTAGAGAACCCCTCCCCTGAATCTGTCTGCATCTATTTTTTCCTACAATCCTATCATTTTTTAAATTTTCTCTAGGCAAATTCTCATTTCTATTTTCTGATGCAGCATCATGATCTCCAGACTTCACCATTCTGGAACCTGTCCTCACAATTCTGGAATCCCTTCCTTCCTTCCTTCCCTCCCTTCCTTTCTTCCTATCTCCTTCCTTCCTTCCTTCCTTCCTTCCTTCCTTCCTTCCTTCCTTCCTTCCTTCCTTCCTTCCTTCCTTCCTTCCCTGTGAAAATTTGATAGCCTTTAAACGAGTTTAAAGATCTTTTTAATTATTTTATATGTAAGTATAGGCTTGGTTATTGTGCTGTAATTAAATTTGGTTCTTGTATGTGTTCTATATTGATGAAATATTGCAATATTGTCAGATGTATTTTTAACTATGAATAGTTGTTGACTTTATAAAAGAATAGTTGGTTTATTGAATCAATTGTAAGTTGTGAACAAATTGTATGGAATGAAATCACAAAATTTCTAATTATTTGTTGTTTGATTTACGTCATGCATTAAACACGGCTTCCTTGTAACTTCAGTTTCAGAAACCTTCCCCAGTGTTTGGACAAACCTGGCTGTTTGGAGTCATAGACTTCTATTGCTGTAAAAGAAGTAAAATTGTATGTGCAGTCATACTCATCTGGTTTTTCACTGAGTGACCACTTTGCTTAATGACCAAATGGCTGATCCCAATTGTGGTTGCTAAATAAGAATTACCTGTACATGTGGGAATGGCAGGTTGTCATCAACTGCCATTGGTAAATATCTATGGGCTATTTTTGCTCATGATGCATCACTACAGATATCCCTACTAGAAAACATGGGTGTCAAACTCATGGCCCAGAGGCCGGATGTGTCATGCCCACCCCTGGTTTAGTGAAGGGGGAAAAAGTCCCGATACATCACGTGACAACGTGATTTTGACACCCCTATTGTAAAGGAATTTAGCTCTGGTCTTGTGAAAGACCAGAGAGAAGGAAATCTTTGCTCAGTCCTGGGGAAGGAGAACTAGAGCCTTGGTAGTACAGGGGTTTAAGGCACCCTGTTATTAAGCTGGTTATTAAGACCAGCTGCCTGCAATTACTGCAGGGTTCGAATCTTGCCAAGGCTCAAGGTTGACTCAGCCTTCCATCCTTTCTAAGGTAGGTAAATTGAGGACCCAGTTGTGGGGGCAATAAGCTGACTTTGTATAAAATATACAAAAGGATGAAGGCTATTGCTGAGCACATTGTAAGCCGCCCTGAGTCTTCGGAGAAGGGCGGCATATAAATCAAATTAAAAAAAAAATACATGTCTTGACGGAGGGCCAGTGAAGCAGACTGATATTCAAGATTCCATTAATGTACCTTAGTGCAATAAAATAGCTGTATAGTAACACCCCCAATGAAAAAAACTCTGAGACTTGAGTTTCCTGAAAGTTCCATTTTATTAGAGATGTCATATTAGCACATCTGGGAAAGCCCGAATCTGAAAGCTTCCAGGTTTTCCCCACCCAAAAGAAAGTTCAAGCCCCTGCCCAACACCCACATGTCCATCACATGGCCCAATCAATGCACCATCCCAACTGGAGATGCCTCCCAGTTCCAGCTGTCCAGGTGCAGGGCAAGATGTCCTTGACTTTCTGAGAAAGGAATGTTATTATGACTATATATACAGTATATATCACCCTGGCTCCATACAATCCCCCCTCCCAGTTTCCAACAGTAGTAAATGTGGCAGGCCTGAAGTTCCAATGAAAAAGATAGCTCCCAGGCCTGACAACAGCATTTCTTGTCTAGTCTTTGATTTTACCTTTCTTGAAGATTTGACATATATCTAGAAAAAGAGAAAAGCAACATGTGTAGGGTTGGAAAGGGCAGGAACTTTATTCCCCCCGTTTTAAAAGGAAGTTCTGATCTTCTTTTTGTTAACTACCAGAAAAGTATAATCTCCCCTCCCCCCCAAACTACTTAAGGCCATAAACAAATAGCTGCTGAATATGCACCCTTCCAATAAAAAAATGTGGTTGTTCCTCTCTCCCTAGAACAGAAGGCTGCGTATTTCAAATCTCTCATTTCTCTATGTGTTTTCATGCCATTTTTCTCCCATAGTGTCCTCTAATTATTCTCTATACTGTGCTCAATAGACTCGATAGAGCTGAAAAAAGAGAAGGAAAACCTCACAAGGTGAGAAAAACTAGAGCTATTTTTACCGACAATGCCTGAGTAACACTGAGAGTACTTTCGTCCCCCTGGGGAAATTTGATGAAATAATCCTTCAAGTTTCTCAGTGTTAAAAAAAAAAATTGATTGCAGAATTTTGAGAGACCATTTGCACAAAGCTTCAGATGATATTACTCCCTCCAGGCTAAGAGGCGTAAGAAACAGTAACAGGATCATGTAAAGATTTTGTTGAGTGTCTCATTCTTAAGGTTTCCAGTACATAACTTTAGACAATGGGTAAGACTGTTTAGATAGTCATGGATCATAGATTCAAAGTGGAGCAAAATGAAGAACTTGTTAAAATAATTTTGAAATGAAATGGAATAGCTCAAAAGCTAGTGAGCTGAGTTGTAATACGGCTTTTTTTAAAAAAAAATGCAGCAACTTTCTTGTCTCTTGCATCACAAAACACAGAGTGAAGAGGGGATCTTTGAAATTCCCATTATCACAAATGATGGTACAGTTATGATGGCAATAGGGACATAGGAACTTCCATTGCTTAGTGATGTGGTCCTAAAATATGATTATCGCACAATTGCATTGCTTAATGATGTCAGTCTTGTCAGTCTCGGTTGCTATCATAAGCCTAGGACCATGGGAGGTAATTAAGATGCTTATGTGGCTGTAATGTGCAAACAGGTGAGATTTTCAGCCAAACAGGCTGGTGGCTGATTTATTACAGGTTGGCGTTGGGTGCCAAGGGCGGGTGTTAGGGACATGAGAGTGCTAGGGAATAAGGATAGGTGCCATGGGGAGGTGTTATGAAGCTCAGGCAGGAAGCTACATGCTCCACTCCACTGAAAAGGTAAAGAGCTATGGCCAGAGCCACAAGTCCTCCATGCCACATGCCTTGCTAGCTAGGGAGGTTCTGCACCAGGCAGCAAGATAGGGAAATTCTGTGGAACCTCTCCAACACATGACCAGAATGCCTGGAAGCAGCTACTTCCTGGCCTGGATTTCCCATGCAACAAGGTGGTCAGAGAAGGCAGTGGTGGTAGGAGCAGGGATGGTGGTGAAGGGTTGGTCATAAATGTGGACTCATTGTGCAGATTGTGATCACATGATCCTGGCGGTTGTCATGACAGCTGGAACATTGAGCACCCATCATAAGTTCGATTTTTCAGTGCTGCCACAACTTTGTTATGCTGAACAACTGGTTGTAACTTGAGGACGACCTGTATTGATCATCTCGCAAAATACTTCTATTAGGTTTAACATTATAAAGTTCTGAAGGTCTGAAAATCAGGAGAAAATCTGATTTTTCTGAAAAAAAAAATCAAAATTCCATTGAGAATCAGATGTTGTTTAATTTAATTTTATTAAGTTGATGAGATTCTCGGGGGGGGGGGTTGTTCTTTAATCTTCTATTTATTTTTAAAAGGCTCTGGTTTGTCACAGAAGCGCAGGGACCTTTACAGAAATTCTTGCACGTCAATATTTCCTGGAACGTCTATGTGATTGTACAAAGTGAGATTATCATGTGGATATTCCAAGAAGTGATGAACCACAGGGGAAGCTTATATTTCATTGCCATATGCTAGGGCCAAAGCTACAAAACAGAGAACTATCCTATAAGAATGCATAATGAAGCAAAATCATTTCTCGGAGAAGCACCCATCTTTACATAAGACTTACCGTATATGTAGATCAGAAATCATTTATGCTTACAGAAGTGCAGATTTACAGTAATATTATGGAAATGATTGTGTGAATTAATTTACAAAAAAAATTAGCGGATTGACATGGGGTAGAATAGAATGGGTTTGAGTGAACAGAATGAAAATGGAGAGAATGGTCCATTCCCTATTCCAAAATTGTTTTACTATTGAAGAATGGTAGAATGAAGGTTTGTACTATGGCTATAGTAGTTTTACATCTGAACTTACACAATATAATACAAAACACAACAAAAGAAAAGAAAAGAAAAAAGAAGAAAAGAAGAAAAGAAAGAAAGAACATGGATTTTTGACTTCTGCCTTTTTTATATTAAGTAATTGCCCTTTTTTACCCTTTGCCCTCCTTCTTTAACTCTTTCTAATCCCAAAATCCATAAATTATCAGTTCTGTTTGTTCTTATCTTAGCGAAAAGTCCATATAAGTCTTCTAGTTCTTTTTAAAAAAAGTCTTAATCACTTTTTCCTTGACCTGACGTTATATATCAATGTGCTTAACAAATAAGCAAGTCCCCTGAAGGATTTGTTCAACTGCCATATCCTAATGACCAGAAAGCCTACCATTAGCAATTTATCAAATGAACTGAAGTCATGAAATTCATAATGCATTTCAATGCAGCTTCCTAAAACCTTTATATTAGACATTTACACTTTAGCTATGAATGATTAGTAGACTTTTTTCTCAGGTATAAATCTGAATTTGTGCATTCAGAGATGGAGAACTATTTTGCTCTCATACATGTTCACTAAGCAATGTCATTAATATTAGTTACAAATATGAAGCAGGAATTTTCATTGCTTTAAGAATGCTGCAAGTAAAAAAAAAAATTAATGAGAATGAGCAGAGCATGAAAAATAATAGAAAGTTGACTCCAGAGAAATAGCTAAGAATTTGTTAATTTGTTTTGCCCTTAATCCTGAATCCAGTTTAGCTAGATCATCGCGTGGATTTAATTATATTTTGATAGGAATGGAGATTATTAAAATAATGAAAGAGTATCAGCGAACAATGTTGCAAATACTTTTACTATTTTTTTCCCTTCTGTGTTTTGGCATTTTTATATGAAGTAGCATCTTCACAATGCTCTGCTCTCTTTTGGGGAAAATTTTCCCTTGAGATAGATGGGAGTGGAGATGGAATTGTTGAAGAGAGAATTGCCTCCCACAATTTTATATTTTTTTTCCTTTTTCTTTTATAATATGTGCATATATTATTTTAAAAACAGAGTGTCCTTGGTTTAAACGCAGCCACAAAGCGGGAGAAAAGATAATAAAACAGACTGGCACTGGGAATAGCATTTGATGGCCTTTCTCCATTCTTTGCAGTAGTTAAACTATTCATTATTCTAGAATTGATTTTGGTGCTTACTTCATATAGCAGTAATCCCCACTAACCTGATCCTCTCCACATATTTTTAACTGTAACTATTAGCTATTTCATGGAAATGAAAACTATAATTAGACTTTTTTTAAAAAAATCCTTGCACTGGAAGGCAGGATCAGAACTGATGGTTTAAAACTACAAGAAAACAATTCAGGCTTGTTTTCAACAGATGGCCACATAAAGTGATGTGTTCTTCTTTGATGGAATTCTTCTCACAGAACGGCATGGTCTCCAAAAAGGGATGCTGTGATGGGTACTCCACTGAGCAGGGAATAGGGTGAGATGATGTCGAAAGCACCTTTCAAATCTGTGATTCTAAGATGCCCTTTTGGAAGAACTACAAACAAAGAGGTAGGAAGCAGTGGTGGGTTTCAAAATATTTTACTCCCTGTTCTGTGGGCGTGGCTTGGTGGACATGGCATGGCTTGGTGGGCATGGCTTGGTGGGCGTGGCAGGGGAAAGATACTGTAAAATTTCCATTCCCACCCCAATCCAGGGGAAGGTTACTGCAAAATCCCCATTTCCTCCCAATCAGCTGGGACTTGGGCGGCAGAGAATAGATGGGGGTGGGGCCAATCATAATTTTTATTACTGGTTCTCCGAACTACTCACAATTTCTGCTACCAGTTCTCCAGAACTGGTCAGAACCTGCTGAAACCCACCTCTGGTAGGAAGTCTAACAAAGGAATGAGATAGCCAGTCAAACAATAGAACAATAGCTCAGAGGACATATGCTTGGCTAATACTCCCCAACCTTATTCCCAACTTTCAAATGCTCATTTGAAAGAATCAGCAAGACATATATAGGCTTAATTCTGTGTTCATGATTTGGACTTCTGGATGTGATTGGTTGCTAAAGAAACATGTACATTATATTCAGTAGGTCAGGGGTGTCAAACTTGCATCGTCTTGGCATCATCACATGACGTATTGGGACTTCACTAAACCAGGCATGGGCATGGGCATGGCCAAGGCATGACGCATCCGTCGGCCGCGGGTTTGACAACCCTGCAGTAGATCATCCAGTAGGCCTTTAGGCAACAAGCATATACTGTATAATCTTTTTGAAATCATGACAAAGCCAGCTAGAAATGATCACTCTGCCTTTATATGATCTGGAGCAACCAAAGCAAGGGTGAAATCCAGCAGGTTCTGCCAGGTTCTGGAGAACCAGTAGCGGAAATTTTGAGCAGTTTGGAGAACTGGCAAATACCACCTCTGCCTGGCCTCTGAGTGGGTTGGAGATTTTGCAGTATCCTTCTCCTGGAGTGGGATGGGAATGAAGATTTTGCAGGATCCTTCCCCTGCCACACCCACCAAGCCACATCATGCCCATCAAGCCACGCCCGCAGAACTGGTAGTAAAAAAAAAATGGATTTCACCACTGAATCAAAGGATTTTATATTTCATGTCTTCAGAACCATTTTGATATATTTTGATCCATTCTGTTCAGAGGTTTCTGAACCAAGCTGATCTCTGTATGTGTGGTGAATTAACCAACATTGGGACCAAATGAGGTTAGATAAAAGTTGTCCATATTTCACTTGGGTTGGCACAACTTGCTGCATTCTTTTCAGATTCTAACAACATAACATGTTGCTATATTTAAAAATTATTACTGCTATCAACTTTTGCAATTCAGAAACATAATGAGCTATTTTACCTGGCTGATAAAAAATAAAGTTAATTGCCTTTATTCTTCTTGATTGATATCAAGAGGATGAACTTTTGCTGATTAATAAAGATAACTATCTTTTATTTTTATCTAGAATACATGTTCTACAATGTACAGTTCAGGGGTGAAATGTAAAATTTGTTACTACTGGTTCTGTGGACGTGGCTTGGTGGTGGGGGTAATGTGACTGGGTGGGCGTGCCAACTTTTTTTTAAAAAAACTTTTCAAAGCGTTTTTTCTAATGCTTTGAAAAGCCTCTGCCAATCAGGCAACTCAGCTGGGATCATCAGAGAGGCTTTTTAAAAAATGCTTTGAAAAGCCTCTGCCAATCAGGCAACTCAGCTGGGATCGTCAGAGAGGCTTTTTAAACAATGCCTCTCTGCCGATCAGGCAACTCAGCTGGGATCGTCAGAGACTTTTCAAAGCATTTTTTTAACCATCTCTTTGGCCAAGAGGTTGCAGAAAAAAATGCTTTGAAGGCCTCTGACGATTCCAGCTGAGCCACGCGATCATCAGAGGCTTTTTTTTTTACTTTTAAAAGCATTTTTTCATCGGAAGAGGTTGTAGAAAAAATGCTTTTAAAAGTAAAAAAAAAAGCCTCTGATGATCATGCAGCTCAGCTGGGCATGGGGAGGGGGCGCAGGGATTTTTGCTACCGGTTCTCCGAACCACCCGTCGCCATCTTCCGAACCAGGAGCATTTCACTCCTGGTATAGTTGCTACAAACCTTACAGTTGCCTCTAATGGGAAAAGGCATGTGGTTGGAAACTTCTAAAAAGATCTTAACCTTGAGACAAGAGGGAATAGAGGTTCAAAACAGTCACAGAATCTAAAGTTAATTCGTTTCATAGGCTAGTTGGGGAAGTTTAAAAGAACATAGAACATAGAATAACAAGATTAGAAGAGATCTTAGAGGTCTTCTAATCCAAATCCTTGCTCAAGCAGGAAATCTCATACCATTCCAGATACACATTGTCCAATCTCTTCTTGACGACAATTGCAAGAGAATAATATAGACAGATTAATGAAGTTAATAAGAATCAAGCTTCACTCAAAGAACAATGAACATTTTAAAAAGTAAAAGCTTTCTCTTCCAAACTTGCCCAGCATTTGAATTGTAGGTTATACAGTGTTTTTCCTCATATAAAGCCAGGGAGAAACAACAAGTCTGTCCAATCTACAAGCTACTCTACATGACTTGTATATTGTGTATAGCTTGTGTTCATGGTTCAAAAGGCTTTTGCCAGCAAGAGCAATTCATTGTGTTTTCTTTTTGGATATGTAAAGGAAAGAGAGATGTTTAGTTCTTGCAGTGAGGGACACAACCTTCTTTCACCAACTATTGCTCACATGTACAGTATGATAAAAGCCTACCACCTCACTTCTGAGGATCTCTATTACAGTAAGTCCATGATGACTGAGTATAGTTGTTCCCAGAGATATCAGATTTCTAGCAAGGAGCAGGAAACTCAATTACTGCCCTCAATCCTTAAAGGTGCCTTTTTATGATTTCTGGTATCTGGATGCCAGATACCAGAAATCGATGCCCTTGATGTCCTTGAAGTGATGTCCCAGTGCCTGGAGGCCGTGCGGATCTGGATGGGGAGTAACAGGCTTCAACTCAACCCTTCCAAGACTGAGTGGCTGTGGCTTCCGGTGTCCCGATATAGCCAGCTGGTGCCATCGCTGGCTATTGGGGTCGAGTTATTGGCCCCCACGGATAGGGCTCGCAACTTGGGTGTCCTCCTGGATGCACGGCTGTCTTTAGAAGAGCATATGACGGCCATGGCCAGGGGGGCTTTTTATCAGGTCCGCCTGATTCGCCAGTTGCGTCCTTTTCTGGATCGGGATACCTTACGCACAGTAACTCAGGCACTCGTCACTTCCCGCCTAGACTATTGCAATGCTCTCTACATGGGGCTTCCCTTGAGGAGTACCCGGAGGCTCCAACTGGTGCAGAATGTGGCCGCGTGGGGGATTATGGGAGCAAGGGGTCGCTCCCATGTGACACCTCTCCTGCGTGAGCTGCATTGGCTTCCAGTGGTCTTCCGGGTGTGCTTCAAAGTGTTGGTTACCACCTTTAAAGTGCTCCATGGCATAGGACCTGGGTATTTGCGGGACCGCCTTCTGCCGCCGATAGCCTCCCACCGACCAGTACGCTCCCACAGAGAGGGACTCCTCAGGGTGCCGTCAGCCAGGCAATGTCGGCTGGCGACCCCCAGGGGGAGGGCCTTCTCTCTGGCAGCTCCCGCCCTCTGGAATGATTTGCCCCCGGAGATAAGAAGGATATCGGATCTCCGGGTCTTTCACCGTGCCCTGAAAACTTTTCTTTTCCATCAAGCAGGGCTGGCGTGACCCCCCCCCCTTTTTTTTTTAGTTTTTTAGTTGTTTGGCTTTTAATCTGTCAATGGGTTTTAATTCAAATTGTTTTAAACTTGGGCCAAAGTATATAATTCTTTTAATAATTTTAAATTTTTTATTGTTATGTGTTTTAGTTCTGGCTGTGCACCGCCCTGAGTCCACTAGGAGAAGGGCGCTATACAAATTGAAATAAATAAATAAATAAATAAATAATGATTTCTGGTATCTGGATGAAGTAGAACCAAAAATTCTCTTAACCAGGACTAGGACAAAATATTTTTATTTTATTTTTATTTCAACAGATACAAAAAAAGGGGATACCCAGAGAACACAAACTAAAAAAGGGTTATAGGAGGCCAGAATTTGTATTAATAGTTAGTGATGCTTAATCAGCAAGTAGACAAATAAAGAACAACATAAGAGCAAAAATTGAAACCATCTATGATATTTTGCTTATAATTTTCCTTTCGACTTTACTCTAGTGTCCAAGTTCTCAGAGGGCTTTGTGTATAGGATCTGTATCCCAGGCTCACTCAGAAATCTGGGTTTTCACAATATTTTCAACTTTGAGGCTCTGTAGCCATCAAACTTTGGAGAAAAATCCTGAATCTCAACCTCATCCAGAAGAAGATGTGGAAGAAAATCAATTTAGAAATAATTTTATTCATGCACTCCTTATGAAGTCCTTGAGTCAACAACTTGACCTTCCGTAGCTGAAGGAAACCATGTAGCAAACAGAGATAAACACAATGTAGTGAAGATCATTTGAACCGTCAGCCTAATAACCATCAAAGAATAGCAAACAAGACAAATAATTTAAGATATAGTACTTTTGGGAATACATACAAACCCAAAGTCAGAACACAAGCACACATTGAAGAAAGAAGATAGGGTCAGGGGCAGTGGTGAAATGTTAAATTTGTTTCTACCGGTTTTGTGGACATGGCTTGGTGGAGGGTTAATGTGACTGGGTGGGCATGGCCAACTTTTTTTTTTTACTTTTAAAAGTAAAAAAACCTCTTTGAAGAGGTTGTAGAAAAAATGCTTTTAAAAGCCTCTGACGATCCCAGCTGAGCCACACGATCATCAGAGGCTTATTTTTTTTAACTTTTAAAAGCATTTTTTCGGCTGAAGAGGTTGTAGAAAAAATGCTTTTAAAAGTAAAAAAAAAAAGCCTCTGATGATTGCGCGGCTCAGCTCGGCATGGGTGGGGGGCACAGGGATTTTTGCTACCGGTTCTTTAAACCACCCGCTGCCATCACTACCGGATCAGGCAATTCGGTCCAAACCGGGAGCATTTCACCCCTGGTCAGGGGTGAAATTCAGCAGGTTCTGACAGGTTCTGGAAAACTGGTAGTGGAAATTTTGAGTAGTTCAGAGAACCAGCAAATATCACCTCTGGCTGGCCCCAGAGTTGGGTGGGAATGGAGATTTTGCATTATCCTTCCCCTGGAGTGGAATGGGAATGGAGATTTTGCAGTGTCCTTCCCCTGCCATGCCTACTAAGCCACACCCACCAAGCCATGCCCACAGAACCGGTAGTAAAAAAATTTGAATTCCACCACTGGATAGGGTCATCTCTCCACCAGAGCTGCAAAGACAAAGAATCACAAAGAACCACTTTCCCTATAAATATTCCCTACCTCAAAACCCCAAACTGTAGCCTACCTAATGAGCTGTGGTGGCGCAATGGTTAGAATGTAGTACTGCAGGCTACTTCTGCTGACTGCTGGCTGCCTGCAGTTTGGCAGTTCAGTTCCCGCCAGCTCAAGGTTGACTCAACCTTCCATCCTTCTGAGGTCAGTAAAATGAGGACCCAGATTGCTGAGGGCAATATGTTTACTCTGTAAACCACTTAGACAGGGCAGTAAAGCACTGTGAAGCAGTATATAAGTCCAAGTGCTATTGCTATCTTCGAGTGTGTCCCTTATGCTCTCAAATAAACTTCTTGGATCCAATGTCATTCTTACAAAATCCCAGCACAGAATTGGGCCAGAATTTCTTCTAACAAAGATAATGGGTTTATGAGGTATAGAATACAGAGTTACCAGATAGTTTACAGGTGTCTTTATTTCACTACAGTAATTCGTCATTATGTAAGCCCTTTTTGAGAGGGCAGAACTTAACCTTTTTACAGAATTATTAATGCAACATTGAATGGACTGATATTTGACCATCAGCACTTTTCCCCAGGATATCCATATTGGATCAGTCAATTCTGGTTGGAGAAGGTTGTGTTCCTAATAATTATTTGGCAGCTTTAGAAAGCAAGGGCACCAATATCTGGGTGTGGCTTATTTAAGAGAAGCTACAGCAGCCAAACACTTACCTGAGTATACAGCTTGCCAACCTTGGATCTGCATTCCTGGGTTTTGCTTCCTGACCTGCTTTCTAACTCTTTATCTGAACCAGCTGAATACATCTTTTGTGCTTGACAATTGGACAATTGTGGGCTACCTTTGGTTCCCTGAACTCAGTAAACTCAATCTTACTTTGGATGGACCTCTCAGGCAAGACCTCACCTTCCCATATCTTTTTCAGAGTGTACACAAATTTGCACTTTAAACTGCATTGCTTGATATTCGCCAATAAATCCCTTGTAAATCATACTGGTGTGTACATGCTCTGAAACAGGATGTTAACGTCCTACAGTTTACTGAAAGTACCAATACATTTCCAATCTATATGAAAATAAGAATGAATTAATCAGTTCCCAAAAAGCTGAACTGACACATTTTAACATGTTGCAAAATATATTACATACAGTATATGATTCTCTTTTTCCCCATCTAGTTTAAACTTTTTTTTTTAATCAAAAAGCCATTATTCTAAGGAAAGAGACAGAGATGAACAAGTAAGTTAATTCTTCCCACAATCGTAGGAAACCCTGCTGTTGGGGGAAGGCACGTGACAGTCTTTTAGCTTGGAGAGTCTCGATCATCACAAATCAAGGATTTGTGGAAGACATTTGTTATACAGCTAATCTTTAAAGACTTGAAGTGATATACTGAATGCCACTACAGACAAATTTGATCTATACTTTATGATAGGTTATTTATTTGCTAATTCTAATGCTACACCAGTCAGGCTATTACTGTGATTGATAGGAAACATAATTTAATAGGTAAATAGGATCCCTTGGTCATTTATGGGAATATTTATGCAACACAGCTTTGATATAATGAATTGCATCATGACTAAGCCAAATAAGATATGCAAAATCTTGAGAAAATAATAATGTTCTGCGTTCAAGCAAACTAGCACATGCAATCTGAGACTAAAAAGGACAATACATTTGCAGTTGGAAAGTACAACCCAGAAAAAAAAAATCATATTTGTCTAATTTATTTCCCTTCTTGTAGTAAAGTAGTTAATCCAATTGGTTAATGAAAACCCAAAGGGAAAATTTTTTGAATTCCTCTGTTTTGGAATTCTTCCTGGAACTATAAATGCTGAAAGTATATATGGGATACAAAGATGCAGAACAAAATTTCTATATCATTAGATTATGAACTTCCACCCATCTATTACATCCTGGCTTACGACAATGGGAAAGACCCAAAAGAATGCCACACTGGCTTGTTGGCAGTGACAATAAAGGCCACAAGTCACTCAACTCAGTATCAGAATTTTACAAGAATGATACAGGAGCAGCAAGGTACATCATAACAAGCAGTAATCACAATTGAATGTGACTGAAGAAATTAAGAAAAGTTGGAGTTCAGGGGTTCAAGACCTAAGTTCTCCAGGGAGGACCAAGAAATATTTTAATTTCCTATTCTGAAAATCTGCTGTCAGTCATGAAAACACTGGGCTTGATGGACCAAGTCTCTGCTCTGTTTTACACATATTTTATGTATTTTAATTAAATATAGAAATAAGTCTAATTAACATCTAACCAATGTGTTTTTTTATCTAGATCTTTGATTCTGTCATATGTGTTGCTACCGATCTCTCTCTCTCTCTCTCTCTCTCTCTCTCTCTCTCTCTCTCTCTCTCTCTCTCTCTCTCTCCCTCCCTCCCTCCCGCCCTCTCTATCTATCTATCTATCTATCTATCTATCTATCTATCTATCTATCTATCTATCTATCTATCAATCAATTTTCCAGTTTAGTTGACAGTCTTGAAGTCTCCTGGTTATCTCCCAGTTAAATAATAATCTTGTCTTACCTTGTTTATCATTGGCTAGGTTTAGCCACACTTACCTGCAGTCTGTTGTTGTTCTTATTTTAATCTCTTGTGGATAGTCCTAACTGCCATCAGATACATGGACAATACCTAGAAAATAGTTAGATAAAATTTGATTGCAGTATCCACTACCTCTTTCCATTTGCTAGTTTAAGATTATACTTAACTATAAATTGATTTGTTTCAATGGTGGTCTACTTTTTAAAACCTTCGTTTCCTTCCTGGCTTGTTTATCTTCTAACCTAAAAGAAAGGTCTTGGGAACTTGAAAGAAAGCTTGCATAACATTTTGTAGCATTTGGGCTGCACTGTTTTGTGGCAAAGCTCTAAGACAAATTTTGGAATGTTTCTTCTACTTGGTTACCTTGCAACTTTAATCGTGCATTATCAAATTTCATTAATTTCTCTGAACAGCTGCTCGCTATCCTGATGTTGCAGTAGCGTTTTTATTCTGAGACAAAAGAGAAAACAAGATTTTTTTTTTTTTAAAAAAAAGAACAGCAAGAAGTGATTTTCAGCAATTAGCAGCCAAACTCAGTGGCAGGTGTAAATGAAATGGCCTTATTTCTCACTTCTGGGGGAAAAATATGTCTGCATTCTCATCCTGTAGCTGATTAGTGCACAATCAGCATTAATAGATGGACAGCAAAACTGCTGCCCTTTATCTTCACGCTTAGAAACAAGTCTTGGGGATACTCACCTTTAAGAAAACTCTGATACCCTTTGATATTTGTGGTCGCCTCTGCAAATATATAAGGTTACTTGGAACCCTCCATTCCTGTGAGAAATCAAGATGGGTCTGTCCAGAATTTCTTTGCATACATGCAAGGCCACATCAGTTGGAAGGAAAAGATGGATAAATAAATTCCATTTTGGCAAAAATCTAAAGTAACAAGTGCTTTTGTTTTGGGTAGTAGGCTGGATAGTAATTTATTTTTCATTTCAGTACATCTTTATTTGATTTGCATTTTTTTTTATCCAGTAAACTAATAATACAGGTGTTATAAAGCAAGGCAAAATATCCTGGGACACTTATTTATCAGAGCTAAGTAAGGCCTGAATGTATGTCCTACAAGCAGCCAGCAGCCTTTCCACATTGCAATTCCCTCTGAAAATACTCTCATCTTCTCCAGAAGAATTTGTGGACTGTGACTATGTAAATACTTGTTATTTCTAACACAAATGGGCTAGCTATCATGGAATAAAAGTCCATTTTTTTGGTTCATCCTGTGTTTTTCTTTCCTGCTTTTTTGTTTTCCATGATAGAGGGATGTCAATAAAGAGGAATTTCCCCTTTTAGCTTTGAAAAGGCTTTGAAAAGCTTTGAAAAATCAAAAATAGATTTCTTTACAACAACAACAAAAAACCCTGGATGATATTTGGTGTTTTGAGATCTGCTGCTGAGATCCTAATTAGAATCTTTATTTCTCTGAACTGCTCAGTTTCTAAAATCATAAAATAACTTACTTCTAAAATCATAAAATAACTTAAACCATTGTTATGGTTTAAAATAGCCAGGATAGCCAAAATACGGTTTATTTTCCATGAGATATTATTTATTTTTTTTATAGTTAATTCCAAGATCTGGTAGTAAAAGTCAGTATATCAAATTTATCTGCACTCTTAATTTATTTATTTATTAGAAACTTTCCCCACCTTTATTATTTTATAAGTAACTCAAGGCAGTGGGCATATACACAGTTAATACTCCTCCTTCCTCTCTTTTTTCCCTACAACAATCATCCTGTAAGGTAAGTTGGGCTGAGAGAGAGTGACTGACTCAAAGTCATCCAGCTAAACTTCATATTTAAAATGGGACTAGAACTCACAGTCTCCTGGTTTCTAGGCTGGCACAATAACCACGGTACTAAACAGTCTCTCATAATATTTATCTATCTATCTATCTATCTATCTATCTATCTATCTATCTATCTATCTATCTATCTATCTATCATCTATTTTTTCGATTTATATGCCGCCCTTCTCCGGAGACTCAGGGAAGCTTACAATGTGTTAAGCAATAGCCTTCATACTTTTGTATATACTTGCTTAGTAGGGCTTTTGCCTCCCCCAAGCGGTATTCTCTTTTATACAAAATCAGTTTATTGCCCCCACAAACCGGGTCCTCATTTTACCTACCTTGAAAGAATGGAAGGCTGAGTCAACCTTGGGCCTGGTGAGATTTGAACTTGCAGTAATTGCAGGCAGCTGGTGTTACTTAACAGTGCTTTAGTCTGCTGTGCCACCAAGGCTCTTATAATCCGTTATAACTTGTTTACACCAAAACCTTATAAAGAATTTTGCTGTTGATTTCAAATGTTTAAGTTTTTAAGCCTATGATAAATTTTTATTTTGCTCAGAGTTGAAGATAAAACTCCCCCAATGACTTTTCAAGTGTATCATTCTGAAGATCTTGAATAGCTTTAAAATGGCTAATAGGCAAGTTCTGAAAGTGACTAGAAAGTGAGGGATGCAAATTTAGACTCCATTAAAAGGTTCTTCTATGGCTATGAGCAAGATGATTGAACTGTTGTTTCTCAGTGCTCAAACCAATGGCAGACAGCTGTCCTGTGCTTTCCTCACCAAGAACCAGTTGTCCAGAAAAGATTTAGGTGATGTCCTATCCTGTTCTGTCCTTACCTTAGTCTACTCACTGGTTGCTTTGCCTTTGTTGTGGTTGTTGCCTCCACGTTTGTTGATATGCCTTCAAGTCACCATACCTCCCCCAGGAATTGTGTTCCTTAAAGTGCTATTGATGTGCAGATAGAGGTTTATCCATATATCTTGATAGCTTCCATAATCGAAATAGCCCATTCTAGTTTTGCTGTTTCAGATGTAACATTAAAAGTGATATAAAGCCCTGTTGTCTAAGCCCGAGCCTGAGCAACAACTATTTTCCTAGTTCTAAGAAGTTTCACTGCCCCACAGATCTGAATTCATTCCTTTCTACTCCTACTTCCTGCCATAACTTCAGGCTTAGACCTGATCAGGTCTTTCTACTACCTTTGGTTCAATCCTGATAATCCATAGACTATTGCTCTTAATTTTAGAAAAGTCCTTCATTTCTTTTATGAACCTTGCCTTCCTTTCAGTTGAGGCATATTTGTTAACACAAGGCCAGGTTAGACTGGCACCATAGGGTCAATTCCTCAGTTTTTCAGAAGGCCCATTGAGCTAAAAGTTGCTATGGTAACTACACACAGCATCTGCCCAAGTACCCTCTTTGCTCTTGTGGGCTGAATCTTTGGGACCTTGCTGCAGATGTCTTATTCTCACAGAGATAAACAGGAACTGAACAGTAAATATCAGAACACAAAACCCGTTCTTGTAGCATAAATTATAACACGGATAGGAGAAATGAAAACAAACCAAATTCTTCTTGCAATTACTGGATTGTAATACAATAACTCCTACTGATTTCTCTACATTGCTTTTCAAGTCAGGCGTAGTAATCAAAGAAGAATAGGCTGTAATTTGAACTGCTATCAGAGCTGGCCATGTAATGCTATACTTTTTTAAAAAAAAATGAGTGATCCAGATCATGCTGTTCTAACTAGGGATTAATATTGTCAAGACCTTGAGATAGAGAAAGGAGAGGGAATGGATTACAGGAGAACAATAGTAGATGATAGCTCATCAGAATACATATGACTGAGAACAAAATCAGTTGGAAAACAGACATTTGATAATCATTCAGACATTGGAACGGGCATTGTTTAATAGCATTGAAGAAAAGAGGAGTTCAAATATTTATAAAAATGGAAACAATGTCAGATGCAGAATGAAAAGAGAATAGATAATGTCTGGGCAGTGTGACTCTGGGCAGTGTAAAGCATAAAAAAGCAAACAATAAACCAAGAAAACCAGCACACCATATAACTTTAATGCATATATTTTTACATAAATCATAAAATAATGACCAAGCAACAATCAAAAGATGACTTTCATTCAATTGTCTCCTAATGATTGGGTCTATTTTTATGTTGTTAATTTAAGATAGTTAGAGTCTGATGACTGAAGTGACATAAAAACACTCAAATCAATGTCATCTGTTTATTGACTTGCTTATATTGTTCTGAAATTTCACTCCGTAACCCTTTTGAAGAAGGAGCTGTAGCACGTCTATGACAGAAATTACTAAGCAAATCTGGTGCTATGGAAGTCGCATATGAAGAGCCACTTGAATTATATGCAACTGAATATAAGGCATTCTCATCACACAACTAGATAACAGAACCTTGCTGACCGTGGCAGATCTGAAAACAGCAACAACAGCAGCAGCAACAAACTAAGACAGGGCTGTGATGGTTTGTAACTGGATGGGACATCGGTAGGACATTGTAGGACCGTAGACCAGACTGGAAAATCATAAAGCATCCTATCACAAATATTTCTTCTTTATGCCAAGAAAACTACATGGATATATCTATGTATTTACCAAGAGTCAAATTCAACACAAGGAACTTTCCTCTTACTTATCCTATGACTTCTAGATGGTATATCAGAATGACAATGAAAAGAGTTGCTTTGCAAATGTTACCAATGCATTTTAAAATGTTATATTGATTTATTTATAAGAAGACTGAATAAACTAGTGGTAGCAGACATTCCCTGAAATGTCATGCATATCTAGAAATAACTCCTGTTATATTTAGTATGGCTATATTCATATAGAATAATTTTATTATAAAAAAAATTTAGGATACATTGTCGTCTAAAATGCCAGGAGTTTTTATTTTATTTTTTTCTTAGATGAAATTTCAAAAGTTTTAAATTATAAAAATATTTCCTTTATTAACCATTACATACAAGCTACTTCTACAAAAAAAAAGTGAGTACATCAATTTATAGTATTATCTGTCTGTCTGTCTGTCTGTCTGTCTGTCTATCTATCTCTATCTATCCATTCTATCTATCTTATCTACCCTATCTATCAAACTATCTATCCATTTCTATCTATCTTATTTATCCTCTCTCTCTCTCTCTCTCTCTCTCCTGTCTGTCTGTCTGTCTGTCTGTCTGTCTGTCTGTCTGTCTATCTATCTATCTATCTATCTATCTATCTATCTATCTATCTATCTATCTATCATCTACCTATCTATGAAAAACAATTTGGTAAACCTCTAAATGAATATATATAAATGTATATTTTTGCACATGTTTAAATTGCCTTTTAAATGTGCATAATTTTCTGCGTGTTTCTCAATAAGTCAATTCTGTCCATTTCTGCTGATTTTCTTATTATTACTTATTACTAAGTTCAATTTCAGTTTGGGCCAGTATTTCTGAATCTGATAAAAATAAATGTGTCCAGAAACAACTATATATTTTTTGCTAACATTTGTCTGGAAAATGTATTTTTCTCTATGTTTCTCTAACACAATGATTTTTTTTGACTGATAAACAGCAAAAAGGAACTGCTATATGTGGGGAAAAATTACTCCCAAATACAAGGGAGTAATAATTGCTATATGAAGTAATTGCTATAAGAAGGAATGAGCAGCAAATATAAGACCTTTCATTTCCACATGGAACTATGATGATTGTCAAGGGGAGAAGTCCATAGAAGAATTTTTGGGCTAAGAGAAAAGATAAAAAACGTTTTTGATGGCCATGGAAGGCTCCCAGATTTCAAGTAAAATGTTCAAATAATGGATCTCAATGATTTATTCAGTGCTCTGAGTAGTTTCAACCTTTTCCTTTAGGATAAAAATGTCACAATTTAATATTCAGGATAAGATTTTTAACATTTCTTTAGAAACCTTCACTGTGATACAGACAACTTGACTTAAAAAAATTGGACTTTTTCCTTATTCTAGATGTTTCTTTCAATTCTTCAGTGGAAGACACTGACAATTTGTTAATAAAAACATTCAAAGACATTAAGGAATCCATTCCAGCACCTATGCAACCAAAAAGTGGATTAAGAATCGATTTGCTGCTATTTTAAAAAAATTAAATCTTTCAACTTTGCAGACTATGAGTGTGATATGCCTGTTAAGTTACCCTCAGATGGTGTGTTGAAAACAGTTGTCAGTGATAAATGTCTTCTGCATTTCTGGAATAGTCTAGACACCAAATACCTAACTGTCAAACAGCTTTGCCATTCCTAATGACATACAGTTGTGAAATTGGGTTTTCCAACTCAATGGAAATAAAGAATAAGAAAAGGAGTCAATGGGTGTAGAACTTGACCCATGTTTTAAATTTTCCACCATCCAGCTGGATACCAGTCCGCTGGTTCAAGAGCAGAAACTCCTTTGCTTTGACATAAAAACATCAATACTCAGAAATCCTTACTGAAAAAGATTCTTGTGGTATGAACAGTTGCTACTATATCCAATGGATAACATAAAACAATTTTGAATACATATTTAGTTTTGGAAAATATCCATATCCATATCTATTTCCAACATACACACACACACATACATACGTATGTGTGTATGTGTGTATGTATATGTTGGAAACACGCAGAAGAGGCTTTCATACTGCAATGAATAGACAATGGCTAAAATGATGAGTGATACAGTCTGATCATTTTAGAGCAGGGGTGTCAAACACACAGCCCACTGGCTGGATCCAGACCACAATAGGCTGCGGACTTGGTCCACGGGCCATCCCGGAGATGGTGAGGGACTGGCGCCTGCTGACCTGGGACTCTCCATACCCACCCAGTCGACTGCAGTGACCAGGCCATGCTCACCCAGCCTCCCAAGGGCAAACAAAATCCCGATGTGGCCTGCAATGGGATCAAGTTTGACACCCTTGTATAGAGTATTTAAATAACAGTTTCTATGCTAAATATTATTTCCTATTTACAACAGATTTTGTTTTTCCAGAATAATTTTTCTGGGCTAGTTATCATTCTCCTCCAAACAAACACACCCCTTATTTTTTTCACTTGTATTTTGTCCCTCTGCTTTCCTCTACATGGCCTCTAAGGAAGAAATGTATATAGTGCCACAAATCACCATTTCTCTTGGACAGAAAAACCCCAGTAATAACAGTTCAGAACAGCCAATAAGATAGTAGAATTAAGGTGCTGCAGCTGATATTTTTCCTAGACTTTCTTTAAAAGAAGTTATTTAAATGAGTCTTTCATGATAGGAAAATGAATAGACTTTTCCTTTTTGTCTGGTTTGTCTTCTATTTGAAATGTGAGTGTACTGATTGTAGTTCTAGTTAATATGAAAATATTTTTCCAGCTGAAGAACAAGTTCAAGCATGTCTTAAATGAAATGAAATTATCCCCAATATATTGGGTTGACCTCATGTGTTCTCATTTGTTCTCGTTTTCTCATAAATGTCTTGCTTTGATTAAGCCACTGTAATATTTAAGAAGCAACAGTCCTGCTAATAAGAAAAGCAAAGCCTTTTCTAGATAGGAAATTGAATTTCTGAATTGTTTGATCTTGATATTTTATACAGACCAAATTCATACGAGCAATGTTTGCATAGTTGGAAGGTTCCATTTAGGCAACCACACAGAGGTTAAATAAGTCAAAATGGCATCTCCAAATGTGTGATTGAAGCTCCACTCCATTTTCATGCAGTAGGCCATCCCTAGCCTTATAAATTTACCGAATGTTCATAATGTTAGAGTTTGCAGCAATCCAACCAACACACAAGTAAACAATCCAGCAGGATTCATTTATAGAAGAAACCTGTTTATATAAAATAATATAAAGCATGATGCATGTATACAATACCCATGCAGCAGAAGCCAGAACCAGAAACCACAGAAGCACAGAATCAATATAATCACAGAAGCGATAATAATAATACAAACACACACACACACACACACACACACACACACACACACACAGAGAGAGAGAGAGAGAGAGAGAGAGAGAGAGAGAGAGAGAGAGAGAGAGAGAGAGAGAGAGAGAGAGAGTTCAGTCAAGCTAAGCCACACCCAGGCTCTGAGCCATCTTCCCTGGCTCACAACAGATCCTGTTTCTTAGTCACCAGACAGTTCCCATTGGCTGATTTGTTGTTATGGCTATCCCAGCTCATAATTTCTTACACAGTGATATATAAGGTATTTTTACTTATATAGAATTAACTGTGTTGTTTTTTTTTTAAATTCTCCTGCACAGATGCTCAAAAAACATTTTAGAAGCAAATTAAGAATGCTTCAAGGCAGTTACTCTCGATAAACCATAAGGAAATATAATTTGGATTAATAGTTCTTCTATACATAAAACTACCTTATTTTTGACACTTTTTGGAAATTTTGTTCCAGAACATTTTTCTTGGTAGGTGTTTTCCATGGATTCCATGATTCTCTGTATTTATTTGAATTCCATTTGCCTTTTCTTCAGAGAAAATCAGTTGTTCTAATAAAGGTCAACATTTTTGTCAGCTTGTTTTTATTTTGCTTTGTTTTATTTTGTTCATGGCTTGCTTAAGTTATTGATCTGTTCCACTTGGGGTCATTTGATGAAAAATCAAAGAAATTAAAAGGGTTAAATATCATAAGAAAGACAGAATTATGAAAATGCTAAGTCCCTGTGGCTGAGGCACTATATAATAATATAGTGCTTCTCAGCTAAGTTCACCTGTTCCAAATTTCACAAAATTTACTAATTACATTTTAATTACCTATTACTAATACCATCAACCAATTGGTAAGTTTTGAGGGAGGTCCCATTTTTGCTCCCATTTCTTAAAGATGGAATAAAGAGCCATCCATTTAATTTTAATGTTTTTTATGTCACACACTGGTCAGCCACTGTGCCATTCAGATGGACACCCAGCCAAGAAGAAGTCCATTTGTAAACGCACAACCATTTTATAATTGTTTTATCAGATTTCTTTCTCCCTAAGAAAATACACACAATTGTTTTTTAAAGACCAGAGTGCTATATTTGGAAGACTTTGATCTAGAGTACTTCAGTTAAAGAAAATAAGAAGGCTCTAAATGTGCCTTCATGATGAACACGTAGAATTAGGCCTCCTTGATGATGTGCATCTCCTATATGGTAATGTATGATAGAAAAATGGACACATATTGAAGTGCTAACTAGAGAGGCAGATTCTCAGCTTGTGAGCTTGACAAGAGTTAAATTCCCTGAAAGGGTTGGCCATTAGTGACCTGGAAATTGTTTTAGACTTTCAAGAGCTTAAAGGGATTTTGATTGCAGATCACAGGGCTAAATTCAGTTGACCGCTGCCTCTTCAAATTAGTGAGTAACAAGGCAACAGTAGGACTTTTCCGAAAACTGCAAATAAAACTTTTTTTTTTTTAAGAAGGACTTTTCAGTGATGGCACAGGCTGAACAAAGTCTCCCTTTTTTTAGCAGCTTCACTCCTTTCAATTTGCTTTTGGCCACTCTACCTTTTTTTGTATATATAGTGCAGTCATATGAATATTTCCTATTACTTATTTTATAGTTATTGTGTGGTATTTTTTTTTTAAATAGTAAACATTATATTCATCCAGGACTGGGTCCATTGATGTGGTCACTAAGAATCAACACTGATTTGATAGCACATAATGAATCCAGGTATTTATCTACTCTGAAGAAAACATATTTTTCAAAGGCAAATCATAAAAATTACCATTAAAAAACTTCAGGGATAGATACTGTACTAGATCTTTCAAACAGGCATGAAGTACTTACAGCATAGGGACTTGAATGTGCTCGGTGTTTGTTGGAAGACTAATTCTGCCAAGCATGATCCTCTGAGAAATTTCTGATTTATGTTATTGACATTTCTTCTTCTTCAGAGATTTAGTTCAGGATAGGGAAATAGCAGGAACAATGAAGAAAAGTGAATCGGTAATGCTGAGCTTTGATTTTAGGGAAAACTAAAACAAAACATATTCAAGCATGTATCTTCAAAAATTCTGCTTTTAATCAATTCAGAACAATAAAAAGTGGGATTTTCCGTGTAGTGATATGTGAGAATGAACTTGGGATAAAGGGCAGACATGCAACCAATGAAAAAATCAGATAAAAGACATTTGGACTTGCATCAGAAATGTAGATGGTTGCAAGAGGGTCTACCTCAGTGGTGGGTTCCTCCCGGTTCGGTCCAGTTCGGCCGAGCCGGTAGCGGTGACGATATGACGTCACCGAACCGGTTCTCCCCCCGCCCTCCCACCTCCCCACCCCCCCCACGTTATTCTTACCTTTTATTTGGTCCCACCCCCAATCTATTGCTGCCTCCTGAGTCCCAGCTGATGACTAGAGGGAAAAAAACTGTTTAAACTCTTGCCGCAGGGCTTCAAAGGGCCGTCCTACAGCTGATCAGTGTTAAAAGCAAACAAATGAGTCGGGTCGTAAGTGCGAGGACTGGTCGTAAGTGTGAGGACCTTCCAGAAATGACTCTGACCAGCTAGCTACGCCCACCTAGTCACATGACCTCCAAGCCACACCCACAAAATAAGCCACGCCCACAGAACCAGTAGTAAAAAAATTTAAAACCCACTCCTGATCTACCTCATAAAGCTAATACCCTGGCAGGAGACCCTGATACGGAAAGGAACTTCAGAAGGTTGAGACTTCCAAAAACTGAGATACTAAAAGAACCTGAACAATTCTAATGAGAAAAAAAAAAGTTGATGAAGCTACCATAAAATTGAAAAAACAAACAAATGAAAAGGACACCCATAGGAAATGGACAGAATGTTAAATCACTAGGGAAGAGCTTCTAAGAACAATACAATGGGCATCTTCAGACATGTTTGAAATAAAATGAAGGGAAAACAGATTTGCCAAAATACTAATAGATACCAGAGAAAATGCAAAGTTAGTCAATTCTTATTTCCGTTTTTAATGAATAGTGAAGTGTTCCACTAGGCAGTCACGAAGTACAGGATAAAGCACCTATGAGCATGGCCACAGTCTTCAAGTGAACAAAGAGGAAAGACAGAAGGCTAACAATAGAGATATTCATTATGACTCTAATACTGTAGCCCAGGGGTGTCAAACTCGTCATGGCGGCATCACGTGATGTATCGCAACTTTTTCCCCTTTGCTAATCTGGGCGTTGGCAGAGTGTGATGCATCTGGGCCACAGGACCAGTGGTGGGTTGCCCCTGGTTTGCATCGGTTCTATAGAACCGGTAGTAAAACTGGCGGGAGGCTCCGCCCACCAGCCCTGACATCATCAGAATGCTTCTGCGCATGCGCAGAAGCTTCTGTGTATGCGCATGCAGCCCTGTTGTGAACCGGTAGTAAAGGTAAGTAGAACCCACCTCTGCATGGGACGTGAGTTTGACAGCCCTGCTGTAACCAGAAGGGGGAAGCGTTAGGTGCTCAAACGCTGGGAGATGAGGGTGACAAAAGATGGCCTTTTAACTTGGTGATCCTTCAGTTTGGAACAGCTGATCTACTGAGCACAGCTTTACCCTTGCATTTTTTTTTTTTTTAGGAAGGTACATACCAGTTGGGCTTTTGAAATGGAAGATCCCCATTTGATGACTCAGATCCTCAGATAGTAGTATTTTGTACTGAAGTGTCTTCTTTGCTTTTATAACTGTAAGCTATCTAACGTCTTGTAACTAGGCACCTTATAAATTGCTATAAATGAGTAAGTAATAGCTACCTTAATTGGGGGGGAGAGAGAGAGGCTGCTACAGGTTCTTTGTCAAAGGTAGGAGAAAGAAACTCAAAGAATTAACCCTGAATTTATATATGCATGGAATGTATACATGTAATGTATGTAAGTATGGAATGAATGACAGGATCTTTTAGCTTAGTGGAAGCTACTCTTTTTTTTTATTTAGATAGTTGTAAGGACTTTTATCTATTCTAGTCCTAGGTGTGCTGGATCTTGGAGAAAATTATTGCTGAAGGCAACTGTGTCATGTGGTCAGTGAACACCTGTTTACTTGAATATCTTTAAATCTCTAAAGCCACGTGAATTGTATTCTAGAGTACTACAGGAATTGGGTGAATCTCTGAATGAACTTCCATGTTCTTCTTTTGATAAATGCTGGAAATTGAGTAAAGTATTGGAGGACAGAAAAGAGCAAATGATGCCTCTATCTTCAAAAAGGGGAAAGAAGATCTAGGAAACTACAGTCTGAATTAGTGCCTGGGGAAAACTATAACAGACTAGAGTGATGACACTGAAAAATACAATAATTACCAGAAATTGACATTGATTTGTTATGAACACATTTTGCCAGACTAGCATTTTTTGATCAGGTAACCTTTTAGTAGATTATGGGAATGCCATAAATATAATATCTTATTTTGACAAGGCATTTAGTTAACAAGCTAGGGAAATATGAGCTGAATGGTATGATACTTATGTGGATACATAGTTGGCTCTAAATTTGTTCTTAGAGTGATCATCAGACTCCTCAGACTGTCTTCAAGTTATAAAATGCTACATGGTTTATTCTTGGGCTCCATATTCTTTAAAGATTTGTTGTTGTTGTTGTTGTTGTTGTTGTTAATCATAATCATTGCACAGTCAGCCAGATGTTCAGACTGGGTTTGGCATTTTTGTCTACCTATCAAGTCCTTACCAAGCACCTGGGATTTCAAATATCCTTGTTGGGCTTGCTTTGTAATAATATATCATTATTTCTTTGTTTTCAATCACTATATATTTGCAATGGGTCAACACCTTTTCTTCCAGTAGTTCTGCAGCTGCTGGGCCTGGTTGCTCAGCAAACAGTCCTGAGTCCTGTAGTCCATTTTTCACCAGATATCCAGGAACTCCAACATCTAGTGTGGACCTTGTTAACCCAGGCGACATCTGAGCCGGTATGGCTTTCTGAAATTTACGTCTCACAATATTTTTTTATGGGAGAGACACTCTTTGTCTGACTCCTCTGATGAAACCTGTCCACTATGGTTGAACCTCTGGCATAGCTCTCATCTTCCGCAGAACACACAAGCCCCACAAC
This sequence comes from Pantherophis guttatus, assembly GCF_059756535.1. Taxonomy (NCBI): domain Eukaryota; kingdom Metazoa; phylum Chordata; class Lepidosauria; order Squamata; family Colubridae; genus Pantherophis; species Pantherophis guttatus. Next base: position 123,801,088 of record NC_142063.1, on the reverse strand, counting down.
CACATCAAGGTAGTGGCTCACTGGGGAATTATTATTATTATTTACTTGGATACTATGCTTTTCAAATCTGTTGGCAACACACAACAGGGTGAGACAACTAGTACCCCAGAAAAGAGAAATAAATTTCAAAATGGTATTGATAGATTGGAGAATAAGGCTTGGATTGATAAAATGAATTCTTTACAGACAGGCAACATGCTTCCTTAGGAAAGAGAAATTAAGTGCATAGGGTATAAGATTGCAGATAATAGCTCTGATAATGGTCCTTGTGAAAATAATCTTGCGCTAGTACTTTTTTACAGACTGAATCTGAGTTAACAGTCTGACTGGAAAAAGCAAATGCAATTTTAGGTTGCATCAGCAGAAACATAGTTTTCTAATCATGGCAAGTAATCATTCAATTTTATTCAATGTTTGTCAGACTGTTACTGTCTGAGCACAATGTATTAAGAAGGAATCAGAGAAACTGAAACAGGTTCAGAGGTTGATCAGGGGACCAGAAAGTCCTGTGAAGAGAGCTTAAAGGAAATGGGTGTGTTTAGTCAGTAGAATGTGCCAGAATACAGACCCAGAAGTAATGAATTCCAACTGAAGGATTTTGCGGAAGGGGCTGCCTTCAGGTTGGTGTTGACTCCTAATGACTACTTGGATAAGTCCCCGCAATTTTCTTGGCAAGATTTTTCAGAAGTAGGTTGCCTGCTTCCTAGGGCTGAGAGAAAGTACTGGCCCAAGGTCACCCAGCTGACTTTATGCCTAAGGCAGAACTAGAAATCACCAAACTGGCTCTCTATAGGAATTTTAACATTCTAATGTTCTATCAATGAGAACAGTTTTACAATGAAAGCAATTGAGGGTGACTTGAGTGAGTCATTCTCTCATATCCTAGGAAGAAGCAAGGGCAAACCAATTCCCAAAAAACCTTGCCAAGAAAACTACAGAATCTTATTCAAGCAAGGCTGACTCAAAAACACATTTTAAAAAAAACAACTTATATGTCTAGCAAACTATTCCCTTTCAGGATAAATAACCTTATGCAGGGTACAGAAAGAAAGAAGAAACATTAAATATAGAAATTAAAAGCAAATGGTAAGAAAAAGAAAGGCGAACACAGCTAAAACCAATTTATACCCACAATATTCACTGTTCCTCTCCATGCCTTACTATCCTCGCAAATGGTATTTTTTTCCCCTCACATCCATATAGGACTTCATACATCGCCTTTTATTTTTTTTTAATTCTTCTCACCCTTGCATTCTTGACGATCTCATCAACTTCATTCAAGCTACAGCCTTCTAGATCTTCACTTTCTTCACAACTCACTAATTCTTCCTTCACACATTTATTTTGCTATTCAGTATTCCTCAATAATCTCTCTAATGCCAAACTGCCTCAATGTCTTCTCTTTGTAGTGGTCATCACTTATTTTCATATTCAATTCACATTCCTTCAGTCTCCATTTCTTTCTGATCTTAACTTTTGGTTGTACTGCACATTATTTTTAAGTATTTCATTTCCACTATATTTACCTTAATTTTACATTTCTTTTCACATACTGAACTCTCACCCATATATAACAAATTGGGTAGAAGCACACACTGGCTCCCAGACATTTTACATCTTTCAACATTCATTCCTCATAACAGGTGATGTACTAGCCACAACTTTCTTATCAGCATTTGTACAGTATATTTCTCATTTTTTTCAGTGAATTTTAGTCAATTCGTTTGTTTCTGCCAGCCTTCCTTCACTGAAGTTTTATTCCGAATAATTTCATCACTTTTATTTTTCACTCTGCTCAGTACCTCAGCTCTTTGTTTACCCATTTTCATCCACTTCCAGAACATTTTTTTTAAAAAACTGCCATCCTGCATTTTCTGTTTTTTTTATCTCTGTTTTTTTTTTTTTTGACTACTTTCTTTGCAACTATCAAAGAACTGGATAAATAAACTATATCTTTATGCTTACATGACATGTATTATCTTTTTCTTATTCTAATTTTATGCAGCAGTGATTCCCTTGTATACATATTTTTTTTTTCCATTCAGATTCATCATTCCACCAAGCATCCTTTATTCTACTTTATATTAGCATAACTGCACACACGCTTCTATGGCTCTCTGTAACACTTCCTTTCAAGCAGCTTTCACATTCTGTTCTTCAGGAGACTAGTCCTCCTCCTCCTCCTCCTCCTCCTCCTCCTCCTCCTCCTCCCCCCCATATTTTGTCTTCTTGTAATCATTCCACTATGTTCTATTTTCTGTACAACCCCCTGCAGCATCTCAGAACCCTATAAAAATCCAGGTACTCATCAAATCAATTTATCAGCTGTCCCACAACTACATGCTGTTGTTGGTTCTGCTCATCAATAAACAGAGTCCTTTTTCCAATCAGCCTCCATTTTATTTTCAGCGCCTTTCTCCTGGTTTGGAACCAGGCTGGATTTTTCTTCCAATACTATCTTCACTGAAGATCTGATGGAATGAGACAAAGCCAGAGAAGGCTGCAAGAGCTCCCTGAAGAATGATCCTAATTCCTTACTTGGCCAATCTACAGAAATAAAGTTCTATAATGCTATATTCCAGCCATGAACATAGGATCAAGATTCTGTTCCCTTTTGTGAAAGCAAATTCACTTTCATCAAATGAAATGTAGGAGGAAATGCAGATGTATTCTGTGACTCACCCCCCAAAAAGCAGGTGTCTTAAACTAATGTCATGAATAGTTTATGTAAGTAATAAAATGGAATTTAAATCATATAATATTTCTTTTCATGGACCAGGAAAAAAGAAGAGACAAAGCAGGAGGGAGAAAAATGAAATGAAAAAAAGATAATCACAGGACATTTTTCTTTTGCTCTTTTTCTGTGTTGATATAAATTTAGAATCAATGGCTGGAAATTTCAAGGCTCACGTGGAGATAAAAAAGTAGCAGGTATAAGTAACAGTAGAAACCATCACAGTGGGTAGAATATATTCTAAATTATAACACAGTTGGAGCTATTCTCACAGCACAGTATGGCACTTGACCCATTCAGAAAGACACTGTTTTAAATTCTACACGACAAAGTGACATGATCAGAAAATTAAACAGAAATGTAAGAATAATAGTCAGGTTAGAAAAAATAATTAAGGCATGCTTAGTGATATTTTTAATGAAAAATTATCATTTTCACTTTCAATACTACTGATATTTTTAATGAAATGTTCTTATTTTTACTTTCATGCAATTTCATAAACAATGACTCTGAGTCAGTCTTCTTGCCCTCTGAATATTTAAGTAAGCAATTTTAGTGAACAAAAATTAATTTTAAACTCAGACAAATTAAATCCTGGAAATCATCGCATAGTAACAGACATTCTCTTCACTTTCTAACTCCCATAAGAATAGCTTTTTTATTGTTATTAATGCTTCATCATTTATGTGCTGCATTTGTACTGAACATCTAGACCTCTTTGAGGGGGGGACATACCAGATTGTCACCAATCCTTCCTTCCTTCCTTCTTTCTTTCTTTCTTTCTTTCTTTCTTTCTTTCTTTCTTTCTTTCTTTCTTTCTTTCTTTCTTTCTTTCTTTCTTTCTCTCTCTCTCTCCCTCCCTCTCCCTCCCTCCCTCTCCCTCTCCCTCTCCCTCTCTCTCCCTTCCTTCCTTCCTTCCTTCCTTCCTTCCTTCCTTCCTTCCTTCCTTCCTTCTTTCTTTCTTTCCTTCTTTCTTTTTCTTTGTTTCTTTTTTCTTTCTCTCTCTCTCTCTCTCTCTCTCTCTTTGCGTCTCTCTCCCCTCCCTCCCCTCTCTTCCTCCTCTGATAATTTTTTTGAAACCTACATTACTTGTTATCTTTCATGGTTTATTGAGGAATTTTAAACACATCTAAAGTTGATACCAGTATAGGCACATGGCTAACTATTACATATGTTACATATGCAGTGCATGATGGGAACTCACTGATGTATCCAGAATTTACCCCTCACAGATGATGAGGTCTTCCCATTACTAGTAATAGAGGAAGGGAGTGCTCTTGTCAATACCCTGTTCCATGAATAGCTCCTTTAACACCCCAGTATGTTAGAAGGTTGGGGGGTTTTCTGTGACCATCCAGGAAAAATGGTCTGTGAACTCTCTTCCCACCTCACCCCCAAGAAAGAAATGGATTCACCAGTGACAAATTCAACTAAGAATACTAATTCAGGAATATTCCCATCATAGACACAGAGATGCATCATAACCATTGCTACTTGTTTCTTCTCACATTTGGTGCATACAGTCCTCCTGATATGTATGATTGTGTTTCTTGTTTCCTATACATGTAAATGAAGTGTACATGTTAAAAAACTCTTATGTTAGTTGATGTAGGGCAGATAAGTTACTCTGACTTGTAGGGAGGTGAAATTATATGTAGGCTATTTCTGGCACCAAAAATGAGCTCTACGTCTTGCCATTTCCAGCGCTATGAATGTATCCTTTCTGCCGAAAGATGCACTGGAGCAGAACGTGCTAAGCTAAATCAAAGATTACAGCCACTTTCATCTCCCTTGTTTTGGGCTGCATGTCTTTATCTATTTAAAAAGAAATGTGAGAAAACCCTTTCAGTATCGCTGCATGCTCACTTGTGGCTAGATTTCTTTCAAGAAATGATTTAGAAAGCTGTTAAAACAAATGTATCTGCATTAGCACCAACATGAGGATTGCTGAAATTGTTGCAAAGATAAAAGATACAGAACTTATGAGTATCCAGATGTTATCTCTTCATCACTCAAGTTTGGTTGACAGTTTTTCAGAAGAAGAAGGCATCTGTCCCAAAGCATGGCTTCAGTAATCATGGATTTATGAGTACCACAGGTACACTATGTATTTTTTAAAATAATCTTCCTCTTAGAGGAACTTAGAGGAGATTTCATGAATTGGTGGGGAATAAAATTAGCACATCTGAGCCCACAGGTAACCCTTACTTAACAACATGAATTGGTACCAGAAAGTCCATTGTTAACATGATTGTTAACATAGCTGTAAGTCAGGGGAGGGTTCTACTTACCTTTACTACTTGCAACGAGATCGCAACGGGAAGCTTCTGCGCATGCACAGATCGCCGATGACAACATCAGGAGTGGTGGGCGGGCCTCCCACCAGTTTTACTACCAGTTCTTGCGAACTGGTCTGAACTGGGGGCAACCTACCACTGCTGCAAGTCCAAAAAAACTATATGATTGCACTGCTCAGCAACAGTAGTTCTGGCAGTCCCAGTTGCTGGATGTGTACACGCTGACCACGCCCCATGCCTGGTTTAGCAAAGGGAAAAAATGTTTCAATATGTCACATGACGCCGCTGTGACGATGCAAGTTTGTCACCCCTGCCCTAAAATATTAGGACAGCTATAGGAGACAGAGACAGTGTTCTGTCCCCCCACCTTACATAGGCAGACACACGAGCAAAAGACGTCTATCAGTAATTTATTTTTACAAGCCGACCTGAATCCCTTTGGCAGATAAAAGTTCTGGCAGCTACTTTCCAAATGCCTGCCAAGTTTCTTATCACTTCTAGAAACAGGAGTCAGTGTATCTGTAGTCTGTTGCTGGGGCAACCAAGAGTTCAAAGAGTAGTCAGAAGTTATTCACAAAGTCCAAGCCTTAATTCCGAAAAATATCCCATCCGAAGCTCACAATATGCAGTTTTTGTCCGTCAGAGCCTGCAGAGGAACCCCACCCACTTTTATCCCCTGTGGGGCATGGCTCAGTGACTCAGCAATCTCTGGCCCTTCCCCACCGCTTCCTTTGCTGCGCACGCCTCTCCCTCCGACGCTTCCTGGGATCAATCCAAGATTGATTTTCATCACTCCCTATTAGTGGGTGCTCTGACATGCCTTCCTCCTGGCCTTCAGCTGGAACCTGAGGCATTGCCAGAAAGGAGGGTCCTGGAGAGGGAGGCCTTGTCAGTTCCTCCCCATCACTTTCAGAGTCATCTTCCTCCATGAGGACAGGCTCGGGAGCCAGAGTCACAACAGAGAGAGACAGACACACACACACACACACACACACACACACACACACACACACAGAGAGAGAGAGAGAGAGAGAGAGAGAGAGAGGGAGAGAGAGAGAGAGAGACGGAGCAAACATTGATCCAAGTACAACAAAAAGATATACTGGATATTGATATGTACATTATTTAATTATTGTACTTCTTAAATGGCAGATTAATACAGTAGGATATTACTGCATGCTTTTCTTATAGCAATTCCTAGTGGCCTTTGGCTGCTTTTGAAAAGCTAGATACAGTATGTACCCTAGATTGGGAAAGTCATGGGTTCAATCTCAGGATGGTAGCAAACTCATCTGAAAATCCCTGTTCTTTTATTTTACATACTAATATATTGCCAGAACTCAAATAAAACTAGAACAGCAGTGCAAATAAATAACAAGTCAGATTAATGGCAGAATTTTAATGCTGCTGTGAGTTAACCCTCCACTGAATGGTAATCAGGCTGAATGTCTTCCTATGGCAACGGCTAACAAATGAATTAAGCCATGTTCTTGAAGATTTCAGATGATGCATATATAAGAAAGAAATAGCTGTTTGGAAACCTGCCTCTCATGCTTTATTGACCAGTGTATACTACGTGTTCACCACATATCTTCTGATAAAGTTTTGATAAATACGACTTGGAATAAATATTTTTGCTATTTCTTTTATTAGAAAAATGGTCGTCTACTTTTTCCTCACTTTTTTCTCTGTTGCCTGCCTGTTTGCTGCTATAATTGTATAAGAACAGTATGCCCACTGTTCTTTTATAGTGTGCCTGTGAGGCTTTCTGCCTCACCTGGGCTTTTTCTATAAACAAATTAATTAATTGAAATAAGGAAAACAATTACACCGCAAATGAAGCACGATTCTCCAATAACTTTTTCTATGAATGACTATTAGAGATCCTTTAAGCGTTCTTAGAAAATGAAAGTTACTGGTGGAAGCAACCAGTTACCTCCCTGTAAAGGGAAATGGTATGAAGGACCCTGTGGGAGGAAAACCTAGAGAACATGTTGGGTTGCATTTTTGATAAAGTGTCATGCCATGTTAGTTACGTCAACTATTTTGTGATTCTAAGGAACTGCAGCAACTGTTTTGTAAGCACTTGTTCAATCAATCAGAATAAAGCTGGAAGGGACCTTTCAGGTCTTCTAATCCCAACCCCTGTTCATGTAGGAGACCCTATACCATTTCAGATAAATGGCTGTCCAATCTCTTTTTAAAAACCTCCAGTGATAAAGCACCTACAACTTCTGATGGCAAGCTGTTTCACTGGTTCACTGTCCTCACTATTAGGAAGTTTCTCCTTGGTTCTTAACTTTCTACTCATGCCTGCCAGATAAAAGGATCTGGGAATAGCAGAACTACCTAGATTTAATAAAAGCTTATTTTCAATGCTGTTGCCTGCACCTATGGTTTGGTATGGTGGCTAAGGTGCTGGCTAGAAACTGGGAGATGTGAGTTCTAGCTTTGCCTTAACCATGAAAGCCTGCTGGGTGACTTTGGGCCAGTCTCTTTCAACCCATCTCATCTCACTGGGTTGTTATAGAGAAAACAAGAGATAGGAACATTAACTACCCATATTGCCTTAAGATGACCAAAAATAAAGATGGAGTAAAGCCTAAAAAGTGAACTACTTTCTGCTATTTATTTGAAGGATCATTTTACCAAGACCCAAGAACATTTGTCCTTATAAAAATACTATTTTTTCATTTTTTTAAAAAAAATCATTGGAAATTTATTTGGCATTATATTCTTGTTCTCATTATTTTATTTTCTGCCTTAAGTGGCAAAAAAATATATATTCAGAAATGACACCACTTCTCAAAAGGTTCAAACCAACCAGGTTTCAGAGAGACGGAGAAAGCATCGTTTCATAGCCAGCTAGAAAGACACGTATGGACACATCAGCATAATTGCTATTTAGTAGAAGTTGAAAGAGTTTCCTGTAAGTTTTCTATCATTATCCTAAATGTAGTAGCAATCCCCATGCTTCATGGAGCTGTGGCCAAAACCGCACTAGCAAAATACCTGAATGGTGTCAGCAAATTTTTTGGGAGTGGGGAAGCTCAATCTCTCTGAAAAGTTCACAAGAACAAAATATATATTATGACTATGAACGTTAAATATTATATATTCTCAGATTAGCTGGATGCCCGTGCTTCGCTATGAAACTATGTGCTCGGGCTTAATAAATTGACACTTAAAGCCTGAAATTTAATGTAGAACGTGTAACTCCATAGCATTAGAGTGTGTTAATTAATATAAGGCAATTGACACTTGGAACAGAGGGGGTGGGGGAGTAGAATGTCCCAGCCCACAGGCCGGCTGAGTCACGAACTGGCCATACCCATGCCCAGTTTAGCAAAGGAGTAGCATCAGAGCGTGTTAATATAAGGCAACTGGCAGTTGGAACAGAGTTCTTTTCAGGTGGGGAAGGGGAATAGAATGTCTAGCTTTTTAGCATCAGAGCATGTGAATATAATACTATATATATAAAATACTAATGATCTGATGGTCATTTCAAAAAATCCTTTCTTAGTGAGCACCTAGAAGCCAAGAGGAACATATGTGCCAAATTTCAAGTTTGTAGGCTTTACGGTTCTGGAGATTTCGTGATTACAGCATGAGTGGTTTTTGCTTTTATATATATAGATTCAAATACATTATATATTATTTTCTTTAAAAATAACTTAGGGCTTTCCTTCCTGGTATCTCTGCTGTATTTTTCCCTCATGGCTATTTTAAAATACAATGATTTTTTTTTTTTTACAGCCTCTCTTGAGGATTAGAACAACATGTAAGGCACACTCTTTTCCCATGGGTCCAATTCCATGGTCCTCGGAAGGATGTTGTTAAGTAGGCAACTCAGTTGTTTTGAGTCCCTAATGATTCTTTTTCCTCCTTCAGAAGTCTTTGGGGAAAAATAGCCCACAGTGAGTGATAAATTTCCTTTCATGGAGTGCTACTCTAGGGCTTAAGGTTCATCCCTAAGAGAGAATTAATTATAAATCACATGCAGTTTCTGGCAAAATTTTGGGAACTTGGGTTCACAAGTCTAATGAACAGTGACTTTGGCTTTTCCTTCTGAGGCAGATCGTTATTACTGTAATTGTAAAAAAGAAAAGCAAACTTTTCTTCTTAATGATCAAGTCATTATCTGTGGGCAAGTATCTTAGAATATTCTTGCAACAAACATTTATGCAACAGCTAGAATGTTTTTATTTTGTTTCATGTTTTGCATCAGGTAGCCCATCTGGGGGATAGCTAAATCACACAGTGATTATTATTATTATTATTACTATTGTGGTTGTTGTTGTTAGTAGGGAAATGTGGTCATCCTGTCTTTGACTTAATTGGATGTTCCAGTATTTCCAGACTGAAAGAAAGGCAACGGTAAAAGTGAGTTTTCTCTGATGCTTTGCTTCTCAGAACGATACATGGTTTCTCACTTTCAGTTCAGTGGGGTGTTGAGGAAAGAGGGTCAAGATGGCAGCACAACTTTATAAATTTATGTAACACTGACACAGGTAATAAGTGAGTAAGGTATCCATCGCCATATAGTCTTTTCTTTTTACTCATCTCCCTCCCTGTCATGGCCCCATTGGAGTCTGGATTTGAGGAGGAGGATGAGACAGAGCTAGGGCCAATGGAGGAATGACTGGAGGAGCAGAACAAGGCAGTCCTGGTCCCTCAGACCTGAGAAGGGTCGCCAGCAAAGGAGAAAGGGTGCAGGACAACCAAGTGAGTGGGGAGGAGAGGGCAGGCAGTGGAGCAGAGGAGCAATGGAGCTCCGGCCGACAAGCAATTACTCTCCTCCCCCCTCACTTGGTCATCCTGCACCCTCTCTCCTTCGCTGGGAGACTGCCTCATCGTGCTCCTCTGGTTGTTCCTCCATTGGCCCTACCTCCCTCTTGTCCTCCTCCTCGGACCCAGGTTCTGACGGGGCCATGACACTCCTAGTTTGTGCTGAGAAGGATTACAAAGCAGTCTCAACAAATACAGTAATTTCTCAGCCCTAATGTAGCACTTATATTCAAATGGATGGGCCAACATGATGGGCTAGGAAACTGGTATGGCATCAGATGATTTGGAGAATACATAGCTATGTAGCATTCTAGGGGAGAGCAACATTCAGTTATCATCAGTTTGTATATTGCACCTGTTAAAGCCTTTAACCAAACAACCAAACATACTAAATAATTTCAAAACAATTGAAAAGATGCCTTGAAAAGTTTAAAGTAGGAAAACACCCTATAGTTTTGAACACCTTAAGGCTCAGTTTAAAACAGAATTGTGTACAAATGATGAACATATAATGATTAAGTGTATAAACTTCCACCAAAATTTTGAAACAGTAGACAAGCAAATGAAGTAATGTATGATAAAGTGGGCTAAAAAAAAAATGGTTATAATATATTGATGGAACAATGGATAAATATGAGGCTGAAAGGATTGGAATTTTGACTAGGTCATTATCTCAAAGAGAATTTTTATAAAATGTTTGGGAGATGTCATCACAGGAATTGTCTAGAACATAAAAAGTCACCTCAAATTTATGTTGGAAATGTGAACAACAAGAAAGGACATTTTATCATGTTCGTTGGGTGTGTAAAGAATTTAGAAAATTTTGGATTCAAATACACATATTGATTCAGAGGAATTTAAATTCATTTTAATATACCATTGAGACCAGAGGTTTTACTTTTGGGATTGATAAACAATGTTTGGAACTTTGCTCTTGTACATGATAGCCACAGCTAGATTATTATATGCACAAATATGGAAAGAATCAGCATTACCCATAATGGAGGAATAGTTGGTGAAGATGATGGATCTTGTTGAGATGATTAAATCTTCTTTGATCAGAGAAAAAGAATCTACATTTATTCCTGACTGGAAACCCCTTACAGATTTTTTGCATGAAACATAAAAATTATGATTTATGGTTTAAATGATTAGACAGGTTAGGGTATGTGTGTGTTAAATCCACTCAATCCAATGGACTCTGGGTGGCACACAAAACCAAATAAATCCATAAAAAACAGATACAACATGATAATATACATACAGCCTGGACTAAAATAATCTCAAAGTGACCCAAATCAAGCAAAACAGCCCTATCCTGAACACAACAACACATTAATCTGAGATTTAGGATCAAAACCAGGTTTAAGAGTTTTCAGAACCCTAGGAGAAAAGGTGCTGTCCTTATCTCTAGGGCAGGGGTGTCAAACATATGGCGTCATGGCAGCAGCATCACATGATGTATCATGACTTTTTCCCTCTTTGCTAAACTGGGAGTGGGTGTGGCCAGTGTGTGATGCATCCGCGTGACGCGAGTTTGACAGCCCTGCTCTAGGGGGATGCTATTCTAAAGGGTGGAAAAAGGAGAATGATAACATGAAACAAGCATTCTGTGCTCAGGCTTTCATATTCTTTCTACACTGTCAAATTGTCAGTAACCATCACTATCAAGTCATTTCAGACCATCTTCAACAAGTGCTTATATATTGGAATACCATGAATCAAATAAAGTTTGTATTTGGTCTTCAGACATTCATATCAGCAGGGATTATTTATCAGTAATATCAAAACCAGTAATTTGTTTTTCCTCTCAAAGACTGGCAGATGAACATGGGCTATAAATCTTGTGCATGTCTTTTCAAATATATGGGTCTTAAGGTAGCTATAGAGATGTCTGTCAGGATACAATGTAAGGAACCACATGATCATATTTGTGGTGTAACTGATATCCTCAGGCTTCTGCAGGATCTGAAGGCTGAAAAGAAAATTATATTAAGGTTTAGGTTGAAGGAGTTAGATGTTAGTTGGTCATCAGATATGGGTGCAAAATACATCAGACTGAATATGTGATCTTTCTAAAATACAGTTTCGGTACTAGAACATTGCAAAATTGTATAATTTCCAGAGACAAAATCTTTTTTGGAAATACAAAATCTGTTTTTTTTTTCTTTTCAACTCATCATTCAGTGTTGGTATTTCTTAGAAAGTAATAAAACTGTATCTAAAAGAAAATACAACCCCAAAAGTTAAAAATGTACACCTATGATGGCAATTGATGGTCCTTATATCCTAGGAAGAGAACTGCAAAATTTGGTGTGAGTTAAAAAAAATAATAATAATTGCAAAGCTGTATTTCAGCATTTCAAATTTTTATTGATTGTATCCATACATCATAGGTCACCGTACTGCTGAAAGCTATATGGATTACGAAATATATTAGATGAAGTAGTTCTGAATTCCAATCGATGTATGAAATATATTTCACTAAGGCTGTAGGTTTTTTTCTTATTAAGTATAGAGCACTGCAATACTGTAATATATGTATTTGCCATATTAATACATCTGCCATTTATTGCAAGAAGACATTTATCCCTCTCTCTTTGACAGGCTAATTTCAGAGAAGAAACATTCAGTATTTTTCTTTTTCCATTTGTAGTCCAGGGGTGGTGAGAACTTCTCATTTTAAATGCTTGAGAGTTTACTACATATAACTGGGAAAAAGAAAATAATAATCCTTTCTTATGAGTATTAAACTTATTTGGTGAAAATGTACATTCACAATTCATGGAGGAAATGTGAACAAACTTTGGATTTATTTGATAAGTAAGACTTCAATGGGAAATCAGGAGAATTATATTTGTCACATGCCAATACCAAATTTGGTCAGCCAAAACTTCAAAGCAAGGTGCAATGAATACTTTCCCCAAAAAATCATGGTTAGAGGACAGACCTAAGAACTCAATGAGTTTGCCATGTCTTGCATGCTTCTCAGCATAGATTTGATTCCACTGCTCATCTTTCATCAACAAAATTATAGATTTAGAAGTTTGTTAATTTTCTGAAAGGAAGAGCAATAGAGCAGAAGAAGATGAAGGCAAAATGTTTAATAGAATGAATCTAAATGTCTATGGAGATTCTCAGTCATCCAGGTCATGGTTGTCCCAAAGGTGCTTTTTCAAAAGGCAACTGGACTTTCTGGTTTTTCTTTGAAGATGTTCTGCTTCTCATCCAAGAAGCTTCTTCAGCTCTGACTAGATGGTGGGGAATGAGAATGAGTCTGTAAACTTCCCTAAGAAGCACATTTAGTTTGGAGCATGATTTTTCATATCTGCTAGAAAATGCTGATAGTAATATCAAAAACACCTGAAAGATACAGTTTAATCTGGATCAAAAATTGTATTGTGTATTTTGTTTGCTTGTGAGCCATTCCAGAACTGGTTATAAGAAAGGCAGATATATAAATGTTTGAAATAAATACATTTATTTATTTAGTTTGATGAGATTAGAATAGATGAGAGCTTGGAGAACATTAAAATTAACAATTTCCATCCTACCATCAACGTAAACCTAGAGACATTTACAGAACAGGTCCACTTTCTTTATGTAATTGTAAAGCTACACATTGTCACATAAACATTATATTATGGATATCATCATGAATATCTACAAGTGTCCAGCTTCTATCCAAAACATACTACTAACACTACAGATGGCTCCACATTATATTTGTTCTGACCTACTAGACAGAGATGCTCAACTGATGTTATTAAACCAGGCACTCAGGAGACTGAAGAATTCACCCAATGAGATTAATATACAAATCTAGAGTCAGAACAATTCCCAGGGAGGATTTAGTAAATGAGAGCTCACAAAAGCAGAACAACATTATCATCTACAGCCAGGGCCGGATTTAGATTGAAAGAGGCCCTAGGCTATTCCACTTATGAGGCCCTTTCACCAGTGGTGGGATTCAATATTTAACAACAGGTTCTGTGGGCGTGGCTTAGTTGGGGGTGTGGCCTGGCAATCATGTGACTGGGTGGGCGTGGCTAGCTGGTCACGTGACTGTGTAGGCGTGGGTAGCTCGTCATGTGACCGGGTGGGCGTGGCTATGTGCATAGACTTTTTTCAGAGGGCTGAAAAAAGTCATTTCTGACTGGGCCTCGCACTTTTGACCGGTCCTCACACTTATGACCATCCTCACATTTATGCCCGTGCAGTTTTCTTAACAACCATGTCACTCATTTCACAACTGCTTCTCTTCACCATGGTGACAAGATAGGGCAAAAACGTAAAATGTGAGGACAGTCGTAAGTTCGAGGACTGGTCAAAAGTGCGAGGACCAGTCAGAAATAACTTTTCAGCTCTCTGAGTAGTCCATATGCACAAAAGGACTACCCAGAGGGCTGAAAAAAGTCATTTCTGACTGGGCCTCGCACTTTTGACCGATCCTCACACTTATGACCATCCTCACATTTATGCCCGTGCAGCTTTCTTAACAACCATGTCACTCATTTCACAACTGCTTTTCTTCACCATGGTGACAAGATAGGGCAAAAACGTAAAATGTGAGGACAGTCGTAAGTTCGAGGACTGGTCAAAAGTGCGAGGACCAGTCAGAAATAACTTTTTCAGCTCTCTGAGTAGTCCATATGCACAAAAGGACTACCCAGAGGGCTGAAAAAAGTCATTTCTGACTGGGCCTCGCACTTTTGACCGGTCCTCACACTTATGACCATCCTCACATTTATGCCAGTGCAGCTTTCTTAACAACCATGTCACTCATTTCACAACTGCTTTTCTTCACCATGGTGACAAGATAGGGCAAAAACGTAAAATGTGAGGACAGTCGTAAGTTCGAGGACTGGTCAAAAGTGCAAGGACCAGTCAGAAATAACTTTTTCAGCCCTCTGAGTAGTCCATATGCATAAAAGGATACAGCAATAGAGAGGGATGAAGGAAGGGAAGGGAAATTAGAGTAGGAGAGAGAGGGAGGAAGAGAGGAGGAGAAGGAGAAAGGAAGAGGAAGTAGGGAGGAGAAGAAGAGGGGGAGGAAGAGAAAGTAAGAAGGAAAGAAAAGAAAGATGGTAGGTTTGAGGAGAAAGATTGCTATACAATAAAAAAGATGAAAGGGAAGAAAGCCAACCCCAAACAAATATAAAGATATTAAGATAAAGAATGAATTGTTAAACTTTAAAGAATAAAAGAGAACAAATATGAATAAATAACAATAATTAGAAACACACATACAAACATACAATCTATTTTCTTTGAACAGAGTATTTGGCCGGTTCACAAATTTAAACAGTGTTTAGTCATTTCAATTAAATTTACAATTTCTATATTTCCTTTTTGCCATATTTATTCCTCATCTATTTTTGTAAAAAACCAATATTACCCTCATCCTCATCTCTAATCTTAATCAAATTCAATTTTTCCCTTCTATTCTATATTATACCCCTTCCCATTGTCATCTATTTTTATATCCATCCTCACATTGATTAATTATGTAATATTAGTTGTTTAATATAAATTCAACATTTTAATATAAATCAATTAGTTATATAACTACCTTTTTTGTATATTAATCAATATGAACATGAATATTCCAATTATTTCCATGCAATCCAATTTCTTACAAATCCATTTATTATATTTACCAATAATAATAAACCAAATAATTTCCCCCATATATTCCTCCAAACCACAACTTAACCATTTCTGCTTTCAGAAATATACAATTAATAGTATCTCAATTATTACAATTCCCTAGTTAAATACAGCTTTTTTTTCTTTTGTGTTTTAAAATCCTGAACTCTTCTCTTTTTCCCTAAATTCCCCATTGTTTGCACGTACCTTTTTTGGTGAGGAAAAAGAAAAGAATTTTGCCTGCCTAATTTTCCAACCTTGCAGCAACAGCAAAGCAGTTTCACTTTCGTTTCTCAGTATAGCTAGGGGGAAAAAAAATCAGCACTCTTTGGAAGGAAGCAAAACAGCGGAGACAAATCAGCTGAGAGCCGGGAGGCCAATTAGCCTCTGCTGAAGCTCTGGGGGCCAATAAAATTACAAAAAAAACACCGAACCCTTTGTTAAATTGCTGGCTCCCCCGCCCCTCGCCCTATTTATTGGCAATAAATAGTGGTGCGGAGGGGCGGGGGAGCCAGCAATTTAACAAAGGGTTCGGCCTAGCCACCTAGAACCCCCAGAATCCCACACTGTGTAGGCCCCCCTGGATCTTGAGGCCCTAGGCTGAAGCCTAGTTAGCCTATAGGAAAATCCGGCCCTGTCTACAGCACAGGTGTCAAACTTGCCATGTCACGTTGCTGTCACATGATGTTTTTGTGATGTTTTTCCCTTTTGCAGAGCTGGGGTAGGTGTGGCCTGCATGTGACACATCTGGCCGTCAGTTTGATACCCCTGAATTCCAGAGCTCTTGGATTGTCAGGTCTTTGAGTTAGGCAAGGTCAAGAGGAGGCATGGCAGGGATTTCAGGGAGGTTTTTAGTATTGTAGGGTAGAATAATAGAATATTGAATGTCTTTTTACCTTTTTGCCTCCGCCCTACTTTATACCAAACAAAATCAAGGCCAGGTTATTTTTGTTAGAGTTTTCAGCAATCCAACCAGCACACAAGTAAATAATTCAGCAGGATTCATGTATAAAAGAAACGTCTTTATATACAGTAATATAAAGCATGATGCATGTATACAATACCCATGCAGCAGAAGCCAGAACCAGAAATCAGAAATCAGAAAGCACAGAATCAATATAATCACAGAAGCTATAGAATCACAGATACACACACATTTGGGTAGACCAGGTTGCTTTGATAGAAAACCCATTTAATTTCCCCTGGTACAAGCTGACAAAGAGAGGAGAACCTGTGGCTTAGAGGTTAATACATCTGCCTAATATGCAAGCAAGCCCAGGTTCGAATCCCAGAAGGGTATGGCTAGCTGATGAGAGCTAAATAGCTTGAAATAGATTTATACTAGTCTCCCTTTATTATATCAGTGAACCTAAGCCATGCCCAGGCTCCAAGCCATCTGGGTCACAAAACAGTCCCCTTTGGCTGACCTGTTACCGTGTCTATTCCAATGCATGAACTCTCACATACTGACAATTTTGAATTCTATTCTTATGCTTTTTTCTTTCTTTAGGACTCAGGAGTGTTTTCTGAATTTCCCCTTAATGGTTTGATCCTTTCTTCCCCCTTCCTTAGACCAGATGTTAATTTCTTATACAGTTGAAACCATTTGAGTGCATTATTAAGCTACAATACAATGGACAATGACAATGCACTTTCTTGGGCATTTGGTGACAGACTCATACTTGCAGATCTAGATTTTCGCAGGCAATAAAAAAAATAACAGAGCGCCAATGCTGACATGACAACCAGATCTTGCAACAGGCCCAGATGTCTTTACATCCCATACTTAGACCCACAGCACCATCATCGGTAACAACTTTACACACAAGGCTAGAGGTGACTTTACATGATTTTGCTCTAATATAATATATATGCCATCAAGTACCAGCAGTGCTCCTCTGGATTTTATGCGGGAGAAGAAGTTCAGACTTTGTGCAATAGAATGAACAGGTACACATTTGTTATCAGGTATCAGAATAAGGACAGAGTAACACTAGAACATTTTGACTTCCTAGGTCATTGCATTACAGACCTCAGAGTCAGTTTTAAAATAAAGAATCTTTGCCAGCACAACTAAGTGGGTGGCAGCTGAGCTTACGTACATCAATGGCTTTCAGGCCACTTCAGAAAGTCTGAATAAAAACAATGTTTTTTTCCCCCAACACAATACAGTTGTTCTTTGATAAGGTACCTACAACCTGTCAACATGTAAATTACTTTTGCTTAATCACCCTTTCTTTCCCTTATCTTTCTCCCATCCCCATCTTAATGTATATAGAACCAACTCAATTAGGCCATTCCATGGATCTGATGAAGTAGGCAGCAACTCACAAGGATGATGTCTGAGGCAGACAAGGAGCAATGGGTGGAAACTAATCAAGGAGAAAGCCAACCTAGAACTAAGGAGAAATTTCCTAATAGAACAATTAATCAGTGGAAGTTGTAGGTGCTTCAATACTGGAGGCTTTTAAGAAGAGATTGGACCACCATTTACTGAAATAGTATAGGGTTTCCTACCTGAGCATAGGATTGGACTAGAAGACCTCCAAGGCCCCTTCCAACGCTGTTATTCTATTATTCTTTTCTGCTCCAAAATTCATTAGCCTTAAAAGGTGTAAATTACCTTGTAACACTTATCTTGAAAATTAGACAAGTGCTTTGATGATGTACAATTGCCACAGTGGAGGGTAATACAGTCTGCTGGAACAGAAGCCTTGGATGCTGCTGCTTATTATCTTATACATGATAATTTATTGTATGCACAAAGTTGGAAATATTTGACACTAACTCACAATGGAAGAATGGTTGGTGAAGATGATGGAACATGCCGAGATGGCTAAATTGACTTCTTTGATCAGATAAAAAACCCCATCATTTATTAATTAGCATTAGTTTTTACTTTTCTGGAGAATCCAGCATGAAGTCGGAAGTTGCTCCCACTGCTTTTTTGCCTACCTGTGATCATTCTGTTTCTCTATTTAGGTAAGGAAATAATTCTGAAATGATGACCCAATTGGTTGCCTAGTATATTACTAAAACTTTCATTTGTTTTGCCTCAATTTACCCTAAACAGTATATTATACCACCACAATTTTCTAATCAAAATATTTAAAATCTGCTAACTTAAAGATTGTGCAAAAAATCCAGGACCCATTATTTCCATGATGTTCACAAAGTTGTAATCATCACAGCATCCCAACAGTCATGTGATCAGGATTTCCAATGCCCCCTGCCAATTTCCCACAAGCAAAGTCAATGTGGACCCAGCAAGAAGTCAAGTGGGCACTTGTCACAACCACTACTTTTTGGCCCTCCCATGGTCATTCTGTTTGTCTGTTTAGGTAAGCAAATATTGACTTATTGTTGAAATACATTTGCTACTACTATTATTTTTCTGTTTATGACATATACTCTTCTTAGGCAATCATGGGACTATCCAGCATTCAGATAAAAAAAATGTGGGATTCTAATATTTAATGTTTTTTGATCATAAATAGACTGCACTAATTTCTCTCTAAGGAGGACCCAATGAGTCACAGGGTTGTCTAGCATAATTTTTAAAAAAGCATTTCCTGAAGCTGCTGAGTCTCGAAGAAGTTGGGCCAATTCTGCAGAAAAAGGGTTGTCTTAACCTTCTCCAGAAATCTGGGGGTTCTTTTTGGCCCCATGTATAGAAATGAGCACCCCTTTGTACCCTGAAGTACTCAACCAGTTTTCAGCTAAGAGGCCTAGCTAGAGTGAAAGAATTTCATCCAACTAAGTACAGGTCATTCCTCGTGAAAGACCCCATGGTACATGTCTGGAGGGCTTCAGTCTAAGAAGCTCTCTATGGGCAAGGGGGAATTATAGGCTCATTGCCTTGAGCATTCATAACAGAATTGTCCACTACATCTCTTCAGCTCCCCAGCCTCAGGGATCTCTCAGTGCTCTAAGAAGGTCCTGTATAGTGGTGTGTGGGAATGACTGACTTTGGGAGACAGGAGAAACAGCCACAGGAAGCTGCACTTGTAGAAGAAATGGAGATGTGGCAAACATCTCTGAAGGGACTCTCCCTAGTTTCTTGGACTGTAAAGGTGAGGAAAGAGTGGTGTATTTTCAGATTTGCATGATTCTGTTAATAAGTCCCCAAGTCATAAAGTTGCCAAGATTGGACACCCTTGATTTAAAACATGATCAAATTGGAAGACACTTTCAAAGCTTTG
The DNA here is from genome assembly GCF_059756535.1 of Pantherophis guttatus. Lineage (NCBI taxonomy): Eukaryota > Metazoa > Chordata > Lepidosauria > Squamata > Colubridae > Pantherophis > Pantherophis guttatus. The sequence goes on along the minus strand of NC_142063.1, from coordinate 123,781,418 downwards.
TACAGCCCTTGTATCTTTCCCAACATCCAAATGCTCTTTAACTTATTAGTATACTCTTTCAATGTGGTTGCTACACTGCTGGTTGACAAATACAGCAGTAATAATAATAATAATAAAACTAAATAATATTTCTTCTATTCATTTACAAATCAGCACATTTTCACAATCTCTTAGAGGTTTTCTTTTTCTCTGAGGAACAAAAGGAAAAATTTATGAAGCAATTTCATTTGGTCAGGGAAAGGGCTTTGTTGTCTATAAAAATAAAGTTAGGATTTTTTTAAAAAAAAAATCTGTCTTAAAATAAGACAAAAAAGGCAACTTAAAAGTAATTATTTTAACCAGCTCATACTAGAAAAGACAGCTTCTTTCAAAGTGCTTATTTTATCTGATTGCTGTTAAGGAAAGAAAGCTTTGTATAACCTCTGTTTGATTTTAATAAAGCTTGGCCCATTGTTGGAAGATTTCCACCCCCCTCTTCTCCTCTCTCAGTCTATTGTTATCTCTTTCTTTTCAGGATGTGAGCTGTGGGGAAACGAATGAAAGCCAATATTATCAGCCCAAAATTCTATGGCTCCCTGATTAGGCTACTGGCTGCAGGTCATCTTAAAAGTTACATTTTCATAATAAGTGATGAGATAATGACAGATAATAAACACTGATGACACAGTAGAGGCCTGCCCCTCTTCTAATATCCCATTCCCTTACAGTTTGGTTCCTCCTGATGTCATTCCCTGCTTTGGGTTAAGCAAATGGGTTGTGTCTGCCTGCTGTTCCTCTCAAGGAACCTTTCCTCCATCCTTATCTCTCACTTACAAGAGCTCTGCATCCATCTGTGGGTGGCAGATACAGCCATTTGGATGAACAGGAGAATTTTTTTTTAGCATTTAGAAGAGGAGAAACTCAAAGGCAGGCTTACCAGGTTTCCATTTAGCATCTTACTGAAATGAATCACGCAAAAGTCAGTTTATATCTGCAAAAACCTGGTGAGGGAAGTCTACTCGTTCACTCTGAAATGACCTTATTAATACATATATGAACAAACAAATAAATAACATGAATTGCTGTTAAAAACCCTCTCTGATATTTTTCTGCTATGCAGTTTGTCAAAGTTATTTTCCCTGGCAAAGGAGGTTTCTGGTTTTTCCAACTTGCTCTTACAATTTATATGCAATACAATTTATCCCACAGAAATTTCCAGCTTGTTCAAAATTCCAATGGGTGCTATTGATGGCATTTTCAGGTAACAGAATAACAGAGTTGGAAAGGACCTTGGAGGTCTTCTAATCCACTCCCCTGCTCAAGCAAAAGGAGACAAGCTCAGGGTTCAAAAAGATCTTGACAGACTTAAACAATAAGTCCTATCCAACAACATGAAATGAGGAAAGGCAAGGTTTTACACATAGGCAGGAAAAACAAAAGGCACAAGTACAGAGTAGGAGAATCCTGGCTCAAAAACAGTAACTGTGAGAGAGATCTTGGAGTCCTAGTGGACGATCACTTAAACATGAGCCAGCAGTGTGCTGCAGCAGCCAAAAATAGCTAATACTATCCTCGGTTGTATAAACAGAGGCATAGAATCAAGATCACATGAAGTATTAGTACCATTTTATAAAACCTTAGTAAAGCCACACATGGAATACTGTATCCAGTTTTGGTCACTACATTACAAAAAAAGATGTTGAGATTATGGAAAAAGTGCAGAGAAGAGCAACTAAGATGATTAAAGGCCTGGAGACAAAAACATATGAAGAACAGTTGTAGGAATTGGATATGGTCAGTCTAGAGAAAAGAAGGACTGGGATAACATGATAGCAATATTCCAGTATTTGAAGGGCTGCTACAAAGAAGAACGGGTCAACTTATTTTCCAAAGCACCAGAAGGCAAGACAAGAAACAATGGATAGAAACTGTTCAAGGAGAGAAGCAACCTGGAAGTAAGGAGAAACTTTATAACAGTGAGGACAATTAGTAGAACAGCTTGCCTTCAGAAGTTGTAAGGGCTTCATCACTGGATATTTTTAAAGAAAAGACTGGACAGCCATCTATCTGAAATGGTATGGGATCTCCTGCTTGAGTAGGGGGTTGGAATAGAAGACCTCCAAAGTTCCTTTCAACTCCATTCTGATTGAACCCCATCCAGTTTCAGACTAGTAGTTGTCTAATCTCTTCTTAAAAACCTCCAATGTTAGAGCACCCACAATATCATGAGGCAAGTTGTTCTACTGATGAATTGTTATAATTGTCAGGAAATTTCTCTTTAGTACTAGGTTGCTTCTTTCCTTGATTAGTTTCCTTGATTAGCTTCTTGTCCTGCCCTCAGGTGACTTGACCCCCCTCTTCTTTGTGGTAGCCCCATAGAGATTGGAACACTGCTACACATCTTTCTTGTCCTTTGAAACCTCTCAGGTTGCACACATTCTCCAAACTAGAAAAAAATCCAATGAGAAGAGGTTTTGTTACTTTGTTTTGGACATTCATTGAAAGAGAAACATCAGAATGACTACATGCTACTGGAGAGTTGATGTTAACGAAAGACAGGAATTTACTGACTCCATAGCTACCTCATCAATAATGAATGGAATATTTCTTTGAGTTTCTCAAGGAAATGATGAATTGTCCAATATTTTTACACTAGCAGGACTCCCCTGCTAGTATTGACAGCAGTATTATTATTTTAAAAGCCCCAAGAAGGAATTGTCTCTTGATATTTCCCCTTGGGATTAAACTAAGAAGTGAGGAGTTAAGGAAGTTACACATCACAGAAAAGATAATTGTTCAATGTACAACCAGACATTCAGACATATTTCTTGCCAAGTCATCTATAAATATGTGGAAGGACACCATATTGCACTCAAAATTCTCCTTTCCTTTTCCAAAATTTCAAAAGCAAAAGCAATTTGAATGAGAATTGATAGAAGAGAATGTTTGTAGCTCAAGGCTGAAATGAGGGATCCTTGGTGCTCTCTGAGCTTGGTTGGGTTTTTTTTGCAAACATTACATTATTCAAACTAGATAACATCATGACGTTGACATTACTTAATTGGGTAGCTCTAGTTTGGGTAATGAAATGCCTGCAAAACAACAATAACCAAGGTCAGAGAGCACAAAAGATTCCCCATGAATGAGAACCACTTAAGATGAAAAAGAATATTTCTGCCTGTCGCTTATAAAGCCTATGTTGTAAATAGGGATATTTGGATTAATTTGAAAGGAAAGAAAACTCGGTCTGGTAAATAATTTTTAATTCTCAGGATTGTTGATTTGCAAATTCATTTCATTCTTTCTGACAGCATTCCCATTTTCTGTCTTATTGCATACCTATCCTGGCTAATTTGTAACATTCGGATTAGGTATGCATTTTGAAATATAATAAAATGTAACTGAATCACTTTCGTTTATTTGAAATATGAAATCAAATATGGATTTTGAGTATCCACATACTATCTTTTTAGAGAGCTTTTGTTATCTCTTAAGGTACTCAGTTGGTGCTCCCACATCATTAAAAACATAGCAGATGCATTTTCTGATTAGTCTTGTCTAATACATATTAAAATGCATAGCTGTTATGTTTATAAGCTGCCAAGAACCACATCACAATATTCCAAAAAGTATTAAATCCTCTGAGTAGCTAGGTTTTATGCAAATTATTCTAATAGGAGCAGATAAGTCTTTCATATCGAAATTAATAAAGATGGACTGCCTTAAGCATCTATTAGAAACTGTGACTCAGGACACCAAGGACGGTAGTAAATTGTAGTTAACACAGAGTAAAGATATTATTTTGGGGCAAGTTATTTATTACTTCTGCCCCCAAAACTGTCATGCTCTGTTGACTTATCATTTGTTAGAAATCCAGTATTTGTGGGGAAGAGAAAAGCTAACCTGTTTCCCCCTTCTATCCAAGAAACTAATAATATTTCATGAATATATATATTCTTAAAGATTAAAGGGAATATCATAAATGTGAACCAGAAGGTGCATTTTTATGATACCGTTATTGATTCTTCATGCATAGATAGAAGAGACAAGAACCCTTGAGATTATTCATAATTCTAGGATTGATCCAGAGACCCTGGTGCATTTTCCTGGCATAACAGAAAAGAGCTTAATATAAGATATGGGCAAGAGTTTCACAAAAGATTGGAGTGACAGGATAGGGAGCCCAGTCTTTCTGGTAAATGGTTATCTTCTGACTCACCTTATCAATTTGTCTTTTGGTAAAGGAGTGATTTTTGGCTGGCAAGTATTTTATGAATAGGTGATCCTTACATATCAATCATTTTGAAAATGGTCCTGTCCCAGTATGTCGTCTAAGTTCTAGATCATTGCCAAAAAATAAAAAAATAAATCTACAGCATTTACTCTAGGAATGAGTAAATACTGCATTCAGTTTTGGTCGCCACGATGTAAAAAGGATGTGGAGACTCTAGAAAAAGTGCAGAGAAGAGCAACAAAAATGATTAGGGGACTGGAGGCTAAAACATATGAAGAATGGTTGCAGGAACTGGGTATGTCTAGTTTAATGAAAAGAAGGACTAGGGGAGACATGATAGTGGTGTTCCAATGTCTCAGGGGCTGCCAAAAGAAGAGGGAATCAAGCTGTTCTCCAAAGCACCTGAGGGTAGGACAAGAAGCAATGGGTGGAAACTAATCAAGGAGAGAAGCAATTTAGGACTAAGGATAAATTTCCTGGCAGTTAGAACAATTAATCAGTGGAATAACTTGCCTCCAGAAGTTGTGAATACTCCAACACTGGAAGTTTTAAAGAAGATGTTGGATAACCATTTTCTGAAATGGTGTAGGGTTTCCTGCCTAAGCAGGGGGTTGGACTAGAAGACCTCCAAGGTCCCTTCCAACTGTTATTCTAAAACAAGAGCCAGAATTCTACAAAGTGCTTTTTCCATATCTGAATTTTCAGTTTCATGTCTCCAATGTATAAACCAGATGGAAATGTGACAAGCTTTAGAAATCTTTTTCTCAGTTCTTCCCCTCTCCTCACCTCATCTTCCACATAAGCCAGAGTGATGGCCAAATGTGATGTTCAAACCAGTATTACCAATGTCATGACTGGTGGATTTCTCTACCTCTTTCATTTAAACCAGAGGTCTTCAAACTTGGCAGCTTTAAGACTTGTGGACTTCAACTCCCAGAATTCTCCAGCCAGCATACCTAGCTGGAGAATTCTGGGAGTTGAAGTCCACAAGTCTTAAAGTCTTAAAGCTGCCAAGTTTGAGGAGCCCTGATTTAAGCTATCAAAGCAAATACCAACTCCCTTCCTTTCAGTAAGCAAGACTTTTAAGGAGGTCCAGGAAGAAAGAAAAAAAGGACAACAGTTTTCCTGTCACTTAGACCAGAAGGGGAAACTCAGCAGAATGCTTATCACTTGTACTCAATTAAAAAAAAAATCTCAGGCATTTCAGGATTAATTAACGAGAGAAAATGGGGCCCAATTTCTTTATCATGGCTGAGACTATAAAACAACACAACAAAACAAAAGATCCAGAGGTACAAAATGGCTGTTGAGGGCAAGCAAGGAGGACCATAGGATATGTCTACCAAAGCAGATGACAACGTATTGGAATGGAAACATTTGTGAATCAGGGCAGGTGGACCAAGCTACTCATCTTACACTAGGGAGAGGGAAGAACATCCTTTTGATGTTCAACTATGAAATTGCAGAGAGATGATCTTCACAGTAGCATTAAGGCAGATTTATGAGAACATCATCTGTTCCTACCTTCCTAAAATGATAGATGGCCTGTCTTCATGGTGAGGCAAGCAGAAAAGTAACTGGTATGTTGTTGTTATTTTTATTTTGTTTTGTTTTACTAGGGAGAGTAATATTCTTCAAATACCTTGCCCATATTCACATAACCAGTCTTGTTTACTTCACAATCTATTTTTATGAATTTGCTTTTTTGCTTCAGGAAAGCCACAGAAGTTAATGAATTCTGCTAGACTTTAGGTGATGCATCAGAGTATGTTACACATAAACTTCACATAATTTTTACTCTGCTCTTTGAGGAAAAAAATGAGGGGCCATAAAACAGAAATCAAAATACTGAAGCTACTGTAATCTCTTTATGTCCTCTAAATGCTTTGTTGATGAAAACTAATAATAAAAGCTTTACTTGGTCTTTCAAGTCTCAAGTATCACAAGCTGATCTTGATTTGAGAATAAGATGGTTTGATTTAACTATAAGCTAGGCTGGAAACTAAAGCTGTAACCAAGAGAGTTTATGAATTCAGTCGTTCAAAATTGTTTGTCATTCCATATAAATTAGGGTTTATATCCACAGATTTGTTTTGCACATCTTGTTATCTATGCAGTTATGGATGTGAAGGGTTAGAAAACATTTAGAGACCAAAAAAGAGGGAAAAAATGTTTCCCCCACTATGGCTTCTTCCTCATGTTCTATTACCCATGTTGCTTTCCTACCCTTTTTTTAAAAAAAAAACTCCTGGGGTTCTTCTAATGTTATCTTTGGGCTGGGTTGGGTTTGAGAGGAAGAAATAGAAAAAGTAAAACAAGTCCAATAAAATCTGTTCTTTTAGAATGAATACAAGATATCCCCACACATTCCTATCCTTTATTTTCCCCAAAAGTTTCTATTAATTTCTAAAAGGATGTTTAGCCAGAGTAGTTAGAGTAGAGCACCATAGTTCCTGTATACAAGGAGTACACACCATAACTCTCCCATCCAACAGCAAGGCCTCATAAACACTTCTGAAACAGTGCTAAACCTGCAATCCAAAGAATGCTGTTGATGTTACATTCTCCTGGATCTTCTCTTCTTCTGTCATCTATTACATTTCTATCCATGCTGCTCTTTTTTCCTTGGCAATGTTAATGAGTGCAACTTCTATTCTGTTCCGAGAATAGAGGGTGGAAGAATTGAGGTGAGACAGAATTATCGTAAAGCTAACAATTTATTAGTTCTAACAGGGTTGCTAACAAGTGACAGCTCAGCTAACAGCAACAGCTAATTCTCAATCTGACACCTCCTTTTATACTCAGCTGTCAGACAGGTAGCCAATCAGATTAAAGCTTAGCGCCCTCTAGGAGAAGCAGACCGGAGTGAAGACTTCAAACACAACAACTTCCATAAACCGTTAGTGCTGCCTCAGAAGAGAAAGCAGGCAACATAGGTAATTTTCTTCATGTCCCATTTCCTGCTTCTTCAGGCAAAAAAACAAACAAACCCCATAACAGATCAATGGGACAATAAAAACTAAAGGAGACATGAAGAAGAATAACAATCAGTTATGCTGGTCTATTAGCATAATAAAGATTGATACGATTTTGATTTAAACTGGTGCATTAAAACACCTCCCTATATATCACAATGTTCTATTGCTTTTCTCCTACTGTTTGCAAAGGGCAGTTCTGGTTGTGACTTCACAGAGAGGTAACTATTTAGTGGCTTATCTTAGAGACTGTAATGTACAGAGAAAGAATCACAGAGAAGAAGAGAATACAAGTTTATAAGAAAAGAAGAGTTCCTAACCAGAAATGCCACAAAAACCAATTTTGTCAACTTCAAGCAACCATATAGATTTTTTTTTCAAAAGGATGATCTAGGGGTCTACTGAAGCCTGTGAAATCATAACCAAGAATGACTACAAATAAATTTATTTAATTTTTACACTGCCCAACTCCTAGAGACTTTGGGATAGATAAGGATCCCTTGATAGTCTCTGGTAATTTGATATCATGCCAGGGACAGACTTAATAGTTAATTAATAGGGTAAGCCTCTGTGAAGTCACAACCAGAACTTCATCTGCAAGCAGTTGAAGAAAAGTAGTAGAACATCGAGGAATGGACTTTGAAGATGGCCAGCTTTGCAGAGATGGCGAAGATTTCAGCATATCTAAAAGATCGCTCACAAGAGACTTATGAATGGGAGTGGAAAAAGTGGATAGATTATGTGCAGAACAAATATCAAACTAGGAAGTAGCAAATAGCTTTTAACTGAAAGTATTATATAAAGATAGAAATATTTGAATTTTGTGAAGATGAAAAATTATATTGGGGATGGAGGGGTTCAAGTTTTATAAAAAGGGGATTTTGATTGGATTATATTCTGTGGAAGTCCGGGGGGAGGGGTGAGTTGGGGGGGTTGGGGAGGGCTAGGGAGGGTCGGGGGGGGGAAATGGGGAGAAAATGTAATTGTAAAACTTTTGCAATAAAAAAAAAAAGTAGTAGAGCATTGTGACATATAGGGATGTGATTTAATGCACCAGTTTATAGCCTCTAAGCCAAAAAGTCAATAATTTTGTAAGATGTTGCAAGAGGCTTAATCTGATTTCCACTTTTAAGCATTGGCTATTTTTGAAATCCAGATGTGCTTTCAACAGGTTTTCCTCATAGTCAGGAACATTGTTAGAGGCCTTGGTTGGTTCTTCTAGGCCAAGGGTGTCAAACTGGCAGCCTGCGGGCCGGATGCGTCATGCACAGGCCATGCCCACCCCAGCTTGACGAATGGGAAAAATGTTGTGAAACATCTCGTGATAGCAACGTGACACTGAAATTTCTAGACCATGCTCCAATCATGGGCCTTTCACTTTTCGATCCAAGGAGGTATGTATCACAATGTGATCTTGATAGTCTGCAGATACCTGTGGAAGGGGTGTGGGATTTTGTTGTTGTTGTTGTTAGGAATATGTAAGAAACATAGGGTTTGTGTGTGTGTGTGTGTGTGTGTGTGTGTGTGTGCATGAGCCTGGTTGCCCTATTAACCTTTCAGTTTGAGCTGACATCTGGTACTATAAGACTCTGTAACTTGCCCAAGAACTACTGGACATTCTTTCTCTGATAGAGGTAGACCTCTGGGGACTTAAACATCCAGCTTTTATGAACTTCTCTTCACAGCTATTGAAATGGAAAATCAGACAACACCCTAATAACAAATGAGCTGAGGACGAATGCTTGGGCTGATAAAAAATACAATCTCCTATAAGTGAGATTGGCAATAACTGATTGTTTCTATTATTTGGCATGCTGTTACTCTTAAGCGAAACCTCTAAATGCTTCCATTTCTAAACTCATCTCAGTTGAAAACAGGGTAGGAGGGTAAATGAGAGTCATCTGCAGTTCATCGCCAAAGCTGCTGTACTTGTAATGAAATTTTCTCCTTCCCTATCCTGTTGCCTGATGAAATGATAGGATGGGTTCACCACGAAAGAGAGAGGTTTAGTGAAAAAGAAACATAACACAAATAGAACTCACATATACTGAGCACAGTTAACAACAGTATGAAGGATGGGATAGAGTATTAAGCAAATGTTATTTCACAATCTCAGATAGTTTATGGAGCCATTTACCAATCCATACAAATGATTTACTTGAGTGGGTATGTTTTGGTATGTATGGGACTCAGTTCCCTAATTCTTATACCTTTCTCCTGGCTCTACATCAGTGTTTCTCAACCTTGGTCACCTGAAGATGTATGGACTTCAACTCCCAGAATCCCCCAGCCAGCTGAGTGTTGAAGTCCACGCATCTTCAGGTGGCCAAGTTGAGAAACACTGCCCTACATCATGGGTGTCCAACCTTTTGGTTTGCCTGGTCCACACTGAGCGAAGCGGTCTTAGGCCACATATAAAATATATAATAGAGTTAACATATATAAATATCACTAAAACCACTAATATATATAAATATTAAAATCACACAATTTTAGGAGCTGTGGTGGTGCAATGGTTAGAATGCATTATTGCAGGCTAATTCTGCCGACTGCCAGCAGTTCGATTCTCACCCGCTCAAGGTTGACTCAGCCTTCCATCCTTCGGAGGTCCGGAGGTCCGGAGGAGGAGCCGGATTGTTGGGGGCAATATGCCAACTCTGTAAATGGCTTAGAGAGAGAGGACTGTAAAGCACTGTGAAGTGGTATATAAGTCTAAGTGCTATTGCTATGGGGAGATCCAGGTTTTCCGCTTTATACAAGCACAAAGTTAGTTGACTGATCTTGAACAAGTATTGTGTTCTCAGGCAATTTGACCTCACAGCTTGTGCAAACTTAGAAGGGAGGCACTGCTCAGAGAGGGCTGGAAAGCACTATGAAGCAGTATATACGTCTAAGTGCTATTGCTATAATAATGTTAAAAGTTTATGATCTTGTGGGGCTACATTGCTAGCTGTCCAGGATCCCATGCTCTATATGATAAGCAATACATTTCTCAATACTTGTATTTAAGGTTTTATTTCTTCAGAACGGCAACCAAATATTTCTTGTTGCAGAAACCTGCCTTTTTATTTTTGCTCAACACCTGAAATGGCCAGTGCCTGGCAATTATCATTATCATTGCAGGTGTCCAGGGATAGCGATTTCCCAATTAACATTTCACAGCTGGTCCTTGGAAAGTTTAACAAATGAAGTCAGTGATTACATTAGCGTCTGATAGAGTCAGCATCAGTTTCCCAATCATTGCTACCAAAATATGCAAAGCATAGTACAAGAAGAGGTCATGTGGAATTGACCCCTTGGCATTGCTTAAATTAAAAAAAAGGTAAAATTAAAAGGCAAGGTATAGTCAAGAGAACAGCTAAATTCATATTGATTTAAAGCTCCAAAGATTAACATACCTGAGTACCATTTCTTTAGGCAAGCAACCAGTGAGGGTTTTTTTTTTTTTTTTTCTGTTCAAGGAGAGGAAACATCATAGCATAGCTTTATTGGAGCACACGCCTACCCCAATACAGGCTATTCCTGTTCAACTCCATCCATTGAATTGTTGGGTCAACTCCAACCTTCTTGATTTTGCAAGGTGATATTGCCATGTAAATATGCCTTTAATACTCAGTCCTTTATACTAAGTCTTTAAATACTGAGTTCAACATGTCTTTAAATCCATAAGGTAGTATACATCCTTTGACGTTTCCCAAACTTTCTTGCACAAATTGGATGAAGTGCCTCTTCAGTATGGTTATTCCTTTTCTAATTACTACCAACTTCCTGACAAAACCCTGGGCAGGATTCCCACTAGGATATCCAACTCACTTTAGCTTGGGGTCCTGGTCGTTGAAGGATAGTCATCTTGCTTTCTTGTAAGAGCTGCCAGTCTCTAGACATCGCATCTGCTTCCCCATCTGCATGCCTCTTGTTTATCACCTTTCTTCCTACACCTCTTTTTCTATTCAGTCTTTGCTTTTGTAAATAAAAGGCCTGCATGGGGTGAGGCTGTTGCTCTATGTCCATATGTCCATACGTCCTTGAAAATGCCTGGGTGTGGCTCAATTTACACACATAGCTGCAATACCAGCTTGAACACTTTTTGAGTATAGTTGTAAGTTAATGTATGAATGCATGAAGGAAGTGGGTATGGGAAGCATTTCTGCCTGACTGCAGCTGCTTTTATTTACTTTTAATTATTTATTTCATTGCTATAGACCAATTCCCCACACATGGGCTGAATGTGTCATGCATTGGCCACACCCACGCCTGGTTTAGCGAAGGGGGGGGAGTCCCAATATATCACATGACACCACCATGCCGATGTGAGTTTGATAGCCCTGCTATAGACCATGGGTGTCAAACTTGCGGTGTCACATTGCCGTCACATGACATTTCAAAATGTTTTTTCCCTTCACGGAGCTGGGGTGGGCATGGCCTGTGTGTGACGCATCCAGCCCATGGACCACCAGTTTGATGCCCCTGCTATAAACTCTCATCTTAACAAATGGCTCTGGGTGGCTTCTAAAGTGTAGACTGCAACCCCAACTTCACTCCCTCACACACAACTAGCACATATATTATTCAAGCAACTATATTTGCTCAAATAGAAGCACTATATCTAGCAAGGGACTAGGTGTAGTCTAAAATGTAAGGGAAGAGTCCTGGGACTTACTAGAGAAGAAATAGAGATAGAGACTCAAGACTTCTTCAATGAATATTCATTAATATTAACAGAGGGATTGAATCAAGATCACTTGAGGTACTACTACCACTCTATAAGGCCTTACGTAAGACCACATCTAAAATACTGCATCCAGTTTTGGTTAGCACACTATAAAAAATGTTGAGACTCTGGAAAGAGTGAAGAGAAGAGCAACAAAGATGATTAGAGGACTGGAAGCTAAAACATATGAAAAATGGTTGCAAGAACTGGGCAGGGCTAGTCTAGTGAAGAGAAGGACCAGGGGTGACATGATAGCAGTATTCCAGTATTTGAGAGGCTATCACAGAGAGGCTATTTTCCAAAGCACCCAAAGGCCAAACAAGAAACAATGGATGGAAACTGATCAAGGAGAGATTCAACTTAGAAAGAAAGAGAAATTTGCTGACAGTGAGAACAATCAACCAATGGAACAGCTTACCTTCAGAAGTCATGGGAGCTTCATCACTGGAAGCTTTCAAGAAGAGACTGGACAACCATCTTTCAGAAATGTTATAGGGTTTCCTGCTTGAGCAGGGGGTTGGACTAGATGACTGACAAGGTCCATTCCAATCTGTTATTCTATACTTCTGAATGCTCAATACCTTTGCTCCTAAATATAATAGCTAACAAAATAATAAAAAACAAAGGTAACCTACAAGACGAGAATACTAGCAATGATGAAGCTGACTGGAGCTGAAATTTCATGATCCTTAGGCTGCTTCAGAATCTGTGGATGAGGAACAGGTTTATCCAGTATGTCTTGTGATGGAGTCCCAAGTCAGACTTATTCACCTTTGGGTCACCCTCATTTTCAGATTTAAACATTGAGGAGTCAGCTTTTGGAAATATGATGGCCTCAAAGTTTGATTTTACCTGTGCCTGAGCCCTGTAAGAGACATTATTTCCTGATTTGGGCTGGCAGTAAAGGTGCTGGTTACCATCTTCAAAGCGCTCCATGGCTTAGGACCTGGGTACTTACGGGATCGCCTTCTGCCACCGATAGCCTCCCACCAGCCAATAGGCTCCCACAGAGAGGGACTCCTCAGGGTGCCATCGGTCAAACAATGTCGACTGGCGGCCCCCAGGGGGAGAGCCTTCTCTGTGGGGGCACCTGCCCTCTGGAATGAATTGCCCCCAGAGATACGTATGATCCCTGACCCTACGTACCTTTCGCCGTGCCCTTAAGACTTTACTGTTTCAACAGGCTGGGCTAGCTTAAATAACGAATTTTAATGGGTGTTTTAGTTTTTTAATATAGGGCCAAATTATTTAATATGTTTTTAAACTGTTTTTAAACTTTATGGATATACATGTTTTATTGTGGCTGTGCACCCCCCTGAGTCCCTCGGGAGAAGGACGGTATAAAAATTTAAATAGTAAAATAAATAAATAAATAAATAAATAAATCTTCATTACAAACACAATGGAAGTTAAATCCTAAAATCTCTTTAACAGCAACAGTTAAATCCTAACATCTCTTTAATTGCCAATGACCAATTAAGGTTTCCAGATTCCCTGTATCTTCAAAAGCAGATAAAATTGCTTTGAACAGACTACTAGCATAAAGAGGAAAGAATAGCACAATTCAGAAATCCATCTACATTCCTTGCAAAGTATTTTGGAAGTCTTTCTGCTGTTTGTGTTTAGGTGTGTTTTATGTTTTTCTCTTTGTAATAGTTTCTCCTTCTGGTGAGCCGCAATTGAGTACTGATCTATTTTCTGGTGTAATTTTTTGTGTTGGGAAGTATTGACGGGGCTGCTTTGAAGTCTTGTTTATTGTCGGTCTCTTTTTGTTGGAAATGCCTGTTTCCCAAAATAAAGACCTGTCAATGACCCTTTGGCAACACTTTCATTTAAGAAGTATTGTGTTTTCACATAGGACTCCTTTTTATATATATATTTGAGTCTTGTTGGTAACATTTCCTGACTTGATTCTTTTTTAAAAAAACAAAAATTCAGATTATTTTATTTTTGCCTCCTTTTGTTGCAATGTCCTCTATTTTTAAGATGTATTTTCTTACTGATCCGTATTCTTTAAAAAAAAAAAAAAAAACTACTGTATTGTTAATGTCAAGCAATAATAAGTACAGACAACATTTCAGTTAAGAAGGAAATCAAACTCTCCAAGCCATTCAATCTTCCCTCTGTTTCTCTCATTCAGACCTCCCAGCCATTTCCTGGGCAAAAGGTTAGGACTTACATTTGAAAGAAAGGTAATAAACTTGACAAAGAGGCTGGAATTGATCAAAGGCAGCAGCCCATTCAGGTAAACATTCGTTTCAGGATACCAGAGATGCCACCCATTAATAAACAAAGGATCCTTTTCTCCTTGACACTGCCATTTCTACCGATAATGCCAATTGAGCAGGAAAACTGTTCCTATTACACTTTCTAAGAATTCCTAAAGGCTGGGCTTTTCAGAAAATGAAGGCAAGATTTTCCTATGTAAAGAGTTTGCAAGGGACGGCTTGCAACTCCCTTTGCAACTCCCTTGCAAAGGGAGTTTGCAAGGGAGTGTCCATCTCTGATTGCTGACTTGGTACTCCGTATTGGAACGGGACAATTTGCCATGGCCAACTTGCTGTGGTACACCTCACCACAGCCAAGTTACCACAGGACAACTCACCATTGGGACAATTCAATGTAAGTATTTAAGGTAATTAAACATTTTTTTAATTGTTGTCATTCCCATTTCATTTTGTCCTTTATTTTGCATCCTTTCTTTAATGATTCTATTCCATCATTTCTTTAATATTGATGCAACTCTGGTCCCGTGCAAGTTGTTCCACAATATAACTGGCCATGATAAGTTATCCTGTGGTAAGTTGGCCATGGTAAGTTGGCCATGGCAAATTGTCATAGACCTGTCTGTATTGTGCTTTTGGAAGTAAATTTCACCTCTGCTTCAAGCAACTGCCTGAACTCTGCATTCTTTTTCTTGTCCTAGCTCAAAAAGAACCTCTTGTGACCCCAACTCCCGAGCCTGTCCTAACAGAGGAAGAGGACTCAGAAAGTGATGGGGAGGAACTGATGAGGCCTCCCTCTCCAGGACCCTCCTCTCTGGCAATGCCTCAGGTTCCATCCGAAGGCCAAGAGGAACAGCCTGGGATATGCCAGGAGGAAAGCATATCGGAACAACAACAGATAGGGAGCGAGGATGATGAATCCTGACTTGATCCCAGGCAGCGTCAGAGGGAGAAGCATGCGCAGCAATGAAAGAGGCATGAGAGGGCCAGAGATTGAGCTGAGTCACTGAGCCACATCCCACAAGGAATAAAAGTGGGTGTGATTGCTCTTCAGGCTTTGTGATGGTCAAAGTTAAAAACCTGAGAGTCACATTGCATTACCTGAAATCTGGCTTGTGCATATTTGGATTGGACCTTGGCGAACTATTGCTTCATGGATTACTTTGTGCTACTGAATCGGATTGAAGATAAACTTTCTCTTGCTTACTGTGAGTGAAAATTGACTTGGCAGGCATTTCGCAGTTTACTGCCAAAACTCTTATCTGCAAGGATTTCTAGTCTGATTGCTTAATAAAATCTTGGCAGGGGTGCCTGGTTGTGTGTTTGCCTGTGTGGGGAAGGGGGACAGAACAGAACCAGACCTCCTTCTAACAAGTATAAGTCCACAAATTTAAAAGCTTCCTGGGCCAGAGATTTCTTGTGAAATACTGACCCTGGTTGTTCATTTCACCCCCAAAGAGAGACATTAAACAAGCCTAATACTGTATGATTTTTTTTCCCTTAGCTTTCCTTATTTCATTTGTAGAAAATGACAGAAACAGAAGAGTTTGGTCTCCTGAAAAAGATAGACCACAATTGTACAGAAAACAGCCTTATTTCTGCTTACAGTTTCAAGTGATTATCTATGCCTGTATTTCAAGTCCCAAAAGAATTGGGTTCAATATCCCTTGAGAAGGTATTCTTCAAGATGCGTCTGCTTATTTTTTGAGAGCGAGTGGTGAAATCCTGGTCTAAGTGCAATTATTTTTTCCTGTGTAAGTATTGTCTGTGATAAAGAACAAAGTCCTTTCTGTTATAAAATGGATACTCTGAGTCTTTTTTTTTTTTTTTTTTTTTTGGCTGAAGCAGCCTGCTTGCATTCTCTTTTAATCCATTGTTGATGGGGAAATTATATAGTGCAATTTCAGGTTAATTGGCTTTTAGTGCTGTTCGGTGGAAATCAGGGATCTGCCCCAAATCCTTCAATCCTTGTGCTATGCTATAGAATTGGGTTCTTATATACTGAGAGGTGCAGTAGGAAAGAAAAGGTATAACCAATTATTTCGGTGCAAAAGCAGTTCTATACTTGGACAGAATTAAAATGCCTGCAGTGAGATTAGGAGACACTTACACTATAACATTGCTGGTCATCTGTACAGTAGTCTGTGTCTTGTTGCTTCATACAATGTGCAACTCTGACCCCTGTATCTAATCTGCCTGATTATATAGTATGGTGGTGGCACATTTAGACTTCTGACTGCAGGTGTCTGGCTGTAAGATAACACATTGCAGATATAAATTAATATCACAGCTGATATTTCAGGTTTTTTGTTTGGAATGGGTAGCCTCCTTCTTTTGGGGGAAGGTACCAAGTAAAAAGTGAGTAAGACACAATTTATTTTAAGGATTAGTCTCCAAATCTAATTTCACTTGCCAAGGCATTAAGAAATTATATGATGGATTTGTACTCTTGCAAAACATTTTTTTTTCTTATAACCAACTTCCTGTATATGAACAAACAACAACTGTTTTAGTCTTAATAAAACAAAAATCTCTACAATTCGG
This sequence comes from Pantherophis guttatus, assembly GCF_059756535.1. NCBI lineage: Eukaryota > Metazoa > Chordata > Lepidosauria > Squamata > Colubridae > Pantherophis > Pantherophis guttatus. Next base: position 123,764,750 of record NC_142063.1, on the reverse strand, counting down.
ATTTAGGCTGAATTTCTGTATTTATTTTACTTGGGTTTAGTGTTTCTTTTTAACTCTCTGGAGCTTACTCTGGAGTAGGTATTTGTAGGACTACACTATTGGGAAAAATCCAGTTCAGGGCCTCAATCCAAAGATCTAGAAAATTCCTATCCTCCAAAGGTAATCCATTATGATTTAAGGCTCAGATCCAAAATAAGATTTAGAAAATCAAAGCTCTGGTTTCCTATGCACTGGTAAAAATATGTGTTAACTTTCCCCCCATCCAACAAAATGGGGTGATATGCAGGTGATGGATGGATGGATGGATGGATGGATGGATGGATGGATGGATGGAGATATGCAGTATTTTATGAATGAATCAAGCGTGCCAGTTTTCATTTTTTTTCTTCCATTCAATCACATCTGATTTCTGAGAAGGTCTGAAGAAGTCCATTGCAATTGGTCCTAGTGCTAAAGCTTAAATACTTTGGCCACCAGATGAGAAGAGAGCACTCATAGGAAAAGACCCTGATGTTGGGAAAGATTGAAGGCAAAAGAAAAAGGGGATGGCAGAGGATGAAATGTTAGATAGTGTCATTGACACAATGAACATGAATTTGGGCAAACTTCAGGAGACATGAGAGGAAAGGAGTCTGGCGTCTTATGATCCATGGGGTTGCGAAGAGTCAAACACAACTAAGCAACTGAAGAACAGGGCAACATTTATTTAATTATGTATTTTAAAAAAATAGCTATAATAGCAATAACAATGGCACTTAGATTTATAAACTACTGTTTCCCCAAAAATAAGACCCTCTCTTATATTTTTCTGAACCCCGAAATAAGCGATTGGCCTTATTTTTGGAGAGGTCTTGTTATTTTGGGGTGCATGGAGCAAGATGGGGCTCCTCTTGCCATCTTACCTGATTTCCAGCTCCGCGTTTAAATATTTTCAAGGAGGGCTTATTTTAGCGCATGTGCTAAAAAGCCCAACTGGGCTTATTATCAGGGGATGTCTTATTTTCGGAGAAACAGGGTACTTCATAGTGCTTCACAGCACTCTGAATGGCTTACAATGTCAGAATATTGCTCCCAACAATCTGGGTTCTCATTTTACTGACCTCAGAAGGATGGAGGGCTGAGTCAACCTTGAGCCAGTCAAGATCGAACTGGCAGTTGACAGAATTAGCCTACAATACTGCATTCTAACCACTGTGCCATCATAGCTCCTATAACATGGCTGTTTAAAGAAAACATGTGCTGAAATTTGCAGCAATGATAACTGAAAGTATAAGTCTTTGCGAAACCTCAAGTAGGTTGAGAGATATTTCCTATGGGGAGAAAAAAAGAATGGAGAAACTATGACATGGAGGACTGCCATCAAGTATAAAAGTAAATTATTAATTCATCTGAGTTTTTTCTCTTATAAAGTAAATAAGTGGCCAATCATTAATTTACTACTGCAACTCAAAAACTCGTAGTAAAGAAGCATAGTTGTATAGTAGATCTAGCAATCATAAATTTCTCCAATTCATAAAACACTGTGATTTATTATGAGAGCTGATGGTGACATGATCACAAGGATCATCTCAGTCTGAACTATTAATCATTGACTATAATTCCTCTCTATTAAGTGGTGTAACTTCTGTCCCCAACACATCCACATGTGATTGCTATGAGCACCTCTTAGCTTTAGAGAAAAAAGACTGAAATTTTGTGGAAGCCACAAATTAAAATTTAAATAAATTCAGACTAATTTATTATATCACAGAAAAACAAAACAATGTAGACCATATTATATTGTCCTGTTTTAAAATTTTGTCAATTCAAATGCATACATACACACACACACACACACACACACACACACACACACACACACACACACACACGAATATATGTATGTATATAAATTTCATGTTGGTTTTTTGTTTTCCCAGATTAAAATAACAGCTTCATGCTTACGTTGATTATATTGTGTGTGTGTTAAAATATTATAACTGTCTACATGTTCTTTTCACACTGTTCTTGCTAATATTTGTATATTTGGTAATTGCATATTACTTGATAATTATTCCTTTGTAATTGCAAAGGGATCTACACCCATACTATGATTAGTTCTGAAATTCTAAGGGCATTAAAATTATTTTTTCATATATGCATATGGTTTGCAAATTTGGGGAAGCAAGCCTGTTACAAAAAACAACAAATTAAGAGATAATAGGCTCAAACTGTCAGAGGGATATTAGTAGTAGGTGTCAGCTTAGCAGATATTCACTTTGCTCATGAGAAAGAATGGACTTGAAGCTGGACTTTTAAAATAATATAGGTATAAATAAGTGTTGGGGGAAATTATTAATCAAATTGGTAAAGTAATCAAAAGTCACCTTGTGGTGAGATGGATGGCAAATAAATTTAAATAAATAAATATAGCCAATCTTATGAGAAATAACAGAATAACAAAGTTGGAAGAGACCTTGGAGATCTTCTAGTCCAACCTCCTGCTCAGGCGGGAAACCCTATACCCGTGATGGTGAACCTATGGCACGCATGCCACAAGTGGCACGCAGAGCCATATCAGTGGGCACGCGAGCATTGCCCTAGCTCAGCTGCAGTGCACATGAGCGCGCAGGCCAACTGATTTTTGGGGCTTCTGGGCACACCAGAAGTTGGCAAACAGGCTGTTTCCAGCCACCAGAGGGCCTTCAGGGGGGTGGGGAAGGCCGTTTTCACTCCTAGAAAGCCTCTGGAGCCTGGGGAGGATGAAAAACGGGCCTACTGGGCCCACCGGGCCATCGTGTGCCAAAAACAGGAGGAGCACAGGGGGGTCGCATGTGCATGTGTGGGGGTGGTGGAGCACATTAAATTGTGGGTGTGGGCACGCATGCGTGTGACCCACCCATGCTCCCCCCGCTTTTGGCACGCAACAGCAAAAAGGTTAGCCATCACTGCCCTATACCATTTCAGACAAATAGTTGTACAATATCTTCTTCAAAACTTCCAGTGTTGGAACATCCACAACTTCTGGAGTCAAGTCATTTCACTGATTGTTCTGTCAGATAATTTCTTTTTAGTTCTAGGTTGCTTCTCTCCTTGACTAGTTTCCATCCATTGATTTTTGTCTTGCATTCAGGTGATTTGGAGAATTGGTGAACCCTCTCTTCCTTGTGGCAGTCCTTCAGATATTGGGACACTGCTATCATGTTACCCAAGTCCTTCTTTTCACTTCTAACAATTCCAACAACTGTTCTTTATATGTTTAGCCTCCAGTCACCTAATCATTTTGTTGCTCTTCTCTGTACTTTTTCTAGAGTAAGAGTGTCAAATTGGTGCACTGCGGACCAGATGCATCATGTATAGGGCATGCCCACCCCAGCTCCATGAATGGGGAAAATATCATGAAACATCATGCAATGGCAATGTGACACGGCGAGTTTGACACCCGTGTTCTAGAGTTTCAACAACTTTTTTACATCGTGGTGACCAAAACTGGATGCAGTATTCCAAGTGTGGACTTACTAAGGCATTATAAAGTGGTATTAACACTTCATGTGATCTTGATTCTATCCCTCTGTTAATTAAGCCTACACTGTGTTGATTTTTTTGGCAGCTGCAGCACACCACTGGCTCATATTTAAGTGATTGTCTCCAAGATCCCTCTTGCAGTTACTGCTATTGAGTTGGGAACCACCTATGCAATATCTGACTCTGGGTGGCATATAATAATTACATGAAAATATATTTTGTTGTTTTTATATAAAAAGACAACATTAAACAAATTAGGAGGACACAGAGAGAGAATGAATACATCCATCTTAAAAAGTGGAACCATCTAAACAAGTCTCCAAAATCCCAGGGGCTTGATGGTATAACCAGGTCCAGAACATCAAGAGGGAGGGAGCTAATCTAATACCAATAGCAATTGCACTTAGACTTATATATTGCTCTACAGTGCTTTACAGCCCTCTCTAAGAGGTTTACAGAGTCAGTATATTGCCCCCAACAATTTTGGGTCCTCATTTTACCTACCTTGGAAGGATGGAAGGCTGAGTCAACCTTGAGCATGGTGAGATTTGAACTGCCAAATTGCAGGCAGCTGGCAGTCAGCAGAAGTAGCCTGCAGTACTGCACTCTAACCACTGCACCACGCAGGAAAGGTCTTCCTCTTGGCACTCACCAAATATGAGTTCCTAGCAGGTGGTGTCTGCAGCATAACATCTCTGACAGATCAAATGATGTAATCTGATGTAATCAGGGAGAGACAGACTATTAGATAATCTGCTCCCATGTCATGAAGAATTTAAATCAGCCCAGGAAGCAAACTTGCAACCAATCCAACTAGCAGAACAGAGGTAACACATCATTGCACATGGTGCAGTGTTCTTTACCAGATGAAGCTTCTAGCTACTCTTTAAATGTGGCCTCCACAGAGGAAGGGAGACCACAGTAGCCTGCCACTCTTTTATCACTCTCCCTCACCCACCCACTGTCCACATCTCCAAAGTTCCAGCGTCTCACCAATGAGTAAGTCAGTAATTCAGCAGGAACCAGGCAGAAGGAAAGGCATCCATCAGTGGGAGGCACTAGCAACAAGATTATTCAGCAGCAGAATCCCACAGTGTCCTGCCTCTCTGCCCATCCTTAGCACCAGGGGTGAAATGCTATCGGTTCGCTCTGGTTCAGGTAAACTGGTAGTGATATAAACTACCGGTTCAGGCGAACCAGTAGTAAAAAAAAAAGCTACCGGTTCAGGTGAACTGATATTCCCGATGATCAGCTGTGCCGTGGGGTTTAGCTTTGCTAGAAAGCAGGAAATCCTGCTTTCTAGCAAAGCTAAATTGTGTGGCACAGCTGATCTCCCCCTCACCAGGGCCGGATTTTCCTATAGGCTAACTAGGCTTCAGCCTAGGGCCTCAAGATCAAGAGGGCCTACATTCAAATTGTTAGCAAAATTAAAATTACACTTTCACTATAGGTGAAAGGGCCTCATAAGTGGAATAGCCTAGGGCCTCTTTTCATCTAAATCTGGCCCTGCCCCTCACTGTTCTACTTGCCTTCCCAAACCTCCTTTTAGCACGTACTGTGTATGTGCATGCGCACAGTGTGCACTTGGCACCAGGAGTGGGTTCTACTTACCTTTACTACCGGTTTGCAATGGGGCCGCACGCAAGCAGTGCAGAAGTGTTTTGATGACGTCAGGGCCAGTAGGCAGAGCCTCCCGCCAGTTTTACTACCGGTTCTATAGAACCGGTGCGAACCGGGGGCAACCCACCACTGCTTGGCACGCAGCACGCACGCACGGACAGCAAACCGGTAGCAAACTGATTCAGATTTCACCACTGCTTAGCACCCAGCTGTAGCCTTGTTCCCAGCAACAGCTGATCCTCTGGAGAAAAAAAACCCATAGCCCGGTCAATCCTCAATCTAAAAACAAAACTAAATAAGTGGAATAGATACATCTTGGGGAAATGTATTCAGAGGATGTGTTCTCTGCTTGCTATTTTCATCATAAACTGCCCAGAAGGCTTTTCTTAATAGCTAAATCTGTTCAAAATACATGCACTTATAGTGTACCTTTTTTTCATCAAAATAGAGGCAGATTGCAAATGACCACCTGAACCTTTGGGTTAAGCTTATTGGTTCCAGCATATTGTGCAGCCCTTATTTCCAATTTCAAAACATTTCTTACCCTGAGCCCAATCATCTCTCATTTTAGAAAGTGAGCAGTAGAATGAACATTTCATTTTTAGGACTTTTTTTTTTTTTTTTTTGCATTTCATTTGGCAGCTTTTTTTTTTTTTTTCCCTCTTCCATCCTCTGCATTGCATCAGACTGAAGGGAAAAGTATTTTGGGAAAAGTTATGGCTTCCTAAGTGATTCCCTTCCTCCACAGCATACCAGTATTTCTTCTATTTTATAATTCGGATGCTTCAGGAACGTCAAATGCATCATAGCTTTGAACAGCGAAGACATTTGCATGGAAGCTGTTTATTTTTTTACGCTCCTGATTTCAATTGTTTGTTTCCTTATGTAATAAAATAAGAATATAATGGGATCTTCTTCGTCAACTAACTGTTTGATAAAGGTGAGAGACAACCAGACAATTGTAAATTGCTGCTGTACTGCAATGTGTGGATATTTCACTACAAATAGTCACAAATACATCTGTTCTAACCTGAAGTCAAATGCTTTGTTATGAAAATAAAGAATCTTTTTAAAAAATAAAATAAAATAAATAAAATAAAATAACCAGGAACACCTTCTGTGGATTAGAATACTGTTGCTTATCAAGGCTGCTTTCCATTACAGAGAAGCAAGCTCAGAATCCTACAAACTAAGCAAAAGTTAGGCAAAATTATAGATTCTTTTCTCATACTTCTGTATTTAAATTGTTGGTGTGAAGATAAGAATTGGCTATCATATAAGCTACAAAATCTCAGCAGCTATAAGATACCAAATGATGCAGCCAGTTCAAGCTCAAATTCCATTTTCTTATCACAAGCAGCTGCTAAAAATAAACACTCTTACAAATAGATTTTTTTTTTAAAAAAAATGTGCTGTGTTATCATGCAATTCCCAGGCATATCTAGCATAGCCTTTCTCTTCTGCATATCCAAGAAAAAAAAATCAAAGAGTTCTAGTGTTCACCTGAACATATTTTTGCATCTGCTGGACCATGATATTATTGGGATCTGTTTCAAACATTATTTTTTTCCATATGGCCCCAGAGACCATTTTCTTATCAATCATGCTTCAAAGGATGACTAAGAGTACTGCATATTGAGCATTGATAAGGCTTTGGGCCCATTCAGAGGCAGTCTTTGTTAATAAAGATGGTGGAAAGCTTCATCATGCATAGTAGAGGTGAGATCACCACCTTGTAGAAGGCAGTATGACAAGATGTGGACAATTCATGCTGGAACCTGATTATTATAGACTTTCCTTTATATTGTAGTACCAGTGGTGGGTTTCAAATTTTTTTACTACCGGTTCTGTGGGTGTGGCTTGGTGGGTGTGGCTTGGTGGGTGTGGCAGGGGAAGGATACTGCAAAATCCCCATTCCCACTCCAGGGGAAGGATACTTCCCCACTCCAGGGGAAGGATACTGTAAAATCTCCATTCCTACCCCACTCCAGGGAAAGGATACTGCAAAATCCCCAATTCCTCCCAATCAGCTGGGACTTGGGAGGCAGAGAATAGATGGGGGTGGGGTCAGTCAGAATTTTTACTACCGGTTCTCCGAACTACTCAAAGTTTCCGCTACCGGTTCTCTAGAACTGGTCAGAACCTACTGAAACCCACCTCTGTGTGGTACCCAATATTGACAAGACATTAATGTGACATTTAACTCACAGTAAAGCAGTATTTTGGTGTTAGTACTTAGAAAATTGAAATTGAAATCAAAATGATCTTGATTAGGTGAAGAACCAGGCCAAATGAATTTTAACAATAATAATGGTTATGCACATAGGGACGCTGCAGCACTTTCCAAATAATGGAAAAATGAAATGTGAAATGGGCACGTGAAAAGGAGCAAAAAGATACAAAGCATAGTTCAGTACAACAACATAGTGCATAATTAAAATGCTAATACACTCCTAGTTCATATCAATAGTACAGTTTCAAGACCATGGGAAATAATATTCTATCATCTATCTATCTATCTATCTATCTATTTATCTATCTATCTATCTATCTATCTATCTATCTATCTATCTATCTATCCATCCATCCATCCATCCATCCATCCATCCATCCATCAAATTAATTTGCTTCCTATCTTGCTGCAACATAATTCTGGATGCTTTGAAATCCAATAAAACATAACTTTGATGTGTCAATACATGTAACTGCACCAAGAATCTTAAATTTTGCATACATTTTACTGATGTGTGCCTGTGTCACTGAGCACACTGATAAAAGACTGCCTCACTTTCTGATTCTTTTCCTATTAAATAATAATGAGATATGGGCATATATAAATATGATAAAATAAATAACTAAATTAATTAATTAATTAATTAATACAAAAAGCATGAGAATGCTTTGTATGACAAAGCTGTCCATGGTATATGAAAAATCTTCAAAATTCTTTTGAACTGCCCAAGATTAGATAAAAAATAAACCTTTAAGTAATTCCAAAAATCTATCAAAGCACTAAAAGTTTTTCTAAAATTTGCCAATAACATTAGTCATTTTAAGTTAGTAAAATGTTTAGGCTGAAAATGGAGCAGTTTTCAATTTAACTGTTGGCATTTTCTGCACTCAGATATTTTAGCTATAATAGCAGTGTTATTATTTCCTTTCTGGATGCTGTTGACAAATTCATCTTCAAGTTCCTAAGAGCAAAAATGGTCATCTCATAAACGCTTCCTGTTTCATAGTATTGCTAGCAGCTGCACTATGCCCCATTTATGACTTCCCATATCCACTTAAAAACAACTGACAGTTCTACTATTAATAATAGTCTTTCTGCTTCCATCGGATAAGATAAGATAATGCCACAAATAGACTGTTGTAGCACAGCTGAATAGTGGAGGTCACAATGTGTCTGAAACTGAGAAGAAATTATCAAACTAATATTATTTACAATTGGCATTGAAAAATACACATTTGAAGTTGCTAAACAGATTTCTGCTTCTGAACTCAGCAATTTTTTTTTCCATTATAAGTGCATGGATTTTTCGTCCTTTCAGCAAACATCAAAATATCAACAAGGATCACTCCTGCAAAGTTACACACACACACAAAAATGTAGTTAAGAGACTGTTGGCGCAGCATTCATTTCCAAAATCACTGCTTATGAAAATGACAGGCTATTCACAAAAATGAGGACTTTTGAGTTCTCCCAAAACCTTTGTCCAGAAGTTGGGAATGTATTGAAAAGTGACAGCTATGGCACTGCCTAACCATTTAGAAGAACCAAATGAGGTTTAGATTGTGATATTTTTCTTAGGGATGAATAATTTAATACTCTGTCATATATGGCCAGCTAAAGGCTATGTCTTTACCATCATGGACATACAAAACAAGACCCTGGAATTTCTTCTTTAGAATAAGAAAGAGGAGAAAATGACACAGCTGGCTTTTTCCAGAACAGGGTCTAATAAGGAAAAACGTTTGCCTATCTTTCTAGGACCTCAGTTATACTCAATCTTTTATATAATAAAATAATAATAATCCATCTAAAAACACACTATCTCTAAACTTCAGTATTCATTTTATTATATATCCCTGCAAACTATTTCATCACATAGTATGATATCTTACTTTTTATCTTTATTTTATTGTACCTTCCTATATTTCATTCTATCCTATCATAGTTTATTGTATTTTAAATTCACTGTATTTTACCCTGCCTAATTTTATTGTATTTTACTATGGCTGATGCTCTTATATGGTCAACTGACTAATCAATAAAGTATTATTGTATAATTATTGTGCTGTATTATTAATCCCTTATACAAAATTCTAGTTTAGCCAGCAAATTCAGCTGGGAAAGGGTACATTTTAGCCCAGCTAATGAAGGCACAATGCAGAAGCAAGAGAAGAGGAAAAAGAGGGGGGAAATCCCCAATCTTTAAACAGCATCTTTATCTTCTATTTGTATTTTGTTCTTTTCTTTTTCATTATTAATTATCTTTAATATTTCTTCTATTGTTTCTTCTATTGCATCTTTTTGCATTCTGTTCCCTTTTTGCAATATTGCTCTAGAAAAAAATACAGTTGGAAGAAAAAATATATCAATAGTAAAACATCTTGTATCAATTTTGTCAAAGTGTGATATTTATAATATATTTAATATTTGTCTTTCGTTGATCTTTCCATTATTACATATCAATCATTCAGTTTAGATCTTGCATCCAGTTAATCACACAGCTTTTAACTTTTTATTTATTTTTATTTGTATTTCAATAACTGGGAAATAAGTTCCAAGACATGGCTTGAGTTTTATATTTAACATGTTATATGTCCGGAAATATATAAAGTTCCATATTTTTTTTCAATCTATTGCCTATGTGAATATTTGCAAAAAAAAAAAAAAAATTAAGTAGTGTGAAATTTCAACAACTATCAGCTGTTTTGTTTATCTGCTATAGAAAAAAAACTGATCACAAACTATCCCTGAATTCAGTCAGAATTAGTGTAATTCCCCAAATTAGAGAGTCAGTTTGGTGTAGTGATTAAGACCAGGCTAGAAACCAGAAGACTTTGAATTCTAGTTCTGCTTTAGGCAAAAAGCCAGTGGGCACTTTGAGCCAGTCCCTCTCTCTCAGCCCTAGGAAGCAGACAATGGCAACTCATTTCTAAAATCTTACTAAGAAATCTGCAAGGATTGTCAAGGCAATCACCAGGAATCAACACTGATATGAAAACATATATATGCATACCAAAGGTGGGTTTCAGCAGGTTCTGACTAGTTCTGGAGAACTGGTAGTGGAAATTTTGAGTAGTTCGGAGAACCAGTAAGTACCACATCTGACTGGCCCCGTCCCCATCTATTCTCTGCCTCCCGAGTCCCAGCTGATTGAGAGGAAATTGGGATTTTGCAGTAAACTTCCCCTGGAGTGGGGTGGGAATGAAGATTTTACAGTATCCTTCCCCTGCCACACCCACCAAGCCATGCCACGCCCACCAAGCCACACCTACAGAACCGGTAGTAAAAAATTTTGAAACCCACCACTGATGCGTACACACAATTCCCAAAATTACCAGCCATTAGGCATGGCAGTGCATTAAAAATATAAGGATATCACAAGATTTCTATCAAATGCATTTGCATTTGTTCCTAATTATGCATTATTTATTTATTTATTATTATAGATGCATAAATGACAGTATACACAGCAAACGAGATGACCATGCTGGATTTCGTATCCCAAATCACTAGTTGAACACTTCCCAAGCGTTTAGGACTGTGTGATGTATCGGCGGATTATGTGAGCAGATCCCAGTAAGGTGGCTTTCTGCAGCTGACCAATGGTGATCTTGTCAGCGCCAATTGTTTTTAAGTGCTTGCCTAGGTCTTTAGGCACAGCACCCAGTGTGCCGAGTACCACTGGAACCACCTGCATTGGTTTATGCCAGAGTTCGATTTTCAAATCCTGATATCTGGTGACTTTTTCAAGTTGTTTCTCATCGATTCTGCTGTCACCAGGTATGGCAATGTCGACGATCCACACTTTTTTCTTCTCCACAATCGTGATATCCGGGGTATTGTGTTCCAAAACTTTGTCAGTCTGTATTCGGAAGTCCCACAGTAGTTTTGCATGCTCGTTTTCGACCACTTTTTCAGGCTTATGATCCCACCAGTCCTTTGCTACAGGCAGATGATAGTTGTGACACAAGTTCCAGCGACTGTGTTGTGATGTTGTTTGTAGTCAGTCTGAGCTATTGTCTTGCAACTGCTCAGTATGTAATCATTAAAAATATAAGGATATCACAGGATTCCTATCAAATGCATCTGCGTTTGTTCCTAAATATGCATTATTATTATTATTATTATTATTATTATTATTATTATTATTATTATTATTATTATTATTTACTTTATTCATTAAACATGAAACTCAACTGAACGTTTACAAATGCATCACAAATACCATTGATTGGTGCTAATGATTGATATGGGTTGCTGCCAGCATCCTAGGTATCAACCAAGTACCTTCTTAAGATGTGCGATGTTTCAAGTAGTGCAGTTTTTTGCAGTTCCACTGGTGTTATTGCAGGAAGCTGCAATTTCTTGAAGTATTTTTATAAAATTCTTGGACATGGTACCAAGTGCCCCAATGACAATGGGTATCATGGTTGTATGTTTCATCCATAATCACATAGTTTCGATGGCCAGGACGCGATATTTTGTGATTTTTTTTCCAGTTCTTTTTCTTCAACTCTGGTATCTCCTGGTACCGTGTTTCGCTGCGCACTGAAGACCCTGTTGTTCCGCCAGGCAGGGCTATCAACATAATAATTTTAAATTGGGGTATTTTAAATTTTTGGGGTTTTAAGTCGGCCAAATCTATTTAATTATTTTAATTTTTAATTATTGTTGTGTCCTGTGTTTTTAAATTGGCTGTACACCGCCCTGAGTCCTTCGGGAGAAGGGCGGTATAGAAATAAAATTATTATTATTATTATTATTATTATTATTATTATTATTATTATTATTATTATTATTATTATTATTATTATACCTGTCGTCATCATCATCATCTTCATCTATTTTTTTTTGTCTTAAAATTTAAGTGACTTGCATTTGCAACTGATTTTTTGGCTAATTAAGACTTGCTTTGGGGCTGGTAGCGCTTTCACCCCATCAATGCGCTGAAGTAACCTATTTTCATTTGGTGCTAGAAAAATAATAAAGTAGGTGCTTGGAGAGCTTGACTGGGGAGGGCATTCTAAAGTCTTTGTCCTTCTTCTCCAACTTTGCTTCGGTTAATAGGTGTCCAAGAATGTGTTTTTCTTCTGCCCTCTCTCCACACTGGCCCCCAATACAACTGAATCTTGAATGGAGCTCATGGTTTGGTCTTACATTTTATTATATATTTTTAGATAATGTTTCGATTTGTTTTCCATCTTCCCTAGTGCACAATCTCCATTTTTATTCTAATTTGTTTAAATAAATATACCCTCTAAGACCATGACACGCATGGTTGAACAAATCTTAGCTATACAAATTATATTGGCTTAATAAACCCTTATCTTTCTGGAGTATATATTCTTTCAACTTAACCTGACAAGTCTAATGCTCATTATTATTATTATTATTATTATTATTATTATTATTATTATTATTATTATTATTATTATTATTATTATTATTTATTCAATTTATATACCGCCCTTCTCCTGGTGGACTCAGGGCGGTGCACAGCCAAAACTAAAATACATAACAATACAAAATTTAAAATTAATTAAAAGAATTATATACTTTGGCCCGAATTAAAACAGTGCGAATTAAAACCCATTAACAAATTAAAACTAAACAATTAATACCCATTAAAAACTAAAAAAGGGGGGCGGGGTTCACGCCAGCCCTGCTTGCTGGAAAAGAAGAGTTTTCAGGGCTCGGCGAAAGACCCGAAGATCCGATATCCTTCTTATCTCCGGGGGCAAATCGTTCCAGAGGGCGGGGGCTGCCACAGAGAAGGCCCACCCCCTGGGGGTCGCCAGCCGACATTGCCTGGCCGATGGCATGTGATAAAAGTAGCTCACATGACAGAAAGCTTTAAATATCAGGTTACCTTCCTCTATGATATGTGTGGCTCCAATCTCTGCTCTTCTCATATTAATGTTCTGGCTGTCCATCAACTGCCTTTATTGCATTGCTGTGTGCTGCTTTCCACATAAAATGTTATAACTGCTGTATATCCTGTCTTTCTAACCTTTGTGTGTAGCATCCTCATAAGGCTACTCCATCTTCATTAAAGCCTATTGCTGTCGACATTTTTTTTTTTTTTTGCAGATATTAATTCTCTAAAGTCCAAATGCATGGTTAAGACTTCAAAAACATAGATGGGAAACACTGAGCAACAAGACGAGTAGTAGAGAATGACGTGAGAATATATGGATAATCTGATTCCCAACATGCAAAATGTTTAAGGAAGCTTCAGAGGTAAGCAGAAGCTTAAAATATGACCAAGTTCATTTAATTCAAAGCCCTCATTCTGTATGCCTCACGTCAGCAATGTGAATCTCCTACACCTTGGAAGGGCTCATATATTCTCTGATTCAATAACAGGGTAGAAATTCAATGCGGAATGACACTGCTTGCACTATTCATGTCCCTGATCAACTTATATTTTCTTTCCCTTTAAAAAAAAGTGTCTAGTCCTAAAGGCAATGCCATAGCATGCCTATGATAATTTCAGAAGCCAGAAGAGTACCTAAATAAGATTGATTGATCAGTGTCCTCCATGGAGGCTTGTTTTTCAAATGGTTAGTAAAATCGCAATAAACATTTTAATCTAATATGAATCAAAATTGTGCAAAATGGTTTAAATGTGCTTAATTCTGTAAGTTGTTTTATATGTTCCAGAATAAGTTTGTATTGGTGTAGAACATTTGGTCTCCTGTGTAAGCTAATCACTTTAATAATTTAAGAAAGACTTAGATTGCAAAGCACCAGAGGGCAGGACAAGAAACAATGGATGGGAAATAATCAAGGAGAGAAGCAACTGGGAATTGAGGAGAAACTTCCTAACAGTGAGGACAATTAACCAGTGGAGCACCTTGCCTTCAGAAGTTGTAGGGGCTTCATCACTGGAGGTTTTTAAAAAGAGACTGGACAGTCACTGGTCTGAAACGGTGTAGGGCAGGGCAGTGGTGGGATTCAAGTAATTTAACAACTGGTTCTCTGCCCTACTGATTTCTTCCATCAACCAGTTTGCCAAACTGCTCAGAAAGTTAACAACTGGTTCTCCTGAAATGGTGAGAACTGGCTGAATCCCACCACTGGGGCAGGGGTGTCAAATTCAAGGCCTGGGGGCTGGATCTGGCCCACAGAGTGCTTAGATCTAGCCTGTGGGGCCACCCTGGAAACAGCAAAAAACTGGCCCGCAGTGCCTCTGTCAGAAAAATGGAGCTCACAAGGGCTGCAGGTGGCCATCCCGAGCTCCATTTTCGCAGACAGAGGGTGGCAGGAGGCCCTGGCAGCCGAAAATGGAACTCTGGAACCCATTTTCACTGTCAGAGCACTCAGGCCACCACAGGAACCCCTGACACAAGTGATGTCGAGCTGGCCATGACTCCTGCCCCTCTGCCCCCCCCCCCGAGGCCAAACACAACCCTGATGCAGCCCTCAATGAAATTGAGTTTGACACCCCTGGTGTAGGGTCTCCTACTTGAGCAGGGGGTTGGACTAGAAGACATCAAAGGTCCCTTCCAGCTCTATTCTGATTGACTGACTGACTGACTGACTGACTGACTGACTGACTGACTGACTGACTGACTGACTGACTGACTGACAGACAGACAGACTGGCTGACTGACTGATTGAGATTGGATTGAGTATCTAAGTCTAGAGATATCCTCAAGTCAGGGCTAGAAAGTATTACATTCATCTTCTGCTGCTACCTGCTATTGGTAAGTAAAGGCATTCTAGTTTTAGGCAAAGGGTGGACAACCTGTGTTCCATGTGGTTTCCAACCCCATGTTTGCAGCTCACAGGGGCCTGTCAACTGCATCTCCAAATACTGCTTCCAAAATGATGGTTTAAGCCTATTTGATCTGAGTTAAAAAGAATAATAGCCTACTCTTTGCCTCTGATGGTAAAATATAATTACTAAAGCCCAGGTGTCAACAGTAGAAGGTCAACAAGACTAAAAACCAGTGCCAAACTAATTTTATTGGGACAATGTTGCAAATCTGGATGTACTTCCCTCTCCCCTTGCTTTATCTTCATGTGAACTAAGAAGGGTTTTTTTTTTCCTGAGATGTTTTACTTTCTTGATATAGGTTCAAGCCCCACTTATCTGACTATTGCTTTGTTAGTGGCTTTTCTCCTGTTGTTCAATGCTGTTCCCTGTGCCCTTTACACCTTGCCAATGGGACTAAAGCTTTTATTCATCAAATCTGGCATCTTCAAGTTCACCATCTTAATGGTGATGAAAGGGAAAGAGTAACTGGGTGAAAAATA